>NC_081415.1:678316836-678636381 GCF_030272615.1 Cryptomeria japonica | reverse complement strand
AGCCAAACCTCTATTGTGTGTTTCTGTCATTAAATTTTTCCCTCATGTATTCTTGCAAAATGCATAAACATTTGTCTTCAAATAATAATCCTTACCAATAATAGTCCAACCAAGGTATTCTGTCTTGGTCTATTGGACCTTTACATGCACCCTATGCTTAAAATCTGCATCACATTCATACATCTGCCTCATTGCATCGAATCCAAAGACTTTAACTCTCATTTCAATTCTTAACAAACATCTTCTACTTATAGTATCCACCACTCAATTAGACTTAACCCTCCAATGCTTTACAACAAATGAATAACTTTGTAAAAAATCATCCCATTTCATGTCTTTGATTCGGTTTACATTGGCTATTAATGTACTACAATGCTCAATGAGAGGAAGGTAATCGGTGAAGTTTTTATCCTTGATTAGCAGCTTGTTGCACTCCCAGCAACCTGCTGTAGGAAACCTTCAGTTAGGCACCCTTATACTTTCCTCCTGGAGGTAGATTGTGCTGCAATCTGCTCATAGGAAAAGACACCTCCCTCTCAATCTGCACCCTTGTATGGTTTGGATCAGAAATATAACCCATGTCACTGCTTTAGGTGAGCTGCAATAGTATAGGTCTGAAATTACTTGGTATTTGTTGTTGCAGAGTGCAAGGCCTCAGATATAGAGGGATGGTGCTGCTACTTGATAGTCCTTGATGTTGAATGATCAGGCCTGCTATTGTTAGCTGTCACTTCAACAATATAAATCCAGCAGCTTGTTACATTGTCCAGCTCCCTTGAAACCATAGCAATCTCCCAGCGTCTGCTACTAGTAAGGCCCAGATGATCTGAATGATGGTGGGTGGCTCGATTAACCCTATTGCAAAACTTTCACCTTGGAGGATACTTGTGGAAAAATGCTGATTATGAGCTTTATTGAATATCGGATAAAATTGTATTGAAGACTGGATAATTGACAAGAAAAGGTTTAATCCTAACCTTATTGATTAATTGAGGTTTTCTTCCTGGCTCTCAACTCAAGATTTCTCTCAATTTTCTTATCAACTTTCTAGATGAATTTGGTCAACTAGCAAGCTTCACAATTTGTACTTGTTTGTTTTAGCACTAGGTTCCAAATTTGGCACCCACCATAAAAAAACTATAATTGTTTTAAATTCAATAGTAATAATTAATAATATTATTATTTGTTAGTGTTTAAAGACACTTTTAGGTGTTTCATGTCAGCCTTAGGGGGTGAGGGACATCATGGTCCTTCCACCCCAAGATTGCTTGTCCCCAAGCAATTTCAAGTTTGGATGCACAAAAATCAACACCTTCCCAAGTGGCATCCTCGAGTGGAAGATTCTTCCATTTCATCAAATACTCTCCAAAATAGATCATATTAGATGAGGAGCAATATGCACTAAGATAAATCAGGATGTAAGTAGAGAGCTTTTTTTCCTTGTGATGATGGATCACAGAGTGTGATCCAAAACGTTGATGTAAAAAAGCTCACACAATCAAATCCAGAAGCTCAGAAACATACTAATGGATTGTGGAAATCTACTGATATTGATGTATATGGTTTGTTGAAGTAAGGAGGTCAAATACTCCCTGTCTTAATATTCTGAATCTGCATGTCTAATCTGTGTTGGTTCACTAATGTTCAATTTGAAGAGTTGAATATAACTTGTAAGATTATCTTTAATTTCCTGAGAACACTACTGTAAGTCTATTTGTTTTAAAAATTGCAACATTTTTATACACTGTTATATTTCAAAATATGGGTGTCAAGGCAATCAACTTAGCATTTGTATTAGAAGGCAGCACTTGGTAAAAAATATTATTAAGTGTTTGTAGGTTCAAGTGCAGTAAGCAAATAGAAGTAAAACTGCCTTTGTAATCAATAGAATTAATGAACAATCTATAAGATACATATAGCTCTATTTTCTTCATATCCTCTAGTATGTATCTATGACTTCAACAGTGTCTTGTTTTAATACATGGCATTTTCAACCTTTCTCACTCTCAATAAATTCTTGACTAAACAGACTAGAGGTTGTTGTCATATGAGAATTGGCTTGTGGGTATATTCCTTAAGTGTTTCCTCCATCCAATTTACATTTTGGTGGTCTTGTTCTGCCATTGTTGCTTATCATCAGATTGGTCACATATTTGAAATTGCAGAGTGTATTGCTTACGTATGCGGTGATCCTGATGACAGTGACGAGATCAAGGTTTAGTGGGCCAAAAATTGACTTGTAATGTACCCTAAAATATTCAACAAGTTAGGTTCTCATTTCAATGAAGTTAAATTTTTTTCCATATGTGCTATTTCTTTAATCATCTGCTCGAAATTTCTTACAGACTTTTAAAAGATCCATTATGTTTGAATTTTCTTTCCTAAATTCGAGGACCCTGCCACATCTGCATTTCTAGAAACATAGATTATAATAAGTCAACCTTAAAAATGTTGATCTGAACATCATTGTTGTAGGCTTAGGCTTCAAGGTATCCTCCTGATCTTTATCAGTTCATACTCTGGCATTGCTTTATTTATTGGGCAATCGCTACTTAGAACATAAGAGAATGCTTCTTAACTTGTTTCATTCGTTGACATTTTAAAATATCTTGCAGTTCCTTCATTGCTCTCTGATAGATTTAAGGTATTTCATCTTGAAATGGACTTTTTCTTCAAACTTTAAATTTATCTTAGTGCATATTGCTCCTCATCTAATCTGAGAAATCCTCAGAGGCATACCCTTCATTTCTAAGAAATGGTATAGTACCATAAGAACCATTTACAGGTAATTTCATTGCATTGTTCTTTATTGTCTTTTGGAATCCTCTCCCTCTTACTTTTCTGCAACTTTTATTTCATATTAGATATCTTTGTAAGCATTCATTTATAGTCTTACTTAGATCTGATCACTTAATCTGGAAAATAAATACTCTGTAACAATCTCAATCAAATTCAGTCTTACTCTCAATAGTTGCCCTTGCAGAAATTTGTTTGTCACTAAGCAAAAAAAACCCACTTCCTTGAGCTCTTGAATTGCTCTCATTTTCACAAATAGCCTGGGTATATCGTAGAACATGCTACTAACAACTGGGTAACAGACACGGTATAGTACTGAATAAAACCATCTTGAAACTCCATGTAGGTTGCAGGAACATACGATGACTTTTTTTTTCAAGCTTCTGCTTTTAGTGGAGTGAACAATAAGGCACCTACAAATTTGCTATGATCTTTATCACATTGTTTGAGCCATTGACCTTGATCCTAGCTCACTTCTTACACTTAAGTATTTTCTGGATGGTTACTGTTATCACAAAAGCTTGCACCCTTGCTGAGCTATCAACTCAGCAACCTTGTGAAACATGGAAACAACCCCGAAGTGTGGGACCTTGTGCAAGGGGTGTTCAATCTCTGGAGAAGGCCGACTGTTGAACCAACTCAACACTTTAAAACTAATTCCTAAGCCTATCCTAACAACTTGCAGAGGTAAAAGGAAGAGAGAATGCTTGAAACAGAAGGAGGTGATGCACCAAGAAGAGATTGTTCCTCTCCCCACCAAGATGACACAAAGAATTAACTGAAACACCCAGGAGATGCACAAACTTCAGTTGCATGAGTGACTCCAATGCATGTATGGAGGTTAGAATTGACTTAGTGTCAAGAGGGGAGAAGGATTCCCACAAGTCACACTTAGAAAACAAGTTAACACCACATATATTGAGAGAAAAGCCTCAAGACATACACCTATGATGAAGGTAAGAAAACATACACATCATGCATAGGTTGAAAGAAGGCAAGAATGATGATTTTCAATTAATTATAAGGTCAATGGCCAAACTTACAGTTGCACAAATGCAAAATAAATACAAGAGAAGTGGGAGAGCATGGGATAGCTCAAGCCAGCAGGGAGAGAACCCTTTATAATGAGGCTTAACAACCTTTATATAGAAAAAACGGTTACAAGGGTGATCATGACCCCTGCATGTTAGTTTGGAAGTGCAGGGAAGTGCATGCATTTGACTTGTACATGCAAGCAACCTAGCCATACCCACAAAGGGCAATCCTGAGAAGGTGGATTGACTAACCTTCCAAAGTCAGACATGACATGTCACCAAGCATGGCCTCATACCTCCCTTGATGGAAATCCTGCCAAAAACATTTAATGCACCCTTGTGGCTCCACAAAAGAAAGTGCACAAGCCACCAAAACTGTCGGAGCATTTAAAGCCTTGAGTGTTGATCACGCCATCCAAAAGTGTTGCCTGTCGGAAGGAAGTCCGAAGACTTTGGAAGCTCGGACTCTCGAAGTGAGGAAGACAAGGGAAGGAGCAAGGAACTTCGAAACTTCGGGGTTTCGGAGTTCTAGAGAACTTAAAAAGGCTAAGGAAAGAACTTCGGAACCTCGGGGTTCCGGAGAGAAGAAGGGGAAGCGAGGAAGAGAACATTGGAACCCCGAAGTTCTAAAGAAAAGAAGGAAGAAGGGCTAGGAGGGAACTTTGAAACCATGGGGTTCCAGAGAGAAGAAGGGGATGGAACTTCGGAACCTCGGGGTTCCGGAGTTCTGAGAGAGAAGAAAAGAAAGGGAGTGAAGGAGAGGAACTTCGTGACTCCGGAGTTCCGGGGAAAGAAAGGAGAGGCAGCAAAGGGAAGGAACTTCGGAACCTTGGGGTTCCAGAGAAGGAAAAGCGAGAGAAAGCAAAGGTGGGTTTATCATGCCAATGAAGTCTAAACCCCATTGTGCGAAAGGTTGATCTGCTTGGATGGGGTGAAGAGGTAGGGCAACTAGTCTTTGCTTCCCAGAGAAGAGAGCACATTTCTTGAAATTCTTCACCCATATATGTGAGTCACTGAATAAGGATGGCCAGTAATAACCAAGCCTCATTATTTGATAGTCGTAGTCCTTGCAGAGAAGTGGCCCCCTGAAGAGCCATCATGAAATTCCTCTAACAATCTGCTGACTTAGGTTTGCTCGATGCGTCTTAGTAAGACTCCATTAGAGTCTTTTCAGAAAAGAGTGCCATTCACTAAGACATAGGGAATGGATTGCAACCTGAAGTGTCTTCTTTTGGTCCGGTCCAGACCTTGGGGGTATATACCTTCCCTCTAAGAAGGTGATCATGTCACTTACCCAACTGAATTGAGTGTTGTTGCCAGCTCATTGATCCTCTTGTAACACAAGGGCGACCTCTGAAGTAGTCTCAGAAGATGAGACAAGCTGTTCACATATGCCCCTGCCTCTTCCAAGCTTGGTGATCTTGATGTTGATGTCGTATTCCATGACCTTGGTTATCCACCCAGCCCTCTTCTCACTGATATCTTTATGTATTTATTCATCATGGATATTATTACACCTTACTTAAGTTTACTTAGGATAATGCATTTCATAGTAGTTTGGGTATGAGACACTTGGGTGTGTGTGCCACATTGGGATAGTGTGTAGGAGAAATTCCACCTTTTATGGTGTTGATCTTGTTACTACTTTATCATATCCACTTATTGTGGAGTGATAATTCCACCTTCAGTGGGTGATCTAGCCAAGTTACTACTATTATGAAAGAATTAGTATTCTTATCTCCCTCATCTAGCCAAGTTTCCCTAGATTTTTGTTTCCAAAAGATCTCCTCTTTTGCCAGGATGTTTTTGATGAATAATGATGAATCTCTAAGATCCTAATCGGTACTGAGAGGGGGGGGGGGTGAATTAGTACAGACAAAAACTCTCTCTAATACTTTGACAGCTTAGACCACTGATAACCAGTTTACTGTATTACTGCAAACTATAGCAATATCAGTTAACAAAAATACTTCAGACAACTAGATCGGTAAAACAAGAATACTTTAGAAGGCATACATATTCAACTTAACAAAGACTGCTCAACCATCACATGAAAAATACACAACCATGACACACAGATTTATCACATGGAAACCCAAATGGGAAAAACCACGGTGGGGATGAATACCCACAAGCTTGTTTTGAACTCTTTAGAAGTCCACTATGTTAGGAGCCTAGTCCGGTTAAAGATTTTACAATAAAGTTATGTTAGGAACCGATCCTGTTAGGGATCACCCGGTTAAGGGATGGCTATAGAATCGGGTTAAGGATTGAAACCTTGTCAAGAGTTACCTTGCTAGAGGATTTAACTAACTCAATGAACTTGAGCCACCTGGTTAAAGGAATTACAATAAAAGCTTGCTAAAGCTTACCCGGTCAAGGGATTTATCAACTGTTGAAGTGGTTAGAAAACAATAGGAAAAAGACCGATCTGAAAATAACACTCCTTGCTAGAGCAAATCCTTTTCAGCTCGTCTCTTTTGCAATCACACCATGCATAACACATACTTTGGTTTGGCAAGAATCTAGTCTCCCATTATGTAGACACACACACACACACATCATTGGCCAACACAACAAAATTTGAACTTCATCGACCTTATAGACAATCTCTCGGTCGAGAGCATAAACCCTAAACCTAAGTTTTACAAAGACGGTTCGATCCTAACCATCTTCTTACAAGAGGTCCAATCTTGACCATTCAAATCAATTACATAGCAAGATACGATCTAAATCAGATCGTGAAACATTCTGCATCTTGCATCGTTCAGGCTTTACAGGAGACGATCTAAATCTGATCATGAATCATTCTGCATCTGGCATCGTTCAGGCTTTTTTGCATCTTCAAATAAATGATCCATCCTGCGTTCTTCATCTATCGGATAAGAAAAATGCGCACTCCCAAGGCAGGACATTAATGCGTTCAGTCTAACATTAACTCACCTGAGCTGCTCGATCTTCTGGTGGGATCGCCACGTGTCACTTCCTGTTTTGCACTAAGATCCACCTAGATGCCGCTTGGACCTACCACCTCGTCAGTAGCCATGTCGTAGGGGATAACTATCGAGCATCTTCATCTTGCGGTATAGCGACAGCCATAGATCTTTCCTCAACCTGCTTGATCCTTAACACTTCGGTTGCTTCATCTTTTGCACACGTTCTTTGTCGCCAAGATGCGGCAATTAATAGTCGAGCACTTTCGCATAGTGGTATAGCGACAGTCATCGGATCATCTCGGACCTGCTCGATCTTTAACACATGAGCCAGTTGGTTTGTCGCCAAGTCGCGGGGATAACTCGGCGGGCATCTTTCCATCGCGATATAACGACCGTCGTTGGATCTTTTGCATCACCGTTCGATCTTCCTTGATCAGCGCGACAGAAAATGCCTTCGGTTGCTCTGCATAAGCCAAACCGGTAATCCTCGATTATCAACCGGTAGTCATACTTGGTGAACCCCAATGTCGGTCCACTCCATTTCGGTTGTCCATTACCACTGCCGATCTCCATACATACTGGTTCATACAAGTTCCTTTGCTTGAACATTAATGACAACATCTTCTGATCTTCATCCTTCTAGAGCACTTATTGACATCAATGACAACATACATTAACACCACTTCATCATATGCAAACAGTTTTCTTGTTCAAAAAGTAGTACCTTTTCTCTTAAAAACATGACTTCATCCATCCCCCTCAACATAACTACTTTATTTACTTCCTCTAACTCTGCTTCCACTTGTGACTTCTTGTCAAATATATTTCCAAGTGTTTCCTATTCCATATAATGAGCTTTTGCTTGATTATCTTAAGCTTGTTGACTACCTTGAAGATCTTGGAACCAGAAACCTCTGCTTCATTCCACCAAACCTCCAAAAGCCTGAGAATATTGTCATCTTTTAACCACATTTATTCAAATTTGAAAGGACATCTTCTAGATCCTGAGTCCAAAAGAATGTTAAGTTGAATCGGAAAGTGATCCGAGCCTGAAAAAGGTAAGATTGAGGCTTCCAAGGTAGATGGGAAATTGATGAGACTGTCTGATAATAATAATCTATCTAATTTCTCTGCGATATTACTAAAACCTAACCTTCTATTGTTCCAGGTAAAGGCGTCCTTAACCATGTTAATCTCTAACAAGCCAACAACAAAACTTATGTTGATCCCCTAAAAAAGGTAAAGGCGTCCTTAACCATGTTAATCTCTAACAAGCCAACAACAAAACTTATGTTGAGGCTTTTATGTTGATCCCCTAAAAAAGGTAAGCTAACAGCAAAACTTTCAGAGGTTGTGCGTCTGTTA
Organism: Cryptomeria japonica; assembly: GCF_030272615.1. Taxonomy (NCBI): domain Eukaryota; kingdom Viridiplantae; phylum Streptophyta; class Pinopsida; order Cupressales; family Cupressaceae; genus Cryptomeria; species Cryptomeria japonica. The sequence continues at coordinate 678,628,250 of NC_081415.1, read as the reverse complement.
CATCACATGTAAGAGGTTAAGTACAGCTTGTGAGAGCAGCATACAGAATAAGATTAGTTAATTTAGTTTGAAATGCAAATATGCAAAAATGGGACTATATTGACAAGCCATTGGTAATCCCTCTGTAGTTTTCCCATTATCAACAACCTTAACTCCATATTCTCTTTCTTGTAGGCCCTTTCAGTATTAACAATATGCAATTAATGGCGTAGCAGTGAGATTTAGTTCACAAGCAAGAAGCTTGGCTAAACTACAATTTTGGCTCTCAATGTATACATACTTCAATAATGACCATGGAGGCATTCTTTTAGCCACCATGCAGGAGAAAGTGAGGTAGCATCAACTTACTACCTAATATAAGACTATATAAGCCTTTTAACTTTAATCGCTTATGCAGAGAGCATACTAAAACACAACCCTGCATAAAGAGATGAGAAAATATCCACACATTATTCAGACTTCGTGTTACAAATACATTCTTTCAGACCTGAACATGACTGCTGTTTACCAATTGCAATCTGGCATGGAGCTGTAAAGAATCTTACATATGTTGGTAAGATTGATGCATTGTTGCTAAAAACTATAAGCATCTTATCGTGTCTGAAAATCACTGCTATAAAATCATTCTCTCCTATCAAATTCATAAGCAATAGTTCTTGCACCAAGCAGGAGCCAGTTTTTACCAACATCAAACACCAAAAGCCTAATACCTGATTAGGTATGTCCATACATAATGCAGGTTTCCACAGAAGTTCGTGTATTGGGTTTTCCAGTTCGCTAAGCAGGTGGTCTCCCCCCAGGTTAGGCATAATACCCTGGTCACCAAGATTGTTTGGTAAATGGTGACTAGTCTGTAAACCCAGAGAGAAATTTTGTAACCTGAAAAACTGAATTTTTTAATTTTGTACTCAGACATTTCAGTAAATCTTCAAATCAATTTATCAAGAAACTTTGATCGCAAAATAAATTACGCTTTCATGATAGAATCCCATACAATAACAATTCTGAGCAGACTCTGTGTTGGAGAATGAGCCAGACTGGAACCAAAGATGGACTGATCACCAAGAGGGTGGTAGGTCAATGGTAGAGAACCTCAACAGCAAATGGGAGATCGTAGGTTCAACTCCCGGCTGGTCCAGTTAAAGTTTAATATGGTATCAGAACCCAAGTCAGCAAAGCCAGGCCAATATAATATCCCCAAGCACCTACAATGTGGCTCAAGGGGGGGTGTTGGAAAATGAGCCACACCTGAACCAAAGATGGACTGGTTACCAAGAGGGCCAGTAGCTCAATGGTAGAGCACCCCAACAGCAAATGGGAAGTCCTAGGTTCAACTCCTAGCTGGTCCATAAAAAGTTTAACACTCTGAAATATTGTACAACTGAATAAGCTTATAATATCATCAAAGACTATGTTTGTGGCATTACCAATACAATCATATATCCAACTTTTACATGTGTTTCCTAACTGAATGAGAAAAATAGCACAACAAAATCAAGAACAATATAATGGAAACTCATGATCCTAAACAAGGCATTTCAAATCCTTAGAATACACTTTTAGGGGCACTTTTTAAAGTTTTAAGGTTTGCAGTTGAATGTCTAAACCGTAAATACCTTGCAAATTGAAGATTTGTGCCCAATGATATTTGGCATGCCATGTATTAGTCATCTGTCACTGATAAAATTTATTTTCTATAACTGGACAAAGGACACTACAAAAAATGTTTGTCTAATCAACTCATCAAATTCTTGTGCCATTTCTAAATGTAAGGGCATACAATCTGAATTGTATATAAAAGCTGAAATCATCTATATTTCTTCAAAATCCCTTGAATTTTTTTTTTCACTAGTTTGCATATAGCCCACATGGTGTTATTGATAGTATTCAACTCAATAGAAGTGTTGCATGGAAATGGATATGGATATGGAAAATTTTCAAGATATAGATAGTGATACAGCTTTTAAAAAATTCTCAATATCATATATAGCAAAATATAAATACTAAATACTAAATACAAATATGCATATCTACAACAGAATGCATAGAACATAACACACACACACATGTACGCATGCACACACCTACACAAGCGCACACACAGACGTATCTGCATTCTGATATAAATGTAGACTGGACATCATATCTGTTTGTACATGAATATGAACCCACATCTGGGTCATATTTGTTTGTCTACATTTATTTTTAAATATCAACTGGTACAAAATATAATCTCAGTTCCATACATATAATAAATGTAGGGTCCAACGATTCTGTCGTGTTCAGATTTAAGCACAACAGCAATTAAAAGCGAGTCTTTAAACTAAATACAGAAAAAAAGCTTAATATTTATTTATTTTTTGATAATGAAAATACATATTGAAGTGTACATGAATATGGACCTGCATCTAGGCCATATATGTTTGTTTATATTTATTTTCAAATATTTATTGGTACAAAATATAGTCTAAGTCCCATGCGTGTAAATAAATGTAGGGTCCTGTTGTGACCTTTTCACACATCGCCCCATTGCTAATGGGGACCCTCTCTTTTCTGGCTTGCTGCGTTGTTAGGTTAGGGTTTTGGCTGCTTAGTGGGCAATTTTGTGTTTCCCATGCCCGAGTCTCCGAGTTTTGCTCATGCCTAGTGTCGTTTAGGGTTTTGAAGTTATAGGATCAAGTTGCAAACGTTGATATTTTAATGATCCTAAATTTTGTCTAAGTGTTGACCTTTTGAGTGTTAATGTGTTTTTAAACATGCGCATCAATGATTTTAAAGTGCCAAGGTATTCCCAGACCTTTTGGAGTTGTTTTCTCGCTCTTAAGGTATTATTTAAATTAATTTCGTACTTTATCCCAATAATTTCCTAGCGTTTCGCTCATTTTTTTGGAAAATTTTAAGTCCAGTCTAATTTTGAAGTTTGTAAGTGATTTTGAGTGGTTAATATGTCAAATTCCTAAAGGAAATCGATATTCCAAGGGTTAGGAGGTCAAATTCCATGCTAGAGGTGCTTTTCCCCTCATATTCTAGACTACCCACCCTTTTCCCCCACTCAAAATCCACACTACACATGGGTTTCCCCTGAAATCCATATTGGCTATGATTTTCTACCACTGTTTATCCATGCCTGGATCGATTTTCCCCTGTAAGTGCTAAAATTTGGCTAAGTGTCAGGATTTTTCTAGATTGCCATCGATTTTCCACTAGGAGTGCGGACTATAGTGCGAACAATGTTAAGGATGATTCCATGCCTGGGTCGATTTTCCACCAGGATGTTTTGTGACAAGTTAATGCAGATTTTTGTGCAGACTCTTAGTCCATACCCAAGTCGATTTTCCACTGAAAGCATTTTGATGAGTTTTAAGTTCGGATTTTCATCAAGACTGAGGTCAAATTTCCACCAGGGAGTGTTTTTTGTGAACAAAGTGAATTTCGAGTGTGGATTCCTTGTCCAGACTGCCATCAATTTTCCCCTGGCCTATTTTATATGCATTTTGATGAAATTTTGCATGGATTTTTATCCAAGCTAAATATCGATTTTCCCCAGGAGGCTCAATTTTGACTTAAAACTGAAATATTTAATAAGTGAGCCCCATTTTTAATTGTTTTTAAATGATGATTAATAATTATTTAAAATTTTAAAAGCAAAATTAAATAACTTTGAATGAGCATTTAATATTTTAACCTTCTAGAAGCAAGTTAGTTTTTACCAAACAAGTATATAAGCAAGTGTTTTATCCCACATTGCTTGTGTGGTGAAAGTGAGAGGCAAAAGCAAGTATAAGAGAGGAGTCAATAGTATTAATTGATTATTAAATCTGCCAGGTGTTTCCATGAAAGGCGATTTTTCTCCCTCATTGGCAAATTTTGGCAAAGTGTTGAAGTGAAGTGTCGGGTTCAGGATTCTTTCCTCCATTTTTTCCAGCTTGGCTATCCATTCCCTTGCTGCCGTTGAAGACCATTTTCAAATTTGGTGATTTTTCTGAATTTGGCAATTTTTCCAAGTTTGGCGATTTTTTTTCCTCCATTGCTGCTTCTTGTTCCAGGCCTCCATTATTGCAGATCTGAGCTACATTGAAGATATTTTAAAGAATTTTAGAAATGGCGCCATAGCTGGGAAATTTCGATTTGCATTTGGAGGTGTTTTGTGCCATTGTTTGGGGTGATTTCCTTCACACTTGGTGGCTGCCATCATTCCCATCTTGCTGATTTGCTTCAGATTTGAGGTTTGCTTCACATTTGGACCTCCATTGTTGGCTGCACACTCAATTTTCAGACTTTAATTTTCATTGCCCAGCCAATTCCAACTTAGGTGATTTGCATTTGGAGGTGTTTTGTGGAGTTTTAATGCAATTTTTCAGACCATTTTATCCTTGTTGCAGGTCTGAAAACTCCATTGTAGGCAGCTGTTCTCAGAAATCTTCATTTCTAGCCACCTAACCACTTTGGCGATTTTGCTTGGAGCTAACTCCTTAGTTATTTTCTATCATTTTCAGGGATTTTTCACTACTTTGCAAGGTGCTGGTAAGTTTGAAGTAATTAATTTTCAGACTTGCCCTCAAAAATTTATTTTTTACCAGCCACACTTACATTCCTAGATATGATTGTTTTTATCATCAAGACTGATTTTTATCAAGTTTGTGCATATTTTTGAAGGATTGCAACATGTTTTTTGAAGTTAATTTATTAGTTGCAGGTTGTCTTCAGATTTGTGACCTCCATTGTTGATTACGGAAGGTGTCCTCAAACATACCTTGTGTGAAAACACAACCTTTCACACCTTTCCTTAGTCATTGATGATCCGGTATACTCCTTTGCATTTTCGTTTGCATATTTTCTAAGCATAAGGAGGTATTAATGAATTTTATAGAGGGTTTTCATGCCCTAGTGTTTTAACACTTTGAATCTAATTGTTAAAATCTACCAAAAGTATGGATTATTCTCCTGACTTTATGCTCTAATTAGCTAAAATCTTTAGAAAGTCAGTAATTTTATCAAGAGCATTATTTATTTTCCTAAGTCTAACTTCAAGCTTCGTACAGGTGTGATGTCGAAGTCCGGATTTAAGGAAAGGAAAGAACTATTGAAGATGCTGGATGTTAGTTTTAGCAATTAGATTAGCAGTATAGAATAGAAAATCAGAATGCAAAGTAATTCATATGCATAACACACATGTACCCTGGGAAAACCTCCCTCTTGGAGGAAAAACCCAGCAACCAAAGATCTCAGATCTGATTAGATTAATGTCAGAAGATAATCAAATACAAATTCGCCCACCTAGGGCATGACAGAATTGACTTATCTGAATCACAAGTTCTGATTTGAACTTGACTGAATCTCCAATCAGATGTAGGGCAAAGCTTAGGGCAGATTAGTCTGATATAGTTCGCACAACAAGAGGATAGCTTCTTGGAGCAGAAGTCTGCAAACCTTAAAACTTTGGAATGAGATTCTTGGGATCTAACATGGTGAGATCTAAGTTGCTAGTAATCCTTATTCCTGAGATCTGATTGCTTTCCCTGGCTCTAGATATAGCTCTGCCTAGTGATTCTACCATGATGATGAAAAGGAATGGGGATATAGGATCTCCTTGTCTTAGCCCCCTGGATGAGCAGAAAAATCCCTCTGGGGTACCATTGATTAACACCGAAAGCTGATGCGTTGAAATACATTCAAATATCAAGTTAATCCACGAAGAGGGGAACCCAAAGGCTTCTAGGCATTTACACAAGAATATCCACTCCACCTTATCATAGGCCTTTCTAATGTCTAATTTTAAAAGCATGTTAGGAGTTCCATTCTTTTGGACAGAATGTATGGCTTCATGAGCTATTATGACCCATCATAAATAGACCTACCAGGAACAAAACCCATTTGTTCCTCACTAATCAAAAGAGGAAGGAGTTTCTGAAGCCTATTAGCTAAGGTATTGGTGAAAAGCTTATAGATGGTGTTACATAGTGCAATTGGTCTAAACTCATCAAAACTATCAGACTTATCCTTCTTTGGGATGAGGGCCAATAAAGTTGTTGATTTCTCTGAGAATATTGCCTAAGTTCCTCATACCTTCAAGAGCACCCGTCACCTCCGCACCTATGAAGGACTAGCATTTCTGGAAAAAGCCAGTCGAAAAGCCATTTGAACCAGAGGATTTCTCTGGATTCATCTGCATTAGGGCTGCTTCTATTTCTGATAAAGAGAATTTTGCAGTAAGACCTTGTGTGTGTTCCTTACTAAGTAATTCAGGTATATATTTCATAATCTTATCTTGATCTGAATGGTATGGACTCAAATCTATGTTGAGGATATTAGAAAAAAAATCTACTGCCTCCTTAGAGATAAGCTTGGGATCTTCCACCTCTAAGCCACTGTTGGTCTTAATCTTAGAGATTCTGTTAATAACTCTCCTCAGTTTGACACTATTATGAAAGAATTAGTATTCTTATCTCCCTCATCTAGCCAAGTTTCCCTAGGTTTTTGTTTCCAAAAGATCTCCTCTTTTGCCAGGATGTTTATGATGAATAATGATGAATCTCCAAGATCCTAATCGGTACTGAGAGGGGGGGGGGGGGGCGGTGAACCAGTACAGACAAAAACTCTCTCTAATACTTTGACAGTTTAGACCACTGATAACCAGTTTACCGTATTACTGCAAACTATAGCAATATCAGTTAACAAAAATACTTCAAACAACTAGATCGGTAAAACAAGAATACTTTAGAAGGCATACATATTCAACTTAACAAAGACTGCTCAACCATCACATGAAAAATACACAACCATGACACACAGATTTTTCACGTGGAAACCCAAATGGGAAAAACCACGGTGGGGATGAATACCCACAAGCTTGTTTTGAACTCTTTAGAAGTCCACTATGTTAGGAGCCTAGTCCGGTTAAAGATTTTACAATAAAGTTATGTTAGGAACCGATCCTGTTAGGGATCACCCGGTTAAGGGATGGCTATAGAATCCGGTTAAGGATTGAAACCCTGTCAAGAGTTACCTTGCTTGAGGATTTAACTAACTCAATGAACTTGAGCCACCTGGTTAAAGGAATTACAATAAAAGCCTGCTAAAGCTTACCTAGTCAAGGGATTTATCAACTGTTGAAGTGGTTAGAAAACAATAGGAAAAAGACCGATCTGAAAATAACACTCCTTGCTAGAGCAGATCCTTTTCAGCTCCTCTCTTTTGCAATCACACCATGCATAACACATACTCTGGTTTGGCAAGAATCTAGTCTCCCATTATGTGGACACACACACACACACATCATTTGCAAAACACAACAAAATCTGAACTTCATCGACCTTATAGACAATCTCTCGGTCGAGAGCATAAACCCTAAACCTAAGTTTTACAAAGACGGTTCGATCCTAACCATTTTCTTACAAGCGGTCCAATCCTGACCATTCAAATCAATTACATAGCAAGATACGATCTAAATCAGATCGTGAAACATTCTGCATCTGGCATCGTTCAGGCTTTACAGGAGATGATCTAAATCTGATCGCGAATCATTCTGCATCTGGCATTGTTCAGGCTTTTCTGCATCTTCAAATAAATGATCCATCTTGCGTTCTTCATCTACCGGATAAGAAAACGCGCACTCCCAAGGTAGGACATTAATGCATTCAGTCTAACATTAACTCGCCTGAGCTGCTCGATCTTCTGGTGGGACCGCCGCGTGTCACTTCTTGTTTTGCACTGAGATCCACCTAGATGCCGCTTGGACCTACCACCTCGCCAGTCGCCATGTCGCAGGTGATAACTATCGAGCATCTTCATCTTGCGGTATAGCGACATCCATAGATCTTTCCTCAACCTACTCGATCCTTAACACCTCGGCCGCTTCATCTTTTCCACACGTTCTTTTTCACCAAGACGCGACAATTAATGGTCGAGCACTTTCGCATAGCGGTATAGTGACAGTCATTGGATCATCTCAGACCTGCTGGATCTTTAACACACGAGCCAGTTGGTTTGTCGCCAAGTCGCGGGGATAACTCGGCGGGCATCTTTCCATCGCGGTATAATGACCGCCGTTGGATCTTTCGCATCACCGTCCGATCTTCCTTGATCAGCCCGACGGAAAATGCCTTCGATTGCTCTGCCTAAGCCCAACCGGTAACCCTCGATTATCAACCGGTAGTCATACTTGGTGAACCCCAATATCGGTCGACTCCATTCCCGTTGTCCATTACCATTGCCAATCTCCATACATACCGGTTCATACCAGTTCCTTTGCTTGAAAGTTAATGACAACATCTTCTGATCTTCATCCTTCTAGAGCACTTATTGACATCAATGACAACATACACTAACACCACTTCATCATATGCCAACAGTTTTCTTGTTCAAGAAGTAGTCCCTTTTCTTTAAGAAACATGACTTCATCCATCCCCCTCAACATAACTACTTTATTTACTTCCTCTAACTGTGCTTCCACTTGTGACTTCTTGTCAAATATATTTCCTAAGTGTTTCCTATTCCATATAATGAGCTCTTGCTCGATTATCTTAAGCTTGTTGGTCTGCCTATTTGGTGCTAATAGTTTCATATAGCTAACCATAGTATTCAACAGATGTATCAGATAATCAAGAATGACTGTAATTTACTTCAAATCAGTTTGCAGACCATTTCACCTCATGCAAGTAGACCATCTGTTTGTGGTGTGACACAATAATCTATCCCTTAAACATTGTTAACCACTTTTTCAAGATTAAGTATATACATGAAAGTGCCTCAAGCCTATGTTATTCAAGCTAGAGGATTACTCATAGTAATATTCGGTTGAGTTTGAAGTGTTTTTCGAGCTGCTGTTTATTCATTAGATCTTCTTATTTTTTGCTTGAGGTGCTTGACGTGCTTGTGCTGCTTGAGGTGCTTGAGGTGGTTGCCTGCCTGGTTGAGCTAGTTGTCTACTATCTTCAGGTGCTTGGGCGTGTGGTTGAGCTGTGTGTATGTCTCCTTGAGCTGCCTAAGTGTCTGCTTTAGCAGTGTGTGAGCCTGCTTGTCATTTTGTCAGCTTCCATGTCAGTCTTCTTGCCAAGTCAGATTCTTATATCAAGCTTTTAAGTTTCATTGGTCTTTTATTTTTTTCGGGCCATGAAATGTCAACGTGGTAGAGTTTTTGGCTATCGAATATCATATGGGTGTGTTTGTTTTATATAGCCACGTTTCAATAAAGGACAAGCAAGTGGTGACTATATTTGGAACATTAACTTCTACCTGGCAATGCATAAATGTTATGAGGTGGCTGCAGTTTTCTTTTGGTAATATTTTTTTTGATATGTTCAATTTAAAAAATTCTTTGGTTGCCGTTTTTGGAGCTTGAATAAGAACGGAGTATTTGGATGTCATATTATGAAGATATACTTTTTCGGGAGCTGCTTAAGACTTTTTGTGCTTGTTCTAGCTGATAGACGTGGCTGGCTGCAGAAATCATTTCTGTCTTTATTGTATTTTGCTGACTGGGCTTTCACATAAGAATTTTCGGGGCTGTTACATTTTCTTATTTCTTATTCTTGGCATCCAAAAATAGTAAAATCGTTAAAAGAAGCAGACACTTTTTCTTAAGTAGTCATTTATGATACGTTTGGGGTCTGAAAAGGTGTTTCTGGCAGCTATCATGGTCTAAGTGTAGCACGGAGAATGAAATGAAGACGTTTTTTATTTTGTGGGGTTAGCATCGCGTGGCAGGCAATTAAGAAGAATCGTATTATTTCTGCGATGATATACAGGTCTTGTATATATATACGTGTAGGTGGAGATCAGATTTGGCAGTTAAAAAAACAGTGTGAATGCTAGTCACCATGATCCTAAGATTTATATCAAATTTTTGGTGGCTGTGTGGAGTATTCTATGGTACGGGTTTAAAAAATAAAAGGAATTTTTTCTTAGTGGGGATTGATATTTTCTTTCTGAATGGGAAACGATTTGGTCATAATACCATTCGCCTGATTTTTTGTGGTGTGTACATGCTTGATAAAATTCGCAGAAGCTTTTAAATTCGGGGGCATTAAGAGATATTCAGACATTGCGCCTATGATAGATATTGTCTGCGTAATAGTGAGAGTCTTGTGGAGTTGCAGATATCGGGAGTTGTTGTTTTGTGGTTGCGTCCAGTAAAAAGAGCAAGGTGCCTAAAGGAATATATCTGAAGTGTTGGTTGTTACTGGATATTTTATTTTTGAGATTGTTGATGCTGTCAATTAGCTTCAGAACCTTGTTGGTTTGAGTTGGTGCTCAGTTATGCAGTGGGGTTGGTGCCTCTATTGTTCTTGGTTGTTGCTGAGAAGAGAGTTGGTACTCTCTCTATTTGTGTTCTCTTGTAATCTGGGTTGGTGCCCATCCTTTCAGAAATAAAAAGAAATCTTTATGCCGTGGTTTTTCATCCGAAAGGGTTTTCTACGAGAAAATTTTGTGGTGTTGTCTCTGAGCTTAGCTTGCATATCTACATCTTTGTTTCAGCTTGTTTCAAAAGTTCTTTGTTGATCGTGAAATTTACAATACTGATTCACACAAATGACATGCCAAACCTACCGAAACCGCATGTCATTTGTGTGAATCAGTATTGTAAATTTCACGATTCTTTTTAACTGCACAGTTCCCTTCCTTCTTTTTTGGTCAGGCTCGACAAAGAGAACATGAAACATTTGTGGGCATTCCTTTCTAACACTTTGGGGCTTGAAGCATGCATAGGAACCATCAGGGAGTTCTCAGGTTCCTAGAACCAGTATCATCTCTGATCCAAACACTAGGAGTCTAAGTATTAATCTTTGTGCTTCTTGTTGAAGCTCTCGAGTTCACTGGGAATCCAGCACCAAACACTTTATCTGGGGTTCCTACCTCCCTGGGAGCTTCCCGAAACTTATCTTATGTTGCCTTCAGTCGGGGATCATTATCCCTATAGGAACTCCACTTTAATTCCTTTGGCTGGGTTTTTAGTGGAAAAGGGAACTGTTGGGGGTTCCTGATGTTCTTGGAACCTGCCCCATCTCTGACCAAACACTTCTTTGCCTTGTTGGAGCTTTTAACCTTTGAAGAAATTTTGCGAAAACTCTGTCTGGATCTTGTCAGCAATTATAATAGGACCCAGAATCTGTTGGGGGTTCCTGGGGTTCTAGGAACTCCCTTAACCTCTGAGTTATCCTTGAGGAGGCCAAAATTTTGACTTGGAATAACTCGGTCAAGTTAACTCCTTTTTCTGCCAAATTGAAACTGTAGGGATCCATTAGGCTTCTCTAGAGGATGATGCTCTCAGATTGCTGAAATTTCATCCTAGAGTTCCTCTTGAAGCAAATCATCAGAACACACCAAACCAAACTAAGACTGAACTGAACTGAAAAACCTGAAAATTGTTATGGTTGATGCTGATTGCTTGTGCACCTGAATGCTCCTGCATCACATTGCCAGGATGTTGAAGTGATAGTACTGGTTGGTTTGAAGAATAGGAAGCAGTTTGACTAAATATGATATAGATGTTCTGATTTTGTATTTTGATTTTGAACATATTACCATCTGTGTTATTCATGCTTTAATTTCAGTGGTATGCTAAAAGAGCGAGCAAAGAACACCCAGAATACCAGTAATGAGCACATCTATGGGATATTTCATTTTTGTGTTTTAGCAGTGAGAGCCCTAACAACACTGCCGCTTTAGAACTAATTGGTATGCTACTCTGATCAACTTCAGATGACATTGAAACCTTGGTTCTGTCTTCAAGAGGAAGCCGGTCTTTGGTAGTTCAAGGCTATCATAGTTTAGGCAAACACTAGTTTGCTTCGGTATTTTGGTGGTTGTTTGCTAACTCTTATATCTCTTATGTACATATGTATGTTTATGAACTCTATAAATGTTCAGAGTATCTTATTAGCAGCACTTTTGCACTACACAGCTGCTTGTTAGTTGAAAATCAGCTGCTGCATAACTGTTATTTTCTTTTCAAAGGAGGAGTTTTGTAATACTTAAAAGGTTGGATAATTTTTACCATTTGTCCCTTTCTTTGTCAATATTTATATTTTTTTATAGTTACCTAGTGTTAGGGACCCTAGACCCACAAAAATATTGTGAATCATCAATGGAAAAAAATCTCATTGTGGTCACATATGAAATATAACAGCATGCTGACATTAACCAAACCCTACCAGACTTAACTTCCTCAATAGACAAGCATCGATTATTCAAAAACAAAGCTTGGATCAAAGGCTTTTTGCTGCCTAACAAGATCTTAAAAGTTCAATCATCCATCAGATCAGCAAGCCAAGCAACATAGTACATATGTCTTCCCCAGAAGCACAAATAAATGCCATGGGTACACAGAGCAGAAGATGATATAAGCTAAGTCATTCTCTTTAAATATTTTTACTTCAATATGTATTTTCCTTTATCAAAACAACATTGCATATTAAGCTTTCTTTTTGTACTTATTTTAAAGACTCTAGTTTTTAATTCCTGCTGTGCTTATATTTGAATATGATAGACTCCTTGGACCCAACATTTTTTTTGATCGGTAATTTTGAGTTTATATTATTAATTTAAAATAATAAAATGTACATACTGTCATATCAAAACCAGGGATTAACCCCTGAACCAGTCTCATTGCATGAGGAAAACCACTAAACTCCTAAACCACCCAACCCCCCATCAGCCAAACCACTATATCATCTTATCGTCAAATATTAAAACTACCTACCTATAGGCCATAACCCCGCCATTTCCAAAATGTGGTTTATTACCACCCTTACAGAGCACTAGTATTCCAAATTCAAAAAATAGACCCAACCACTACCCAATTACAAAAAGTAAAACTAAATAGACTGCAATTTTTTCTTCTTCTTGCCTGGGTCGTTGACCCAAAAGTCTTCATGAGCAAAGTCTTTCTTCTGTTCTGCACCCTTCTTTTTAGTCTCCCTTGCCAGTCGCAACTCCACTTCTTTTTCTCGAACGTAGTCCTTGAGAGCTTTCCACCCCACACTCGCGTCCTCCATCTGAGCCTCCCGGTCTGCACCGTCATCCCAAAGAATGGATGGAATTCTGCCTCTGCACCATTCTGCATAATACACTCACCAACATCCAACCTACATCCAACCACTCTCTGGCTTCTGCCAAACATTTCCTGCCCTTATATACCCTTTACCCAAACACGAATCCGGATCCATGCGGGAGAGCCCATTAACTGGCTGTCCTTGGACCTGTTGATGTGTGTTTTATACACAACATTTCAGAATAAAATACCAAGGTATTTTACCCTCTGTTGAACAAAATCACTTCAGATGCTAAGAATGAGATCAACTAAAATGATTCCAAGGTTTCTACATGTCAGTTCTTTACGAGACCAAGTTGTCTATCTGACTCTTCTTCAAAGAGTCCAACTGATAAAAATACATAAATTTCATCTTGTCTCTTAATTCGGCTAAGTGTAAACCACTAGCATCATTAACATCAACACCCAATAATTCCTCAATTGAGGCAAGGATCTTCATCTGAATGTCCTGAATCAATCCCTCCATCTCCATACAACTCGACTGGGCGTTCTCATAAGTTGATTTCTTCACGGTTAATGAACAATACCAGCCATGGAAATCGTATCTATCTCCACTGTGCACAATGTTCTCGCTGACCAAGGCGGAATTAGGAATCTTCTTGAAAGCCTGGAGGTGTGGAATTGTCTTCTATTGAATAGGCCGGAATTCTTCCCAAACTCCCTCCAAATACTGGATTCTGAATATGAGCCCTGTTGTCCTATCATATGCATGGACAAACTGAGTAAGGAAATCATCTGCCTGCTTTCTTGTACTCTCAATCCACTTTTCCAACTCCGAGAGTGTATCTCTCGCTGCCTCATAGTGTGAATGTATTCCATGGTCAACTGCAACAGGGGAAATAAGGGTGGGATTTTCACGCCTTATCCCTGCAATATACTCTCTAAGTCTGATATTCTATTCTCTGTACCTTTCTTTCTCCGCAATCCCTCTATCTAACCTTGCATCGATTGCCTTGAGGTTTTCACCAACCTCCTGAAATTCTTGCTTTCTGGATGTACGACCAAGGGCAACTGAAGTGATCTGAAAATCCATAGGAGTAGCAATGTTCGCTGTCACGCCTGGAATAGGAACAACAATCTGCACAATCCGCATTCTTGTCTCATCTCTAGCTATGTGCGACAAAATCTCCGCTCTCTTGGGTTCTTTCTCCTTAGCACTCCTAGCTAGGTAGTCATCAATGTCGTCAATAGGCTGTACCTCTATCACCTGTTTACTTTTCTCCATACTTCTCATCAGCCATACTGGAATAGCGGCCATCTCCATACCATCATCGAGACACATTTCTCAATCAAGTCCTCTTAATGCCGAGATAACATCATCATCATCATTAGGGTTACTCCTGGTCCAATCGTATACCTTATTTCCCAAACTAACTTGCAAAAGGACAGTAGGGGATCCCGATTGATCATCATTCTCATTTGGAGGTGCAGATGTCACTGTGGCATGTAACTCTTGAGTATTTCCTGGTAGTATCACTGTCTTGGAACACTGCTGGGTCTCCTTGTTCTGCTCTGATACTTAAATCACTTTGATTGATGAGACACTGAGAGGTGGTGAAGGAATGATAGGTGGAGGAATGATAGTCTTTTGTTTTTTCTTCACCTCCTCAATCTTCTTCCCTTTGGCCTTGACTTCTTTTGACGTGTTATTCCTTCTCTTGGGAGCTTGACTCTCTTCGTCTGCATGAATCCTGACATCACTGATAGTTCTCTGATCATCCTCGGAAGTAGACTCTTCCGGCTTCATCCTTTCATAAGTGAAGGGAACACCCATATCAACTAACTTATTCATCTTTATATCTACCCATGCACGGGAGAAACTCAAGACCTCTCTCATCAATACATTCAGGTCAATCTCTTCTGACTCTAACAAATTAGGCAACAGGATTGGCTTCTTCATTTCACTCTCATACTGTGGATGCGTATGATCTCTGTCATCTAACACTTGATCAGGAATGAGGAAAAGTCCACACTTCCTCATGAAATCCACTGACATTCTGGACCACATTCTTCTCTTCACTGCGTGCTCGTCCATCAGGTTGGCCCAATAATCTTCTATGTCAACTTTGTGAATGAACTTCTCTCCCTTGATCCTTCCTACTTTCTTGTTTGGATCAAATCTTTCTCTTTTCTTACATGTAGCAAGTCAATAGAATGCAAGCTCCTCACTCGCAGTGTTTGCGCCTATGGCAGACTGGCAAACCTCTGACGTCTTCCCAACTGAATTAGGGAATGTCATGCTTGTCCTATGCTTCTCTCTTTGAATGACATCGAACTCTAGAAGCTGTCTCACCACTTCCAACAAGATCATTCTGTTGGTCGGATACCTAGGAAGTCTGTAGGGTTCGGATTGAATCCCAGGAATCCTAAGGTACGTGAAAGTGGGAAACCGAATATACCACGATCCATATTTTTCTATTAACTCTGTTGCCTCCTTGGACAATCTTCTGTGGATTCCGCCTTGCAGCCTCCGTGTGATGTACATAGTGAATGCATCATTCACTCTCTTATAATCTTCAATTCTATACATGCTTAGCTCGGGGTAGCATTCATGACTCCTGAATTGTCCTTGCCCATTCCCGACTTCACCTTTGCATATCAATCCTCTATATGAAATAAATCGTGCAAGCAGGTATACTAGGTAAGAAGTCATGGCGAATGACTTGGACCGCTCTACATTTCTTAGCTGAAAATCCAGATTGTCACTTATAATCTTAGACCAATTTACCAATGTTCCTCTAAGACAATCCTGGATGAAATAGAACATCCATCTATCGAATATTGCTCCTTGCGGCATCCCCATTACTCTGTTGAGTAGGAATATTAAGTCGCTATACTCCTCTTTGAAGTCTATGTACATGAGTGTCTTGGGAGCCTTGGAATGATGAGACCTAGGCTCAATCATCCACTCTTTGTTTATCATATTCTTGCATACACGCATCTTCTTCGTGTATCTTTCTGTATATTCATCCTTGGTCATATCCTTCATGTCTGTTCCATGTGGAATTCCGAACACCTCAGCAATAGCATCCTTAGCAAGGCAGGCAATAACAACGCTCTTACGAGTTTTGATCATTCGTGTGAGCGGATCATAACATCGTGCACACTCCAGGATAAGCTCATTGTACTGTATGGACTGTGAAAATCCAACGGCATGAAAAATACCACTCTTCATAATGTTCGCATATGTTGGGGAAGGAACTTGATTTCCGACTCCGAACATCCGCTGTCGCATTTGGTCAAAGTCTAGGAAATGCATGTTTGTATCTGTTATCTCCTTCCATCCGGATGAAATCTTGAGCACTGGATAAAATCCAGTGTCCAGTGTTGAAAATGTAGGTAGGTCGTATCCCTTGATTGGGCCGACCTAGCTTGGTAAATTTTAGATGTGGCCTTCGGCCTTAAAATTTATTGTGTAATTTGTAAATTCAATAGGTCAGGACCCATTCATATGTAACTTGTAAAGGGTTATTGGTTAGCTCCTAACCTATGTAACTTGTGGTTATAAATGGGTCTGACCCTATAAAGTAACTTGTGACCATTGGAGATTGGTCCCGCCTAGGCACATAAAACACTCAAAGGGCAAACACAAATGTAACGTGTGGAAGCATGGACCTATTCATGTAACCTAAACTAAAAGCATTATATTTTGGTGCCAAAGTCCTTAGCCGACTAAGGCGAGATATAATGCTTGTACCTTCTTGTTGACGTGTATTTTGTACACCATCATACACAGAATAAAATACCTAAGGGTATCTTATCCTCTCTTGAGAAAATAGTCTCTAACTGCTGAAGATTCGCATAAGGGATCAGTTAGGTAGACTCCAAGGTTCTTTTAGTAGGGTCTCTACGTGTGGATAAGCTCCAGTGGTATGATGTGATTTGCTGGGATCACAAGGGGACTTACATGTGATGATTGAACTTCCGATCTGCTTTGCTGGACACAGGCTCTTACTAACTTGGATTTGAAAAGAAATGAAAAAAGGATAAGGGCGAAGAGAGGATCTAATCCTAATACTAAGAATGTAGGAGCAATGACTTGATTTTTGATGAAACTCTAACTAGGTCTTGTTTTGACATCAATGGAACATCTACACAAGACTAGTGCGATCTTCTAAGGGGAGCTTTATGATGTTCAAATTATCACCACAGGCATAGACACCATCAAGTTGATGCATATCAATGAAGAAGCGACAAATTGAAATTGAGCTTAGGCTGAATGATTCCAGTTGACTACGCAAGGCAAGTCTGCAATCAACAAACTGCTAGTAGTATGGATGTACGGATTCCACCATTAATCAATCGCATTTCCTCCATTCATCTAATCATCTACCATCTAGGATTGAAGACTTAACAAGAAACCATGCAAATTGCAAGAAAACGACATATTTCACCATTACTTCAATGAAAATGGAGTTTGTTTACAATCAATGGCAACAATCTCTTGCCTTGTCCTCCTATTCTATCAATTTCTAGCTACTCTCTATCTTCTAACTCTCTAGCTATTGCTAATTAACCTTTACAAATGAAATGCCTGGGCTTATATAGTGCCCACAATACAATTTGATGGCTTAGATCAATTCAAGATCAATGGCCAAGATTCAACAATGAAAACCCTAATTAGGGTTTGTTACAACCATTACATAACATTTAATGCTTGACCAATGAAATAATTGTATTGCTTGGACACATGTCCCTTCTAGAAAAATCGACCAATGGATAGCCGGGGTAGGTACATCGGAGTTTGGGCCACCTTCCATGAATTAAGTACATTGAATCTGGACATGCTGAGATGGACCTCACTGATTGGAGAAATGATGACTGGGATGCCACCTCATCTGACACTTGTAGCTTGCTAGATATTCAATTTGATGTCGTTGAGAGGCTATCTTTAATTAACTCTTGTTCTAACTCCTTTTGTCCTTGATGTGCAAGAAGATGATGTACCTCGCCTTGGAACGCTGGATTGAAAGAGTTCGCCCATGTCCTGGCTTGATCGTCCTGGCGAAGACCGTCCTTGATCCGGCTTGATTTTCCTTGAAGAGATCTCCATTTGATGCCTACACGACATTTCAAAATTAGTAATATGATTTTGCAATACATAACATAAATTAGAGAGCAAATTTTAGGAAACTTAATGATAAGTCCTTTATTGATCATTTCCTAAAAACGATTGAGCTAAGGATTCAAAATTTCAAAATTTCAAAATCTAAGCTTATGACGATTAACGTTCAAAAACAATAAATCCATATCGCCATACCTCTCTTGAGAGCTAACTCTAGAAAGCAAAACAAGGAATAGGCAAAATCAAAATTAGATGGCTTCAACGTGATCTCCTTCTTCAAAATATCAATTTCGCCACCTTCTCAAATCGCATGTGAATGAAGAATGATAATGTGAAAATGAAGATTTTCACCCTCCCTTTATAGTGCTCACACCTTAATTCATTAAGGCCGACTTTGTAATTAAAAGCGAATTTAAAATAAAGTAAAAGGCCGACTTTTGGTAAAATAAACAAATAAATATCAAGCGCTCCACTCAATTTTTATTAAAAAACTTAATTAATTATTTGCCAACGTTTTTTAATTTAACAATTTCGATTTTTTACAAGGCAAAAACAATTAATTAATATTAAGCGCAATATTTAAATGCTAATTAATTGAATTTCAAAGCATATCGAATTTTAGCATTTAAAATAAATTCAAAAAATATTTGTTTGAGCGCCAAATTTTGAAGATGAAAATACGTACCTCATCGCCCTGGTCCCTGACTGAGGGACAGGAGCGATCTACCTTCTTGGTCTTGATTTTTGCACTTTTGACGTTCAAAGCCTTCAACCTCACGTTGGAATTGGCATTTTCGCTAGGATTTTCAAACTTGAGTGACTTGTCTTGCAAATAAATGTCCCTTAGATGTGATATCGCCCTGGTCCCTTGGAGAGGGACAGGAGCGATCCCCATTCTTTTACGTGAAATTCTCCGTTCTTAATATCAACTCTTCGCTCATTACCTTTCAAGCAACGTTTTAGACCCTTTGCAACTTTGTTTTGTCATGATCTTTGAAGAATAACAAGTGACTTAGCAAATATCGCCCTGGTCCCTTCCTGAGGGACAGGAGCGATCCTAGTGTCCTGGCTCAAATTTGCAAACTTTAATCTTCGTTCTTCGTTCATTGCCTTCCAAAGGACGTCCTTGATCTTGCGTGAACTTGCCTTGACATGCATTTAAAGGAACATGAGTGTTTTAATGAAATCGCTTTGGTCCTTGTCCAAAGGACAGGAGCGATATAGGCTCCTTGGCTTAATTGATAGCATTTTGACGTTTGGAACCTTTGTAAATCATCTTCAAATGACACCTTATACCTTGTGTGATCCCGAAAAACCTTGACTTGGCATGAACTTGAAGGAAAATGAAGAATCCTAAGCAAATCGCCCTGGTCCCTTGGAGAGGGACAGGAGCGATATGGTCTCCATGTTCAACTTGGTGATCACCTTACGTTTGAAATCTTCGTGTATCACCCTCAAAAGACTCCATGGACCCTCTAAGACCTTGCAAAACCTTGACCTTAAGTAAGCTTCGCATGAATTGGCCAATATACCCAATATCGCTCTGGTCCCTTGGAGAGGGACAGGAGCGAAGTTCATCATTGTGAGCTTGTTCTTATTTTTACCAATTTGCAACCATCTTCATTACGTGAAATGATGTCCTTTCGACCCTCTTGGTTGCTCGAAACTTGTTTGTCCTTTGAAATTTATGCCATTATGTAGATATCGCTCTGGTCCCTTCCTGAGGGACAGGAGCGAACTGGGTCTTAGAGTGCAAATTTCCTCTATGTGACGACCTTTGTAACTTGTGCTTGATTGAAAATGCCTTAAGACGTCCTTTGCCTCCTTTTTCCTGACTTGGATCGGTTTCAAACTTGCATAAAAGGCAATATAACCACTGTATCGCCCTGGTCCCTTGGAGAGGGACAGGAGCGATCCTTCTCTTGTGGCCTTCATTTCACTTTGTCAGCTTCCGAATTTATATTCAACGGATTCGTAATGCGTCCTTCCATTCATCCATGCCTTGATATCGTCTGCAACTTGGCAAGAAAACCAATTATAATAAAAATCGCTCTGGTCCCTTCCTGAGGGACAGGAGCGAACTAGGCACTTTGGGACCCTTGTGGACGTTTTAAAATCTTCAATTTGTATTCAATGAGTTCATCTCACGCTTTCCCTTGCCTTTGAACGTAAACTTGTCTTGATTTTTGCCTGGATTCTGCCCAATGAAGAATATCGCTCTGGTCCCTGGGAGAGGGACGGGAGCTATAAGGTACCTCGCCCTGGTCCCTTCCTGAGGGACAGGAGCGAATTTTGCATTCTGGACCATTCTTCTTCGTGTTTGCATCTCAAATTATATTCATCTGGTAAATCATCTCCCTTTGGACCCCTTCAAATCATCAAGTCGCCGAAATCTCGCAAGGACAAAGCAAAATTGGATTTGTAGCTCCGGTCCTTCACTGAGGGACAGGAGCGACTTTGACCCTCTAGGCAAAAACTTCATCATTTCGTTGTTTTTGATCAAGTCTGGATGCTCTATCATGCTCATTTCGTCCTTCACCATGCCTTTGATGTCTCGATTCGTCCAAACAAGGTCAGGAATGGCTCAACTAAGCATTTTCGCTCTGGACCCTTGGTGAGGGACACGAGCGTTTTGCCTTGGTCCCTTGGAGAGGGACAGGAGCGCTTTTCGCTCTGGACCCTTGGAGAAGGACACGAGCGAAATTTGACTTTTCGCACTCTCTATGAGGATAATTTTTATGGAATATAACATTTAAGTATAAGTGACATTCTTATACTTTAAGTTATATTCCATATATACTTTCAGGATGTTTGAGAGTGGTTTCAGACCTCCAGGAGTTATATTGCAAAATCTAGTTTTTGGAGGTTTTTCAGTTTCCAGACTTAGTCAAATTTCAGGATCAGGACATCAGACTTAGCCAAATTTCAGGATCAGGACCTCACTCAAGCCGGACTTGCTTATCCATGTGATCCCCTGGGCAACGTTCAAAATGCAAAGGCTAGCTAACAAAACCCTAAAAAACCTAAAAAAACAAACCCTAAAAAGCAAAAAACATGGGTCCCCATTTGCAATGGGGCGATGTGTGAAAACGTCACAACACTCCTATATAATCAATGCATTGTAATCAAATTTATAGACAATAACGTGCACTTGATCAGCGAATACCACTCTGCCAGCGAATTCAATGTTGAAGTCAGCGAATATTCTCCAAGAGTCAGCTAACACATTCCGAGTGACAACGAATTCACATTCTTGTAAATTGGCAGACTTGTGATCCAAGAAGCTATCCTCTTGCTGTGCGAACTATATCAGACTGATCTGCCCTAAGGTCTGCCCTGCATCTGATTGGAGATTCAGTCAAGTTCAAATCAGAACTTGTGATTCAGATAAGTCAATTCTGTTATGCCCTAGGTGAGCAAATTTGTATTTGATTATCTTCTGACATTAATGTAATCAGATCTGAGATCTTTGGTTGTTGGGTTTTTCCTCCAAGAGGGAGGTTTTCCTAGGGTACATGTGTGTTATGCGTATGAATTACTTTGCATTCTGATTTTCTGTTCTATACTGCTAATTTGATTGCTAAAACTAACATTGTATCAGAGCTCTAGGTTCGTATAGAGGTTGTGATCAGATTTGTGCTCATATCTAACCTGTTGTTGAAAGGTTTAGTCCTCATGGCTTCTTATATCAGGGCTGAAGATAGGTTGGAAGGTCACACAAATTACTCTTATTGGAAGGTCAAGATAATGATGGCATTGAATTATTTTGAAGAATATGTTGGCAAGAATGCTAAGGAACCTGAGGATGAATGTGAGAAAGAAGATTGGAAGAAGAAGGACTTCCAAGCTCAAAGGATAATAATAGACTCCGTGAAAATCATTTGGTGCCATCCATCTCCATGAACAAGACTGCTAGGGAGATGTTCACCACATTGGAAAAGATGTACGAAGTCAACAATACCAGCTACATACTTGCTTTAAGGAATCAACTCTCTTACATCAAATTAGAGAAAGAAGAACCTGTTGCTGCTTACTTCATGAGAATCTCTGAGATAAGAGATCAACTTGCTACCGTTGGGAAGAACGTTGAAGACAGTGACTTATCTATGACTGCCCTAAATGGTCTTCCTCCCTCTTGGGAACCGTTTGTTCAAGGAATCAGTGCCAGAGTTGAGCTTCCTAAGTTTGATCAATTAATGGGAGATTGCATTCAAGAAGAGTCTCGGTTGGCTGCAAAAGGAAAAATTAAGAACCCTTATGATGAGCAACATGTCCTCTTGGCTAAGAAGGAAGGCAACCATTGGAAGAAGAATGATCTCAAGAGAAATAGAGATTTCAGCTCTTCTACCCCTCATTCAAGGAAGAGACCAAGAGACTTATCTCACATCCGATGCTTCCGATGCAACAAGCTTGGCCACTTTGCAAGGGACTGTCAAACTCAAGACGAACAAGAAGATGTAAACATAAATGAAGTATCAAATCCCCACAATCGTGAAGATTTCCTCCTTTGATCTATTGGTTTGTGATCAATCCGTAAGTTAAAACTTCTGATCATGTTGTTTTATTTCAGTAATGATGTATTGGAAACTAATCGTTACAGCTGTTCTAGAAGGAAAATTTTCAGGTCCTCAAGCATGATCCAAGAAGGCCCACTTCAGCTCATGCCATCGGATCTAGATTTGAAAGTCTACTCAAACTTTCAAACTTTCTCTTTATTAAGGATACAAATTGATAAATTCTATTTTAGATTGATTCCAACTTTAAGTCAGGAAATTTGTTGTGGATTTATCATCTAGATAAGGTTTTAGAGGGAGTCTCATGATACTGTCAAAATACCTTATTTCAGTAAATCTTATTGCTGGTTTTCTAAACTTTGTGTTTCAGCTCTAATGATGGATTTAATAAGAATATGTCTAATGTATGATCTCTACTTGATCATAGCAAAGTTATTTCCTTTCGTCTAATCATTATGGAATTGATAATATATATCTAATAGTCCTTGTCTATTGCAAAATGTTTATTTATGATGATACTAACCATGATACACTGGGTGTATCATCCACCCTCTGCGGAGTGCAAGGTGGGACCACCCTCTGTGGAGTGCAAGGTGGCAGTGCTCGCTCACCCTATGCGGAGTGCAAGGTGGCAGTTCTCTCTCACCCTCTGCGGAGTGCAAGGTGTGATCACCCTCTACGGAGTGCAAGGTGGCGGTTATTTCTCACCCTCTGCGGAGTGCAAGGTGAGTTCACCCTCTGCGGTGTGCAAGGTAACAGGTTGTCCTTCTCTGTGAAGAAGCTTATGTATCCTCTGCGGTTGTGCATGATTTATGCTGTATGGTTATATGTATCTTTGAGTATTAATTATTGCAGGTGTGCATAATGGATATCATGGAAGGAATCCATGACTGTATTCTTTGAATCCATCCTCTGCGGATGTGCATGATGGATATCATGAAAGAAGTTCATGATGTGTATTCATTTCCTGCAGGTATGCATGATGAATATCATGGAAGAAGTACATGATGTATATTGAATTCATCTTCTATGAGAATGCATGGTGGATATCATGAAAAGAGTCCATGAAGCGTGGTCACGATGTAACTTGATTAATCAAAGGGATCCTCCCTAGCTAAGAGGGAGTGTTGAAAATGTAGCTAGGTTGTGTCCCTTGATTGGGCTGACCTAGCTTGGTAAATTTTAGATGTGGCCTTAGGCCTTAAAATTTATTGTGTAATTTGTAAATTCAATAGGTCAGGACCCATTCATATGTAACTTGTAAAGGGTTATTGGTTAAGTCCTAACCTATGTAACTTGTGGTTATAAATGGGTCTGACCCTATAATGTAACTTGTGACCATTGGAGATTAGTCCCGCCTAGGCACATAAAACACTCAAAGGGCAAACACAAATGTAACGTGTGGAAGCATGGACCTATTCATGTAACTTAAACTTAAAGCATTATATTTTGGCGCCAAAGTCCTTATTCGATTAAGGCAAGATATAATGCTTGTACCTCCTATATAATCAATGCATTGTAATCCATTTTATAGACAATAATGTGCACTTGATCAACGATAACCACTCTGCCAGTGAATTCAATGTTGAAGTCAGCGAATATTCTCCAAGAGTCAGCTAACACATTCTGAGTGACAACGAATTCACATTCTTGTAAATCGGTAGACTTCTAATCCAAGAAGCTATCCTCTTGTTGTGCGAACTATATCAGACTAATCTGCCCTAAGCTTTGCCCTACATCTGATTGGAGATTCAGTCAAGTTCAAATCAGAACTTGTGATTCAGATAAGTCAATTCTGTCATGCCCTAGTTGGGCGAATTTGTATTTGATTATCTTCTGACATTAATCTAATCAGATTTGAGATCTTTGGTTGCTGGGTTTTTCCTCCAAGAGGGAGGTTTTCCCAGGGTACATGTGTGTTATGCATATGAATTACTTTGCATTCTGATTTTCTATTCTATACTGCTAATCTAATTGCTAAAACTAACATCCAGCATCTTCAATAGTTCTTTCCTTTCCTTAAATCCGGACTTCGACATCACACCTGTACAAAGCTTGAAGTTAGACTTAGGAAAATAAATAATGCTCTTGATAAAATTCCTGACTTTCTAAAGATTTTAGCTAATTAGAGCATAAAGTCAGGAGAATAATCCATACTTTTGGTAGATTTTAACAATTAGATTCAAAGTGTCAAAACACCAGGGCATGAAAACCCTCTATAAAATTCATTAATACCTCCTTATGCTTAGAAAATATGCAAACGAAAATGCAAAGGAGTATACCGGATCATCAATGACTAAGGAAAGGTGTGAAAGGTTGTGTTTTCACACAAGGTATGTTTGAGGACACCTTCCGTAATCAACAATGGAGATCACAAATCTGAAGACAACCTGCAACTAATAAATTAACTTCAAAAAACATGTTGCAATCCTTCAAAAATATGCACAAACTTGATAAAAATCAGTCTTGATGATGAAAACAATCATATCTAGGAATGTAAGTGTGGCTGGTAAAAAATAAATTTCTGAGGGCAAGTCTGAAAATTAATTACTTCAGACTTACCAGCACCTTGCAAAGTAGTGGAAAATCCCTGAAAATGATAGAAAATAACTAAGGAGTTAGCTCCAAGCAAAATCGCCAAAGTGGTTAGGTGGCTGGAAATGAAGATATCTGAGAACAAGTGCCTACAATGGAGTTTTTAGACCTGCAACAAGGATAAAATGGTCTGAAAATTGCATTAAAACTCCACAAAACACCTCCAAATGCAAATCGCCTAAGTTGGAATTCGCTGGGCAATGAAAATTAAAGTCTGAAAATTGAGTGTGCAGCCAACAATGGAGGTCCAAATGTGAAGCAAACTTCAGATCTGAAGCAAATCAGCAAGATGGGAATGATGGCAGCCACCAAGTGTGAGGGAAATGACCCCAAACAATGGGACAAAACACCTCCAAATGCAAATCAAAATTTCCCAGCTATGGCGCCATTTCTAAAATTCTGAAAATATCTTCAATGTAGCTCAGATCTGCAATAATGGAGGTCTGGAACAAGAAGCAGCAATGGAGGAAAAAAATCGCCAAACTCCCAAACACTAAAAATCGCCACCTTCCACCAAAAATCGCCAAACTTGGAAAAATTGCCAAATTCAGTAAAATTGCCAAATCTGAAAATGACAGCAAGGGAATGAATAGCCAAGCTGGAAAAAATGGAGGAGGAAAGAATCCTCAATCCGACACTTCACTTCAACACTTAGCCAAAATTTGCCAATGAGGGAGAAAAATCGCCTTTCATGGAAACACCTGGTAGATTTAATAATAAATTAATATTATTGACTCCTCTCTTATACTTGCTTTTGCCTCTCACTTTCACCACACAAGCAATGTGGGATAAAACACTTGCTTATATACTTGTTTGGTAAAAACTAACTTGCTTCTAGAAGGTTAAAATATTAAATGCTCATTGCAAGTTATTTAATTTTGCTTTTAAAATTTTAAATAATTACTAATCATCATTTAAAAACAATTAAAAATGGGGCTCAGTTATAAAATATTTCAGTTTTAAGTCAAAATTGAGCCTCCAGGGGAAAATCGATCTTTAGCTTGGATAAAAATCCATGCAAAATTTCATCAAAATGCATATAAAATAGGCCAGGGGAAAATTGATGGCAGTCTGGACAAGGAATCCACACTCGAAATTCACTTTGTTCGCAAAAAACACTCCCTGGTGGAAATTCGACCTTAGTCTTGATGAAAATCCGGACTTAAAACTCATCAAAATGCTCTTAGTGGAAAATTGACTTGGGTATGGACTGAGACTCTGCACAAAAATCTGCATTAACTTGTCACAAAACATCCTGGTGGAAAATCGACCCAGGCATGGAATCATCCTTAACATTGTCCGCACTCCTAGTGGAAAATCGATGGTAGTCTAGAAAAATCTCGACACTTAGCCAAATTTTAGCACTTACAGTGGAAAATCGATCCAGGCATGGATAAACAGTGGTGGAAAATCATAGTCAATATGGATTTCAGGGGAAACCCATGTGGAGTGTGGAAAAGGGTGGGTAGTCTGGAATATGAGGGGAAAAGCACCTCTAGCATGGAATTTGACCTCCTAACCCTTGGAATATGGATTTCCCTTAGGAATTTGACATATTAACCACTCAAAATCACTTACAAACTTCAAAATTAGACTAGACTTAAAATTTTCCAAAAAAAAGAGCGAAACGCTAGGTAATTATCGGGATAAAGTGCGAAATTAATTTAAATAATACTGTAGGAGCGAGCAAACAACTTTAAAAGGTCTGAGAATACCTTGGCACTTTAAAATCATTGATGCACATGTTTAAAAACACATTAACACTCAAAAGGTCAACACTTAGACAAAATTTAGGATCATTAAAATATGAACGTTTGGAACTTGATCCTATAACTTCAAAACCCTAAACGGTACTAGGCATGATCAAAACTCCGAGACTCGGGCACGAGAAACACAAAATTGCCCACTAAGCAGCCAAAACCCTAACCTAACAACGCAGCAAGCCAGAAAAGAGAGGGTCCTCGTTAGCAATGGGGCGATGTGTGAAAAGGTCACAATAGGACCCTACATTTATTTTCTTGCATGAGACTTGGACTATATTTTGTACCAATAAAATATAAACAAACATATATGGCCTAGATGCAGGTTCATATTCATGTACACTTCAATATGTATTTTCATTGTCAAAAAATAAATAAATATTAAGCTTTTTTTATGTATTTAGTTTAAAGACTCGCTTTTAATTCTTGCTGTGCTTAAATCTGAACACGACAGAATCGTTGGACCCTACATTTATTATATGTATGGAACTGAGATTATATTTTGTACCAGTTGATATTTAAAAATTAATGTAGACAAACATATATGACCCAGATGTGGGTTCATATTCATGTACAAACAGATATGATGTCCAGTCTACATTTATCTCAGAATGCAGATATGTCTGTGTGTGTGCTTGTGTAGGTGTGTGCATGCGTACATGTGTGTGTGTTATATCAACTTCAACTTGCACGCTCGACCGTCAGATCTGCCCGACTTGCTCGACCTTTAGCCCCCATCCTCGCCAGTCTGTCGTAAAACTTTAGCATCCTTGAGATGCGCAAGCACGTGCGGGCCCCCACGGATTGCAAGTTGGCTCACTTGCGAAAAGCCTTTTGTCTTTCGACAATTATCATGTGAGTTGTGTTGGATTTAAATATTAAAAAAGCCTATCCCACAAACAATGTGGGATAAAGGCTTTCCCTCTTTTGGCGCAGCATGCTTGAAAGTTTCTAAAGTCTTGCCTTGCAGCGCCAGGGAAGATGCTAACACAGGTTATTAAATTGAAATTAGACCTGCCAAGTGCATTTGCATGAAAGTTTCAATCTGGCTTTGTCCTCTTGATAATCAACTGGCTCCATTTTACAATTCTTCAAACTAGGCCACTCAGGTTGTTGAGTTAAATGCTATTCTGAAAATGCAGGAACAAAAATTTGAAAATGGGCCTCTCAAAATGCTCAAATTTTATGAGTCCCAACAATAGGTACCCATGTACAAAAGCAATGCAATTTCTCACAAATTGAGAAATGGAGAAAACCCAGTGGGAAAAAACTCCCCCCCACCCTACCTTGATGAAATATCCCGCACCCCAAGGGAGCTCACAACTCATGAAACTTACTCTCAGTGAAAGCTTTGGTGAAGATCTGTACTACCTGCTCTACTATAGGACAATATTGCAAATCAATGACCTGCTCTTGTCAATTCCTCGATGTAGTGCATATGGATCTCAATGTGTTTGGTTTTCTAATGGTGAACTGGGTTCTTCGAGATTTGATTGGCACTCTGATTGTCACAATGAAGGACTATAGGCCATAGAGTGGTGAAGTCAAACTCAAATAGAATATTTTGAAGCCAAATAGCCTCGGTAGCTGCATTAACAGCCCCTTGATACTCAGCCTCAGTCAAGGAAAGAGCGATAGCATTCTGCTTCCTATTCTGCCAACAAGTGGGTCCGGAACCAAAATGAAAGCTGTAGCCTGAAGTGGACTTACAATCATCAAGATTGCCAGCCCAATTGGACTTTGTGTAACCAACCAAGGTAAGTTCTATACCTACTGCATAATGAATCCTAAAGTGATTTGTACCTTGTATGTAATGCAAGATGCGTTGGGCAGCTTTCCAGTGAAGCTCATGTGGTTCTTGCATAAAGTGTGAAACTATGCCAACCGCAAAAGAAATATCAGGGCATGTGCAAGTGAAGTAGATGAGACTCCCAACAAGTTGACGATACAAAGTGGCATCAACAAGTGGAGTGGAACACTTAGCCTCAAGCTTGACTTCTAAAAGAAAGGGAGTCAGCAACAGGCTTACAATCAGCCATGCGGAACTGTGTTAGAAGATCATGAGCATACATGGGTTGAGTAAGAGCAAGCTCGGAAGAAAACTGTGATATCTCAATCCCGAGAATGTATTGCAAAAGGCCCAAGTCAGTCATAACAAATCTCTCATACAAAGCAGATTTGACACTGGCAATGATGGATGATGTACTCCCTGTAATGATCAAGTCATCAACATAGAGCACAAGTAGCAAATTGGAGTCATCTTGTTGCAAAATGGAAACATTCGGATTTGAATGACACCTGGCGAATCTTGATGAGAGAAGAAAGGAATCCATCTTGGCATACTAAGCCCTAGGGGCCTGCTTGAGGCCATAGATAGACTTCCGCAATCTGCAAACCAAAGAAGAATCCTCAATGAATCCCTGCGGCTGCTCCATGTAAATCTCCTCTTCGAGATCTCTGTGAAGAAATACACTTTTCACATCCATCTGATGTACAACCCAACCATGAGTTGCAACAATAGCAAGTGTCAAGTGAATGGAGTTCATCTTAGCTACGGGGGCAAAGGTCCCTGTATAATCAACACCAGGAACTTGCGTGAAACCTTTTGCCACAAGCTGAGCTTTGTACAAAAACACTCTTCCATCCACTGCAAACTTAGTCTGATAGATCCACTTACATCGAACTATTTTTTTCCTTGTAGGGGGAGGAACTAAATCCCATGTGTTGTTCCTCATCAAGGAACTATGCTCTTCCTCCATTGCCGAGTCCCACTCAAGAACCCCTAATGCTTCCTGAAAGGATTGTGGATCGAAAGTTGAAGCAATGTAAGCATGTGGAAGATGCTGATGTTGTGACCTAGTCCTTCGAGTGTTAGAAGGATCCCCAACAAGAGTAGCTGTTGACTCTAGAGTTGTCGAGCCCAACAAGGTCTTGTAGGAGATGAAGGATGAGTTTCTTCAACTTCAAGTGGACCCTGCAGAGGCGTGAGCTTCAAGTCAGAGTTGAGGTGGAATCATCATTTGAGTCACTATCATCACTTTCCACTATGCAGGAAGGATGAGGAGGATTAGAAGCCAAGCTATGAGAGATTTTTTTTAAGGTGAACACTCCTCAAAATGAATAGATCATGTGTCTTTGGATCCAAAAGTCTATATGCCTTAACACCCTTGGGATATCCAACAAAGATGCAAGGCCTACTCTAAGGTTCCAATGCCTTGCGCTTCTGTGGAGGTATGCATGCCCATGCTGGACAACCAAAGACTTTGAAGTGTCTCACAATCGGTTTTCTACCACACCAAGCTTCAAAAGGAGTCATACCCTTCAAAGCCTTGTGGGGAACCCGATTTTGGATGTGTGTGGCACAACTGATACCTTCTGGCCAAAAAGCTGGACCAAGAGAACAAGCATGAATCATGCAGCGAGCCATCTCCTTAAGGGTTCTATTCTTGCTTTCTGCAACACCATTCTACTATGGAGTGTAGGCAATTGAGTGTTGAAGATCAATCCCCTCAACAGTGCAAAATTCCTCAAATCTATTATTCACACATTCCCTTCCATTGTCTGTGCGTAGAACCTTGACTTGCTTCCTTGATTGCTTCTCAACATGGGCCTTGAAGGCCATAAATCTGTCAAACACTTACACTCTTGTGAACAAGAAAGTAGACCCAAGTGAAGCGGGAGTAGTAATCAATGAAGGTGAGGACATAGTGGGCCTTGCTAAACGATGGCATTGGAAATGGACCTACTATATCACTGTGAACCAATTGAAGAATTTCCAAAGCTCTCCAAGACTTCCTGTTGTGACCTAATCACACATCACCCCATCCCGGATAGGGACCCCCTAGCTTTTTGGGCCTTTTGGTTGTTTGGTTTTGGTTCTTTTGTGTGTTTTGATGGCAGTCTCTTCAATCTCTCCGCTTTGCGGATGTTCGGGGGTCAGTTAGAGTTAATCTGCTTCTCTGTCGAGCGAGTTCTATGAAGTCTAGGGCCTGTTTTGTCCCTTTTTAGAGTTTCTACCTTTTGTCCTAGATTTTAGGGGCTCCTGTTAGGGTTTTGAAAAAATGAACATACGACTGGAATCAGGACCCTTCAAGGGACCTCCCAGTAAAATTTGAGCCCAAACGGAGCAACTTTCTATTTTTAGAAAGTCCCTATTTTTAAGGGATTTTTTACGAGTCCCGATATGTTGCCATTTTGCCAAAAATCAAACTTACTATTTTTAGTAATTTCTATTTTAGTAAGTTTCCATTTATAGTAAGTCATTACTGCACCTTGTCTAGCGATCTAACGCTGACAAGGCGATAAGGATCAGGTGTTCGCAGACATTTCTAATTCCGGAAACTTAGACAACAGACAGAGAAAGCCAGAAGTGGGTCAAGTGCTGGAAATCCATTCCTAAAATGGAAAGCCTAGGAAAACACTTCAAAATCACAGGAGGTCAAAATATTCTAAGTTTGGAAGGAGAGGTGGAAAATTCATGAATCCACGTCTATGTGAAAATTCTGCCCCAGCTAGGTGAAGGGCGCCAAACTGGAGATCCCAAGGACAAGTGGAAAATTCATGAATCCACGCCTATGTCAAAATTCCGCCCAAGCTAGGTGAAGGGCGCCAAATTGGAGATCCCAAGGACAAGTGGAAAATTCATGAATCCACGCCTATGTGAAAATTCCGCCCCAGCTAGGTGAAGGGTGCCAAACTGGAGATCCCAAGGACAAGTGGAAAATTCATGAATCCACGCCTATGTCAAAATTCCGCCCAAGCTAGGTGAAGGGCGCCAAAACAAGATGTCCAAGGATGACCAAGAAATTATGAAATTCCTTGACCAAGTGTGATTTGCGCCGAAGGATATAGTCAGACGCTGAACAGAGGAGGTTAGGGACAAAGATGAATTCCATGAATCCTTCTCCAGGGAGAAATTCCGCCCAACCATGGACTAGGGCGCCAAAATGGAGGTCCCAGGGAATCACAAGAAATTCTGTGAATCCTTGGCCAGGTCAAAAGTCCGCCCAACTATGGACTGGGGCGCCATAATGGAGGTCCTAGGGATTCACAAGAAATTCCGTGAATCCCTGGCGAGGTCAAAATTCCGCCCAACCATGGATTGGGGCGCCAAAATGAGGAGGCCAAGGACAGGCGGATAATTCATGAATCCTTGGCATGGTTAAAATTCTGCCCTAAAGGGTTCCAAGACGTTGAAACCACCCTGCCATGGAATTCTTGGAAAATGTTAAAATTTTACCTAAGTGAAGGAATCCAAGGCATCAAGGAGGAATAAAAAGCAAAATTCCCCTCAGGCAAATTTTTGAATTTGCTATTTCTAGGGTACCGGATCTCGGCAGAATGAGGAAAATTTTATAGATCCGGAATCGGGATGAAATTCCCCATCCAATGAACCTGACTCCTAAATTTTAGGGAGATCCTTAAAAAATGGAGATGTGGAGAAGCGACGTGAAAATTCCTTCGAAGGCAGGAGGCGACAAGTTAAATGGAATCGAGCAAATCCCGAGAGAATCCTTCGGATTCCCTCCAAAACTGGAAAGAATGAAAATGAATGATTTGGCAAAGAGAATATTCTAAGTATGACACACGACTTGGAGCATTTAAGGAAAATTCTAAATTTGGACTCATTTGCATGGGAAGTTACCTTTGCATGGCGTAGTGATTGGGGAAAGTATGATGCCTCATGAATGCAGTTACAATGCCTCCTAACTTAGCAAGACATTTCGAAGAATTCTATATAAGTTTGGAAAGACATTTCATTTCTCACGTGCAAGATTTAGGAAAGAAGTGGAGAAGTGCAGAATATTCATACTTGGTCTCTATTTTTATCATTTCGAGGTGCTTCCAAGATGGCAGAACCAAACAAGGCAGCTACTATCTCCAGACAAGCATTGATCAAAGCGGAGATGAAGGGTTTTCTTCCTCATTCTCGGTTGAATTCAAGATGGGAGGAAATCAGCGATACTAATCTAGGCACGCTCAACTTGGTTGCATTCAAGATCCGAATGTTCGGAACAGCAGGGCACAATCCATCCCCGACAGTTGTCAGAATTATGAGAAGTGGAATAGTTGCAGCAGCCGGTTTTC
Source organism: Cryptomeria japonica (assembly GCF_030272615.1). Classification (NCBI taxonomy): domain Eukaryota; kingdom Viridiplantae; phylum Streptophyta; class Pinopsida; order Cupressales; family Cupressaceae; genus Cryptomeria; species Cryptomeria japonica. The sequence goes on along the minus strand of NC_081415.1, from coordinate 678,595,178 downwards.
CTCCCGCTATTCAATGGCCAGATCTGGTCTTGGAATGTGCAGCACATTACAATCTGGAGCGGAAAACAATCTCAACGCCAAATGGCAAGTTACTGGCAACATTGACTCCAGAGTCAATTGGTGAAGCTCTCGGAATACCTTCACAATATTCCATGACGTATAGGACCAGCAACGGAGCTCAGGCAGTATATGAAGCAGGCCTTGCCAGGTGCGTTGATTTGATCAAGCAGCAGTGGTTGCTGAAGCCCAGAGTGCACGCTTCCAAGATGCCCAAAACTCTCACAATCTTTGAGTTCAAGCAGGAGTATGTGGACCTGATAAAGATGCTAAGCAGAGTAATGGGATGCCCACATTCGGTGAACTTTGAGGCTTGGATGTTCTTCTACATAGGCGAGATCATGAATTCAAATACGTTGATCGACTGGGCTAGATTGATCAGTCACTACTTGCATGAACAATTGAAGAACCTAAAAGAGAAAAGGTCCTAGTCCTTTTTATGAGCTCCTACCTGTTCTATATGCTTGCACGAAAGGGAGGATTCGATGGGTTGCGGACCAGCTCAGTTAAAGGTGCATGAGTGTTATCCCCAGCTGCATCTCCCCAAATTCACCTACATCAGGACACAAGGATTCTCCTTCCAGTCTTCCAAATTGCCCAGATATCCGTCAGACAAACTTGTATTGCTCGAGCTCATGAGGCAGTTAACTGCCTATGATCAGCTGCAGAAGAAGAAGAAGAAGCAATCTATTGAATTTCCAATTGTCTTGGGGGATTTCATGGAGATATGCCCAGGTTTGGAGGCCGCTGAGAGTGCAGCAGGGGAATTGACATTCTATCGCCTACCATTTTACACATCCAGGGCCCAATATGATCCTTACAGCCAGATTAGGAAGGTTGTTGGTGTCAAATTCATACACAGATTTCACTTGGAAGATTACTGGGCAAGTGCCGAGGATGACCTTGAGGTACGGAGAAGAATGCATTCCAGACTGCCCCTCGACACCATCAGAATAAGTGAAATTCATCAGGTACTGGATCAGGTGAAGGAAGATTTAGATTTGACACAACCCGAATTCGAGAAAGTAAAAGATCAACCTATCCAACTGCCAGATTGGTCAGAGCCTGAGGTAGATTATTTGAACATCTTAGCTAGACCAGTGCTAAAATTCACTAAGCACTGGATTGACAGGCAGATAAGAAAGTTGGTGGAAGACAATATTCATCTGACATACCAGTTAATGGGAAATTTGGATTCCCACAGTGAGGCAACTGAAAGCTCTTTGCAGGTACAGGCAGGAAAAGAAACCCGGGTGGACAAAAGAAAAATTGCCCTAAAGAGGCCAAGGATAACAAAGAAAAAGGACATCCAGCAGGAAATCCCGCAGGGAGCCCAGCAAGAGGAGCCGCCACAAAAAAGAGCAAGGACAAAAAGGGGGCATTCACCAGTTAGTTCCTCGAGCGTACGAGAAGTAGAAATGTTTCCACATTCCACAGGCCCACTTCCAGGGAGCGTTCCAACACCCGATATACTTAGCATCAATGCTTCACAAGGACACCATCGACCGAGAAGTTAGAGGCAAGAAGGTCCCCGACACGAAGAAGAGGCTCACCAGGATAACTTCGTGGAGACTATCCCTGGTGAAATGGAGGAAGAATCTCAAGGACAGGAGCATGTAGCAGATCATAGCCATTCCATTCTCGCTCCAGACTGGTTGGTAGGTAGGCTGGGGAACGAGACAGAAGGAGAAACCAATCCTGCTCAGGAGTTAGAAGAATTATTAAAGAGGATGGACCGGCTAGCGGAAAGAAAGGATCCCCATAAGTTTTCCAAGGTGGTCAGGGAAGAATCTGGATCCCGGACCTTGCACATTGCTGAACCTACAGTGGATAAGGATAGGAGTGAGATTAGACTGGAAGATTACGTCATCAAACAAGTTGATTTTGGCCATGCTTCCACCGGTCAAGTAGTGGGAGACTTTGAGGATTCTTCCTTAGCCATGAAGGAGAAGTTGTTGAAATCAAAGGCAAAATGTAAGCGACTGAGAGAGGAAAATAGATTCCTATGCGAATACGTCAGGAGTTTCAAAAAACCCCTCAGGGAAGCAGGTCCTTCATTCACTTCTCCTCCCTCCCTTCCCAAGGAAATGGTCGATGATGCAGAACTTATTAAAGCAATGGCGCAAAATTCCCGGGAATGGGTAGAGGATGTCTATGTTGAGGCGGGAAAATTCATTGAGGATCTAGCTCAGCTTCATTCAAAGTTCGTGGCCCTCCTAAGCAGATTGGAGACAACAGAAGGACTATGGGAGGATGCGGATGTTTACCAGGACTTAACCATTTCACGACTCAGAGCTCTGGCAAAGACTCCAAGGCAAACTCTGGTAGACGGGAAAGCGATCCAAGAAAACGAAGCTTATGATTTTCCCCGATGGTTCTACGCCATCTGTTCAAGAAAAGACACCTTTGATAAATTCAGCACTGGCTCTGTCACCTTGAAGGAATCTATCAGAGGGATACAGGAAGAAATCCTTAGCGCAATGGAAGCTTTGTTTGCGAGGAAACTCAGCGACGGAGGAATAATGGTGAACTCTCTAAAACCCCAGTTGCACGACTTCTTTGTAGGTTCGTTCCCTAAGGAACATTTTGCAAATGTTTCTTCATTCTCCAGTATAATGAGGAAGACACAGGAAGTCATGGTAGAGTGGGAAAGCTTCTTTTCCAGGAGTGAAGAAGAAATTGCCTTGATGGAGTTCAACATTGAAAACGTGCCAAGTGTCTCCATTGGAGAGCTGGAAGCTGTCATCGGCAGATTTATTGCATACGCCATAAATGAGCGAGATAATGGTTGTCCATTTTTGGACGAAAGTCTTTTGGTTGAATAGTAGTGGCGTACTTATTGCTGAAGGAATATTGACTAGACGTGGGTCCAGTCAATGCATGTCGCCGTCAAAAAGGGGAATCTTCTTGCATATCGCCTTCTCATTGTGGGTGTATGACAGATTCTTCGTGTATGTCGCCGTCACTTGGAGAGTAATAGGCATTTATGAGGATGGCGGTTATATTCTAGGCATAATCAACATCATGGGGGCGCATTTAAAGTGCTATTGGGCGCTATTTTAGGCTCTTTAAAATTAATTGTGCATGGGCATAATGGGTTATTAATTGAAGATTCCCACCTTGTTGCATCTTGAGTGGAGACTCTTTTAGGGAAAACCCTAATTAGGGTTTGCATGGCTTGAGGCCTATATAAGGGGGTGACCCCCTCATTTGTAAGGGGGGAGAGATTATTTTTGTCTGAGATTGTTGCATTAGGATTGTGAAGTAATCAACTTAATGCATTGTTCAATTTGATGGTGTATTCTCGTTCTACTTTGGCAATCTGCATGGTCTTACTCTCTTCAATTAGATTAGATTTGTTTATATGTTGTCAGAAGAAATGGATTTGATAGGAGAATTTGTTGCAGAATCCGAGCTCATACTTTTGGTGTGCAGCTGATTGTTGTACGCCGTGCAAAGTTAGCCTGAGCCTGTTAATGTGTATGTGTTTAACTTCGGTTGTCAGTAAAGATTGTTCGATCCGATGGTCTGTATTGATGATCTGAAAAGTCTCCACGCACCCTTTGAAGATTGCACTGCCTTCGTGTAGTTGTGCTCTGCTGGCGAAACGAAGAGTGGTTTGATTTTGCATAAGTAATCCCGTCTCCTGTTCTTAGGATTAAGTTAGCCTTAGCCTAGTTTTCCTCTGCCCTATTCCTATTTACTTTCTGCATAATTCAAATCCAAAAGATCCAAAATTAGAGCTTTCATTGCAAAAATCATTCGTACAAAAAAAAAATCTTTGAGCTTGCATAAGTTTTCTTCAACATACGTAAGGCCCCTTGGGTTATGAGCAAACCCATCAAACAACTGAGTCACATCCATGCATTGAAGGAACCTTGGAAATTAGCCGTTTGAACTTTAAGTAATCCTAGCATACGGACTAATCTTGATCAAGAGAGGATAAGGTGACCGTTGGTGACTTTATTCTGTGTTAGACGCGGTCATAAAAAACACGTCAACACTTCCCTTTGTCAAACTTCTCTTCGGGATGCTTGCCTATGAAATAGCTTGAACATACACCATTTGAAATGCTGATTTGAGGGAGTCTTGTAACCATATCCTCGGAGCTAAGCTGTTGAAGATATCGGTAATTGAGACATACAACTACTCATGCCATAGATTACTTTACTTTTTGAATTTGAATGAGTGAGCAAGGTGGTCAAAGGAGATCGAGGCACAAAGTGAGAGAATGAATAAAGTCGTGTGTTTGATTGGCTTATCCCAGTACTACCAAGGCATCATTCTCAAGTTCTTTGACCACAATTGAATCATGTAGAAACTCAACTTTCTTTCCATTTCCAAAGTGAGTGATTTGGTAGATTGAAAGAAGGTTGGTGCTCAAGTTAGGAACATAGAGAACATTCTTAAATGTTCCATCGTCCATATCAACTGAACCTTTCCCTTCAACTTCCACTTGTGTATCATCACCTATGAAAATGTGAGGTACCTTGGATGGCTCTAATGAAGAAATCTATTCCCTTGTAGAACCCATGTGATGAGAGGCACCCGAGTCAAGTATCCATTGCTGTGAAGAACCTATTGTTGCCACAAATGCTTGCCCTTTTCCTTTTGAGTGTGAGGAAGTGGAAGGAGATGAATCCTTCTTGTAGGTGGATGACAAATTGATGTTGTTCTTGTTGATGATGTTTGTCAACTCATCAATTTGCTTAGAGTGGCAACAATGCTCATCGTGAACAACTTTCTTGCAATATGAACAAGTTGGCTTTTCCTTCTTGTTTGAATTTCCCTTCTTGAAAGTAACTTCTTGAAAGAAGATGAAGTATTGCCTTGTTGTGGAGAGGATGATTGTACTCTATCTTGTTGTGGCTTTGGCTTAGACTGCTTTTGGTTCTTGCCTTTTCCTTGATTCCTTTGATTCCCTTGATTAGCTACCAAAGCTTTGGATTTTGAAGACTTAAGAATCCCTATGTTGATCAACTTTGCTTGCTCAAGCATCAACATTTCTACAAATTCATCAAAGGATGGTGTAGTGAAAGAACTACCCGAAGTCAATTGATGGGTTTGGAAGCTAGAAACAAAGGCTGCATACTCTGATGGAAGCTTGTCCAACAAATTGTAAACCAATTGTGCATCCTTGTCAATGCCACAATCCTTGAGTTTTGCTCTTAGCTCAGTTGCTTTAGTTACATAGTCTTGGATTGTATAAATTCCTTGGGATCCAACATTGTGAGATCATTGTCAAGCTTGTAGCCCCTAATGTCATCTACTTGGCCATACAATTTACCAAATATGTCCCAAGCCTCATCAATTGTATTACATTTATCATTGTGAAAAATAAGGTCATTTGATACATACTTTCTCAATGTTCCAAGAGCCATAGAATTTTTAGTGAACCATTCCATTTGAGCATTTGGATTAGCTTTAGGATCTGCTAGTGCTACCATTGTTCCATTAATGTAATGAATTAGTCCTTTTTCAATTAACTTACTCCAAGCTATAATTTTTTGACGGCACCACAGAAAAGTAGACGGAAAATTATGCACTTTCAAAAAAAAGGCACATCAAAATGAGGTCGTGTGAGCCTAAACGGAGCTTGGGAAGTTGTAGAAATGAGGACTGGACAGGTACAATTGAGAAAAACTGAGATTTCTAAAAAATCTGTCCACCAAAATTAGAAACTTACCACACAACAACGAAGTACACAAAAAATTAGCCCAAATAAAACAAAATTGCATTGAAAAAGGCCTCAAAATGTCCAAGATATGAGCCTTCAAGTTGGACTGCAAAATAAAAAAGCTCAACGAAGAGGGGTTTGCCAATTTTTAAAAAAGTGTTGACGTCAGCAAAACATTGGGTTAAATTTGATGGCCGTCTAACTGTCACAAAAAATCACCTAACTTGTGTGGGCTGTTTGTATTGTACGAACAAATGATGTGGCATGCACTAATTACTGACATGGCGGTACGAGCAAGCTAATGTGGCATTGGCATGTCACTGTACGGATCGTTGATGTGGCAGTACGATTGAGCTGATGTGGCCTTGACATGTCAATACGAATTGTGCTCAGTGTGCATTGACATGGTGGGTGCATGTCTACTGAGCTGTTGACTATGTAATGTTTGGTGAATACAATTATGCTACGTGTCATATGAGGGGGCAACTTTTGCAAATAGAATCATGCCATGTGGTTGTAAGCTGGTGGTGCGTGGCAAACGCGTGGCGGGAGGAGCTCGTGTGGGCTAATGAGAAGTTGCCACGTGGCGCAGCTTGATTGGTTGCTACAGGAATGCGGGGGAGCTGCCAGAGGTTGTAGGTGTTGTCAAAGGTTGAAGTGTTGGAGGCAGAGGGGCATATCAAAGCTGTGGGTGCCGGTGAGCGAGATGTTCGCTGTGGGGACTTCAGCGTCGTTGTGGAAGGCCGACGGTCCAAGAGCCTGGGGTCGTTGGGGGTTGGAGGCGCTGAGGAGTCTGTGGCCTTTGGAAACCAGAGGATGCCGTGAGAAGCACGACTATTTGGGTGCGTGGGCCGACAGGTACGAAGGATCATGCGGGTGGTTGACTTTGCAGACAGAGAGACAGAGTATGGGTACGAGTGTCCAACCTGAAAAACCAAAAAATATATATATTTTTTGATTTGAAAACAAAAAGCTTTACAATAATTATATAAAAAAAATTGCTATTTTTAAAATAAATGAATTGAAAAAATTAATTGCTATTTTTTTTTTTTTACAAAATCGTACCCTGTACCATAATTGCATTTGTATGGCCAAGAAGGAGAATTTTTTCTAATGCCTTGAGATCAACTTGTTGAGCACTATATTTAAAAAATAAAAATATATAAAAAAAATGTATGTTTCCATAAGCATGAAGACTAATGGATATTTCGACCAGCAAACTGTATCGAGCATTGCAGAGGAAGTTTCATCGAAAGAAGTGTTTTCATCGACACAAGCACTAAGCAAAGGTATTTCGGCAAAAGGTTACCTTCGATGAACGTAGAAAACCACTCATCGATACTCTAAGTTTCATCGAAAAAGTGAAAACAAAAAGGCAAAAAGGTGATTTCGAAGGAATATCATTACCGAAGAAACTCAAAAGGCATTCATCGAAATACAAGTTTTCATCGATGAACATGACGTCGAGCAAAGGCAAAATTGTTTCATCGATAAAAAGATATCGATGAAAAAGGGATATCGATGAACATACATAGGCCTTCACCGAAAAGAATGATTTCGATGGAAATTACATGTGACTTATCGAAAAAGGGGACTATCGATGAAAGAGTGATTTCGATGAGTCTTAAAAGCGGCTTCTCGACGTAAGCTTTTCACCGAAACAATAATATCGAAGAAAATGAGCTTTCGATGGAAGATTCAAACACTCGGCCGAAGACAAGGGTTTCATCGATAACTTGAGATATGAGCATTTTGAGCGAACTGTACTTCCCGCGAAAGAGTTAAAGGCCCAGTTGAAGAGTGTCACATCTGCAATTAAGTTTAAAACACTTGAGTAGCCGTTATAGATGCAGAACATTAACTGTACACAAGTTGCCCATACGATTACAGTTGAACTGAGTGAATTTTCGTAAGAACCAGATCGATGCTAAAAGATTGAAAATTGCAAAGAACTTGCGGAGACTTGCGAACGATAACCAGAAGAATTGAGCATTCCACCAAGTAAGTGTTGTCTCTCTTATTTACTGTGATTATGGAACCTTCGTCTTCTTCTTCTAAAAAGAGTAGAAAAGGAAAAGAGCTGAACCCTGAAGAGAAGCCCAAGAGATAGAAGAAAGAAGGGAGAGCTCTGACTCAGGATTTGTTAGACCAGTGTCCATCGTCTAGTGTGAGGTCCAAGAAGATTAAAAGTGAAGAAGAAGGATTAGAGGACAGATTTGAAAATCTAGGAGACATTTGGACTGAGATAAGAGGGCATGAATTATTTTTGTTTTGTTACAAAAGAAGGGATGCACCTGAACCCATAAGCAATCTATGGAAGAAGAATTTAGGCAAGTTAGTAGTCCCAAATGTGTTTGTAGATGTAGAATTAATGAAAGCTCTGGTAGATTGCTACAACCCAAGAACCAAAACCATATGTGATTACAGAGGGAATACATTAGTAGTGATTAATAAGCAGACTATTGATATGGTTTTTGATTTGGACTGGGAAGTAGAGGAGACTATCGATATGAAGAAACTTTCACAGGAATTCTTTAGTTTGGAAAATATCTACAGGACTTGGAGGCTACCTGTTCACAGGCCAAAAGTGGGTGGGTCATTTGTTCAGTTTGGCAAAGATGACAAGGTGCCGTTTGATGTCAACCACTTCCATCCATATTTCAAGTATACGTATTATGCTGCAGCCCAAGTACTAGGCCTAGAGGCTCATCCACTCATGGATATTGGGGTTATGGTTCTATGTGCTGATATACAATCAAAAGACCCTAGGTCATTTGATTTTGCCACTTATGTTGCAGATGCCTTGAATCATGGGCTGGAAAAATTGAAAGGAGACCTTGTGAATGTTCACTTTTCATTATACTCCATATTAATGCATATTCTTCTCTATTGTGGACAAGAAATTAACTTCTGGCCAGAAGAGTTCAGCATTAGGTCTTATGATAAGAATGGTCTGAAGAAGCCGGTTCAGTTGTGGGTATCAGCATGGGACCAGAGGTTTATGAATAACCAATATTGGCATTTTCAAGAATACTTTGTGAAACCTCTCAGTGCGGCTTTTGGACAGCACAGGGATTATACTTTGTCCCCTGAAATCAAGAGGTTCCTCAGGCCAAAGGTTTTCTCTCCAGAATCACAGATTGAACATAATTGGGGTGATTGGTATTGCCATGATAATCACACAGAAATAAGGGTATTTGGATTTGAAGGACGACCCCACATGCTTCCAATTACGGTACCAAACAGAGTGGCTAGCTTGGAGATTATAAGGCAATTGTTTATTGCCAGTGCTAAACATTTAACTGATTTTGGTAAACAATCTATTGTTCCAGGTTTATTAGTTTTCTCTGATTTCATTGTCAAAAGTTCAAAGAGTTATCATTTATTACAGAATAAATTAGATTACTATGGCATGACTTTGGGTGAGCCTAGGGAGAATTTTGATCCTGAAGGATATATAAGGGCTGCTAGAGCCTCACAGAAACTCAAAGCTGGGATACATATGGCCAAAATGCCAGACGACCTAATTAAGAACCTTGAAAGAGAGGAGGCCAAAGCTTTGAGAGAAAAGAGTGAATTGGTTTGGGAGGCTTACAAGTGGAAGAGGGTGAGAGGAATGATAGATGGGAACCTAATTGGAGATCTCCAAGACCCTCTAGAAATAGCTAAAAGGCTGCTTCAACATGAAGCAGAAGTCATGCATAGGGTTCCTTCACAATTCCTTCACTTCATTAATACCGAGAAGGACAGTCAACCCCTAGCTCACATGTCACCAAAATCAACCGCCAGTAGTATCCCACCTGATTCTCCTAGAGAGGATTATCCTCCTGGTTTCGAAACAGAAATGAACATGGACACAGGAGAAATCAACATCAAGGATGTTGTTGACATAAGAATGACTGAGCATGAGGACTTCGTTGCTGATGATGGATTCGCCTCCTCTAGGGAATTCCTTTCATTTTTATACCAATACAAAGGGGCTCATGTCAAACGAAGCATGGCTGGAAGACCAGAGGAGGAACAGATGAAGAGATTACAGGATGAAATTGATGTTCTCATGAAAGACATGACTCCTGAAAAGGGGAGGAGATTATTAAAAGAGGCCGGTGTAATCATCTTCTCTGGTTGGGATATCAATTCAGCACTCTTATTTGATGGCTTCTTGAAAAAACAAGATTTGAATCAACAAGTGTTGCCCCAGGAGATAGACAAACTGTTCCTAGGCTCTGGATATGATCCAGACAAGAAAGCTCTCCTACAGTGGGCACTATATCCAAAGGGGAAGAGGCCTATCATTGTGGATATAGAAGAAACCTTTGGGCATCTCATGGTGCATCAGGTTGGAAAGACTGATCCTAGGGTCACTGCAAAGCTCAACCTGGATGTTGCAAGATTGAACTTGGACCAGACAGAGTTTTTGGTCAGAGAGAACGTTACATATAAGGGACTATATGAAAAATCCAAGGAGGAAAATCAGAAGCTGCAGGCAAAGGTATTGCAATTAGAGACGGGGACTCCTATCAACGAATACACCTCATACCCCGCAGGACGCAACTTGGATGACGTCTCTGATGCTCTGTACTGGAAGTATTAGGCAGAAAAGGCCAACAAACGCGCAGACAATGTCCAACAAAAGATGGACAAATTGGTCAACGACATTATAGGACATCGGTTTAACACCATGCTCTTACAGGTCGAACCATATTGGACAGTTTACAATGGAACGATAAAAGCGCTAACAGAGCATGAACGGTTAAGAGCACGATTGCAGGAAGTACTGAGCAATGTCGATACCATGTCACCAGAGGAAAAGGCTGAAGGAAACGCGTATATGGACAATCATGTCAAACTCGAGGATACGCTGAGGAGAGACTTAAAAGAATTAGATGATGATAAACCCGTTGGAATGCCTTCCGTCTACAAGGAAGGAGAGGTGATATCCTTGGAGGATCTGCGAAAAGAACTCATCAGCGTCAAGGATTGGGCCTTGTCAGAGATTGATCGGAGTAAGGATATGGCCCCTACTGTCAACCAGATAATATTCAAGTATCTGTCGCTGGGGGATGAATTGAAGAAGCAAACTCCTCGAATCAAAACATTCAAAGACGATGATTACATTCATCATTTGGGGCTCTTAAATCTCTTTTTACTTAAGTTTAGAAATATCCAAAGTTAATGATTAATATTGTAAAGGGTCGTGTCTCTTCGTGAAGAGCTTTCATCCTCATATATATATGAGAATGATTTTTGTAATGTAAGGTGATAGATATTAGAGAGGATTAAGAGCGAAAGAACGACAACCTGTAAGTCTTCTGTGTACGAACTATAATGGAATACAAATCTTGATCAATTGTTTCCCTGCATGTGTGTTGTGGATTATTTCATTTTCTTTTGGCAATCGTCTGTGATATTGTCTGATAAAGATAAGGTTATTCATGTTCTTAAGATCAAATCTATGCTTTATGTTATAATGTTGCAACAAAAGTTTTGCTTGCGGATTGTAATTGTTCCTTGCAAAGCTTAATTGACTGGTCCCTTAAGGGTAGGGTTAAATTCACTCAATCAGCATATAATATAAACATTCATTTGGTTTTAACAGAAATAGTAACTGACAGGTTCATAAGGGATGAATTAAAAAACTGTCTCACAGATTCGCACCATAAGTCCTGAAGAAAATTGTAATGACTCTGCAACCCAATTAACGAAGAAGGCACTGGCTAAATTACAAATTACCCTCATCATTTCTTCATTTTGACAGCTATAGAAGTAATTAAGAAACATAAAGCAAACAATTATCATAACAACAATCTTGAACTCATCTGCTATATCTCCATTCAAGGAACTCATGCCATTTCAAGATCAGGAGATATCAGATTAGGATAACATATCTGCTATAAAAAGCACTGTTTATTGGAGACATTCAGTGAATAGGTATACCCGCCTAGGTCCTGCAGAGCCTAAAGTGAGAGAGTAAGCAACCAAACAGGTTCACTCTACATGTTGGCCAAGTCAATTGGAGGGTTTGACCATAGGGACTGGCATTTCCTTAGAACCTATCCAATCTGTTGATTTGAGACCCAACACAACTGTCACCCAATATAGGCAAATTTATACTCAATTCATAAAATGGACACCTCAGACGCAATGGTGGGCTCTAATTTGGCATAGGACGCTCAAGAAATTCGCTGCTACCTAGATTTGACAACATGCCAACCTTCAAATGCACCAAGATCTCTCCAAAAAGACTACAAAATGACACCCTATTGGCTCTAATACAATGTAAGAATTGACTAGCAATCCAAGATCTAGAGGCCAATTGAATAGCACAAACAGGAGAGAATAATAGAGACAAGAACAAATTGTATTCTCATCAAGATGCAAAAAACTTGGTCAACATACAATACACATGAGCCTGCTTATAAAGGCAAGGCAAAAGGGAATGAGAGCACACAATAATGACATGTGGTCCAATGAGATGCAAAGGTAGGTAAGAGTTAGAACTCAACCACCCGACACAAGTAACAATGCATCCTCAGAAAGGACAATTCCACCTAAAGTGGAAATGCTTCAACTAATCCTATGCAATTCCCTAATTAAGCTTAAGTAAAGTTTAATTATATCCAAGAGATAAATAAAATGAATTACAACCAACATGTTTTCCTTGCAATATAAAAAGCCTTTGTTTATGGGAGTTATCCATGATGTTCCTAGACTTATCGGTCATGCCTCAATGATTTTCCAGAGTGATTTTTCAAAAAGTCAACAATAAGGTAGAAGATGAGACTTTTGTTATGATTCTTTATGGACATTCTATCTTGAATTTGTCTTTAGAAATAAATCTGACTATTGTTAAGATTAAGGTGCCATCTACCTTGTAAATCCTATGACATGGTTTCAACATCCTTGGAAAGTGTCCTAAGGCACTTAGGATATATTGGGAAAATAATTTATAATATGAATTTTCACTATTGTTTGTAATACATTCATAAGGGGTTATGGGTTCCAGTGGCAGTGGTAAGAGTGGGTTGTAAACACAATTATTTAATATTGTTTTCACTTTTCCCCACTTATGGATGTCTAGAATAAGATAATTAATGACTTAGGAAGTGGACAAAATGAGTGACCTTTGGGCTTCTCCAAGTGAGTGCTTGGAAAAAGCAACAAATGTATCTTGGTATTCCATCACTTATTGCATTTAATGTAATGTTTATCTTGTAAGAATGGACACCCAAGTTGGAGGCAAAGTATTGGAACCAAAATTGGTGTCTTTTCAAGTTCCGTGGAGGAATTCTAAGGGTTGTGGTTGTGAGAAATGAAGAGGCTTCTTTGGACATCTTTATTGGTGGTTTTGGAGCTTTCGCCATTCTATAAATTCAGCCTTTTGGATGTAGGATTTAGGTGAAACAGTTGAATGTAGATTTCTTTTGCAGGAACAAGGATAGGTTGGAGGCATAAGGAGGTTTTTCACATTGTTGCTGCTATATTGGAGGCAAAGAGGAGAACGAAAATGATTGTGTTGTAGGCACATTTATTGCTGATAATGCATACTTGACCTCTCTTCTTGGTGGAGTTTCTTCTTGCAAGGGTTTCTCCACATAAATCCTATGTTACATGGTGATCTTTTGTTGCCAATTTATGCTTTATTGCTGCGATCTTATGCTGATGTTAATCATTATTTATTTCTGTTATAAGTTAACAAAAGATAGGTTTCTTAAGCATGAAATACAGGCTGAATTTTGACATCATTAAGGAGGATCTAATATTGGTTTTCCACAATAGGGCAACTTAATTCTCAGATTTGCATAGAGTTTCAGATTTACATGTTTATGACTACATGTATCTCTTCATGGTCATTGGTATGCCTCTTTGTACGCATTGTAGGTCAATTGTAGGTACCATAGTGTAGTTTCCTTGGCTTGAGATGCCTTTAATTGGCTCTACCTTGCTTGGGGATGTGTTTTCTTGCTGCCAGCGTTTGGCGCCTTTGCAAGTTTTGACCATTGGTCACCATTAGGCTTCCCTTCTGGGTTTTCAACCTAAAGAGAGTGGCACTACTCTCTTCTACCAACACATTTTTTGGCGTAACCCATGTTTTGTACTCAAGACATGTTGACTCTATCTGCTAGTGCTCCAACAACCTATTTGAGGCTAGTCTTTGTCAAAATATAACCCAAATTTCTACTGTTGCAAAAATGTTAGCAATATATATAGTAAAATTTGTATTACAGCAAGATCTGTTTGGAGATACTTTTCAAGTGATTGTATGTTTTAGAGCAGGTTGCTGGAGGAGATGTAAATGACTATTGATGGTAAGGATCTTGAAAAGATTTAGCCAAGACATGACATATTGCATAGATAATTGAAACTTTCAAATCCTTACCCTCTTGCAAAATAACCATGACAAAGCAGCAATATGAGCGTCATAGGGGGCCATGAAAGAAACTCTATTTGAACTTGCAAGGTTAGAATTTGTCATAACACCAATAATGTAGCTGAGGCATATTAAAAAATATTTACCTAGCTAGGAAATTACAAGTCCTGTCCTCATGATTGGGTGAAACTCAAAAATTCCAATTTCCTTGTTTTAGTCCCATCCTAAGGTAAATTAGAGAAGTCAATGAATAAAACAGTTAAATCATAGTCACTTTATATAACTATACAGGTAACTATGGCCTTCAAGAAAATCGAAATTTTCCATACCCTGTAGACTGCTAATTGGTTGTTGGACACACTTTCAGAGTGGTTGAAACTTGAATGTACAGGCACAGACTTTCGATATCTGCAGCACCAATCATGGTTGAGGGACCTGTTCCATCACCGGTAAGAAAGACTTAACTACCGTGTATGTTAGCCTCTGCAACTCTATAAAAATAGAACCATCAAGTCTTGCTTAGCGAATGGTTAGAGGATGGAAGGTGAAAATCCCAAAGCAGCACATCCACTGTTCCTTCCCCTCTAACAAATGTTTAAAGGTGCTTGTGTGCTACTTTTGATTTTACCACAACATAAATGATGAAAATGTCATTAATTTAATGACCACCCATTGAGATCATCTTGAAAATAACTAAAAACCACTGGGGTTAAATCCCCCCAAAATACAAAAAAATAGAACTTAAAATACAAACCTTACCTTGTTCTAGAGCAAACTTAGCCTTGAAGATTCAAAATATATAGCTATTATTTGATCTATTACAAATATCCAGAGGTAGTATTTTGCTAACATTCTAGCAAGCATTCTGCTGCAGAAGACAATGAAAGGGCTATGAAAAATTCACCTTGGATACAAGAATGCCTGCCAATGGTGATAATTCCAGAAACAAGCCTTGGTGCTTGCTCTTCTAAGAACCGAGAAACGAAATGTATCACCACCTGAAGCTCTAGCATGGGCATGCTGGCACATCTGCAAAGATGCTAATTCTAGTTGGGGTGGTGTAACCACTTGCCCAGCATGTTCTGATGGCTGTAACCATTCTCACATAGTGTCTCAGTAGCTGTGGGGTGAGAGGAAACATGTTCAAAACCTTCAATGTGCTTCATCAGCATCATATGCATTTTCTTGTGGGATGTGGATAGGGTTAAGCCCCAGCGCAGGGGGCTCCTTTTTCAATATCAGCTTCAATAAATGTAGAGGGTCTACCATGAGATCCAGAACATTCATGACAATCAACAAAATGTCCTCAAGGGTTAGAAGAATTTGCCGGAAACTTGGACTCACCCACTCCTGTTCAATCAGGGGCCAGGATGGTCAATGTTCAGCCACTGTCATGCCCACACAAACACCTATACCTCTCAAGGATAAGATATGGGTTCGAGTGAGTTCATTAGGACTTGGAGGTGGTATGATTAAGAAAATCAACAAGTTCCTGCAATGACAGATAATGGCATCCAGGGTATTGGCTTCTTGATGGGACTCATGCGAGACATTTTAGTCTCCTACAGTTATATTGGCAAAATGCCAATCTTTTACCCATGTGTTTATTTGACAGATGAACCATGGTTTGCAAGAAAACAATGGTTTGTAATCCAATTACATTGCCATGATAAAGGGCTCTTCTGTAATGAACACCAACTTAAAAGTTTGTAGATCTCAGAAGCAGCATCCAGAGTTTGATATGTAGCTGAAAATGGCTGGAGACTTTAGCCGGCTATGGTGGAAGGCCTTTAAGTCTTGTGTCCTTTTGTGTCTTCATGCAAACTACTAGCAGTTCATAATATTACGAACTTGGTTAAGTAGAAAGGTAATTTCATAATTTTAAAACATATTATTTGGTGATAAAAAATAGCTGCACTGGTAAGTCATATTTTCTACTGCATTTGATTATTCAAGCAATCAAAGAGGTGCCATTTTATTTGATATCTGAAATAAGGAGATAGGTAAATTAGATCTGGTTACTGCTTTTTGGAGGTGAGTATCATGCAAATAATTTATTTGATTTTGGTCCAACAGTGTTGGAATATATTTATGTTTAGAGATTTCTTGTATAAATTAATTAGATTGTTTTTTTTCATTGTGGGACAGATGATTGATGATCAGGACCTTGGCTTTTTGGCCAATTTCTTAGGCATATTCATCTTTGTTTTGGTGATTGCATACCACTATGTAATAGCTGATCCCAAGTATGAGTTGGGTTTACAATGAACCCAACATTACAAGGGGAATAACTAGGCTTTCCTTAAGATGGCACAGTAGACTGGTATTAAGACATGATTTTGCATGATGCCACTTTTGTCACAAAAGTAGTCTGTAGTAGCTGCAGGTAGTTTTCTACGAGCAGTCATATTTATAAAAATGTGTGTTTTGGCAAATGTAACAATGCAGTAAAGTAGAACAAAAAGTGCACAATTGATTCATCTTACTTTTCTCAAGTTCAAAATATTGGGACTATCACGAAATTTTAACAGATAATGCTTTGTTAGTTGTTTGTTGATATGCATGCATGCTATATTTCATTCAAAACTACTTGATTAAGCTGTCTATCCCTTACATCTTTGATTCCACACTCATGGTATTTTAGTGCATCAAAACTGGGTTATTCATTAAGTTTCCTGTGAAATGGCTGAAAACCAAGCTACTATGATTATCAAATTATGTAATTTGTTACCAAAAATCAAATTACCTTACATTTAATGTAAACTTCGCATTATGCATGTCGTTTTTTGATGCCACTTAAAGTGAAGGAATGGTACATATACATTGTATGATTAGAGTCTTGTGAATGATGCAAGTTTGATTCGCTCATTGGACATGTAAATTGGGTTCTGCTTTAGATTAAAAGGTTATTCTATGATGAAAAATGAAATATAAATCATGAATTAAATTTGAGGCGAAAAACTGCAGCTCATCTCACCCGTGGGATCACTGTGCATCACCATTGACAATAACTCTATTTTTACAGGGAGAGAGTTTAACTAGAGCACCAATTGAATTCAAATATCTCAGTTGGTATACATTGATTTCAAATTTCCACCTGACAGAAATTGTAATGTAGTGGTAATCTATTCTGTCAAAAGCATTGTGGGTTTGCACATAGTTCTGATCAATTTTGGTTTGAGTATATATTGGGCCTACCTGAATATGGGGCTCAAACCTTGGCCTATTAAGTAACCTTGATCTGCCTTTGCCTTGAAGCAAGGCCTAATAGGTCCATTAGACATGTACAAACTAGACATGTTCTTTGCCTTGACATGTTCTTTCCCATAGACATTTAATGTACATTATGACATTTACAAAGTCGGCTCCTATGTTTTAGTGTAGCAACATTTGATAAAAGCGTGCATCTATTTCCCCTGAAGGAATTTGGTTAGACTTATATAATTATTTATCATTGGAAGAAGACTAACAAGATTAGTGCAGCTGCTAGTTGTTACCATGGAGATGGAACTAGCATAGCAGCTAGTTATTATGTGGTGTTGCTGTCTTCACAATTTGCTAGTATTAAGATAAAGTCCCCATATATTCAATTTTGTTGGGGAAGGCATAACACTATTTAATCTGTTTTAGTTCGCCTTACCATTGATTTAGTTGTTTTATTACTTTGGTATCCTATCCTTTGTTGAAGGTTTCTGCTAACATCAATGTTTACCTCCTATATGCTCTATGTATTTTAAATATCCAAGCTAATCCATAGCTTTTACTTTGTATGTTGATAGAAATGGTCTCTTGGCCTATGAACCACTTTAGGAAACATGTAAAGTAATAATCAGCTGCTTCTGGATTAGATTGTGTGTAAATTTTCGCATCAATTCAAAAATTCACACAATCTAATCTGGAAGCAGCTGATTATTACCTCATGGATTGTGGAAACTTGATGTCTATCAACATGTAGAGTTCTAAAGAAAAATCAATTGTGATTGATACTAATCAATTAATATAAGCAGTAAAGGTATAGACTAATCTAGATACCAAAACTATGAGCAATGTTGGAACATTAAATTTTCAAATTAGAAAAGTAAACGTAAAATGTAAGATAAAACTAAGTATGAAAATGATGCCCAAAATCCACTGTAGATGCTGAATACAAGATCTCTTGGTATTGGAAATATAAGTCTTTTTCAGAGTTTTGCCTTGGATCTGGAGTAATTAATATGCAATGTGAGGGTTTGAGTCTAGGTTTGGGACACTTTTGTGGACATACATTTGACATCTGATTGCAGGAATGATTCCTGTTTTGCATAATTGGTGGTCTCAGTTTTTTGTGCTTGTGGATTGTTGATATTAAAAATTATTTTTGGAGGGCTACCAGTATGTTGCTAGGGGGTGTGTTCTCCTAAGTCAATCCTTAAAAAACTGTTTAAAGGATTGTAAGACAAAGTTCCAACATTTAGGTGCATTAGAGTGGTTTGATGCAAATTTAAAATTCATTTTAGTGCACCAAACTGAAGTGTTACTTCCTCGAATGAGAACAATATGCGAAAAATAGGTGGAAGATGATGAAATAGCTTGAGTTTGGAAGTGAATAGATATTATCCAAAACTGAGTTTTAAACATCACATGGAATTCCAATAGTCTTTGGAATCCAACAGATTCAAAAATGAAGAGTCTATGCAAAATAAAATAACAAACAAATTACAAATTTTTCAAAAAAACTAGAAATTTAGGTACCTCAAATTGGCGGGGCCATAACTTTTAGCTCACAACTCCAAATTTGAAATGGCTTACACCGTTGGAAAGGTTTCGAAGAGAGCTAATTTCAGTCCCTTAACACTATGGCCTTCGACTTATCAAGCTAAGGGAACGACAACACTTTCAACCCCAGATTCTGCTTCGAAGACCTCTGAAAATGCAATTTACTAAAATGTAGAAAATACGGGAAAATTATATTTTTGGTGTTTTTCAATTTTATCACCTCTAGCTTGTTTTGGATCATTCTCGGGAGCCTCTGGATCATTCCTTCCCCCTTGAAAGGCAATGGGCCCCATTGCACTAACCCGCTACAACACATGAGGGAAGCGTGTAGCAATCTGTTCACTAGTAAACCACTTGCCTTGACGTGGATGCTTCCCTGCTTTGAGAACACGATACAAAGAAACTTGTGTGCCACAAAGAGTCTTCATGAGAACATCAACACTCTGATCACTATCTAATGGAGTTTTGGTCTTCAGATTCAATTGGCCAACATGAATTGTATCGGCAACATCTGAAGTGTCCAACAAAGGTGGAAAATATGGATAAAGTAATTCCACATTAAAAATAGAGTGAATGCCTAAAAATGCTGGAATATTCAATTCAAAAGCATTCTCTCCAACTTGATTGAGGATAGTGTATGGACCATATCGCAGAGGATAGAGTTTCTTATGCGGCCCTTGAAGTCTTTTTGAAAATGAAACCAAACCTTGTCACCCACCTGAAAATGATGTGGTGTGCGACACTCATCATGGCGCTGTTTGTATTTTTCATTTGCTTGTTGCATTATCTCATGGACCTGTTTTTGCAAATGAGAAATTTTGTCAATAAATTTGGAAGCCTTGTCTACCTCCTCTACATACGATGTTGGCTCATGTTCCATGGCGGGAAGAGATACATTGAGTGGAGCTAAAGGCTGATATACCAAACACACCTCAAAGGGACTATGTCCGGTAGTAACACGAATGACACGATTGTAAGTATGCTACACATATGGAAGACTCATCCCAAGTGCAAGGATGATGAGAGTGGTACATACGAAGGATGTGGATAATCATGTGATTGACTACTTTTGTTTGTCTGTTTGTCTGTGGCTGAAAGGCTGTGGACTTTGTAAGTTTTGTATCCATCATTGCCCAAAGTGCTGACCAAAATTTTCCAACCAACCTACTATCTCTATTTGAGATGATGCTATGTGGTAACCCAAAATGGACCCAAACATGGGCGAAGAATAGCTTGGCAGTGTTTTCTGCAGAAATTTCTTTCTTGCAGGCTATCATAATGACCATCTTTGAAAACCTAATCACCACTACATACACGCAGTCATGACCATGCTTAGTAGTGGGTAAACCAGACATGAAATCCATGAAAACGAAGTGCTAGGGTCTATCAGGAGTGGGAAGGAGCATATATAATCCTTTCTTACGACTTGCAGGCTTTGCAATTCCATAGGCTACACATGACTAAATATAAGAAGAAACATCATATTGCATCTTGGGCCAAAAGAATTACCTTTGAAGCACAACAAGTGTTTTGCTAATGCCAAAATGTACTGCAGTGCGACTATAAAGTGCCTCCCATATCATCTCCCCCCTCTCTTTTGCAGGGACACATATTTCCCATATAGCAATGGATACCATTTTGTAGGTAAAAGTTAGGAACATGCTTACCATGTGTCAATTGAGTGTAGACTTCAGAAAAATCATCATCCACGACATACATACTAGGCCAAGTTGTTGTCTCATGTCCACAAGAGTCCAATACTATGAGTAGTTATGCAATTGGGGGTCTACTCATGCAATCTGCAACCTTGTTGCTGCTACCCTTTTTATGACGAATATTAATGTGGATTTGTTGCAAGTATGGTGACCACCTCTGATGTTTATCATTCTGCAACTTCCCTTGTGTTTGCAAGAATTGCAAGGGTTTATGGTCTATGTGAATGACAATCTCGTTCCCTAGAATGTAGTGCTTCCACTGTTTGTAGCCTGCACAATCACATACATCTCCTTGTCATATGTCGGATAATGACGAACTGTATCAGAAAATGTCTCACTATGATAGGCCATTGGGTTACCATGTTGCATGAGGATTGCTCCTAGAGCATAATCAGATGTATGTCTCGATTTCAAAGGAGGGTTGTAGATCTGGAAGTGCCAGATTGGTGCCAAACATAACCTACTCTTCAATCCCTCAAAAGCTCACTCTTGTGCCTCTGTCCAAACAAATTTTGCCTCAGACCCACCTCTAAGTACCTGATTCATAGGCCATGTCAAATGAGAGAACCCAAGCACAAATCTGCGGTTGAAATTCGTCAATCCCAAGAAGCTACATGGTTTTGTGATACTCGTAGAAAGCTAATCCTTGATAACTTTGTAGAACACAAGATACCACTGAGAGGGGGGGTGAATCAGTGGTTATCAATATTCTTAACCTTTTAATCCTAAATATGTGTATTGATTAGCAGTTCAAACGCTAAGTGAATATACCGGTGCAATAGGGGAAGAGATCAGAATGCAAGCACACACAATGACACATCACATAACACCGGATATACAAGGAAAACCCAATGTGGGAAAAACCTCGATGAGAAATGTTGTTGGAGTCTACTGCTTCAATCTAGCCTCACAATAAAACAACATTATTACAACATTTAGGGCACCAAACCAAGGAGCACCAACCCCTACTGATTTAGGGCACCAACCCAAGGAGCACCAACCCCTAATTGTTTATGGGTACCAACCCAAAGGAGCACCAACCTTTGCACTGAGCACCAACTCAGTGATATACAATGAAATAAAAACTTATTACAATGAAAGCACCTTGTTACAAATGAGTTTTGTAACACCTATTGAAATTCTCTCTACTGGTTCAACTCTCCTCTCCCGGTTCAACCCTTCTTTGCCGGATCTCAGTCCTCTCTGTCTGATTTCTCTTTTGCTCTGCTTTTGCCTTGCTGGATCTCCACCCCACATTCTCTTTGCTTTCCTTCACTTTTTGCTGCTAACTTACCGGTTCATCTGCTGCCGATTAGATGAACTGTCAGACTGTGTAACTGGTTACCGGTTACTCTGTGCCTTACCGGTTAGACCCCTCTTTTACACTCAGATTGATCACTCTTCTGCTTTTCAACAATCACCTTCTCTTCTCCATCCTCAATCAACAACTTATCGGTTACTCTGTTTCTTGCCGGTTAAACACCTCTTACCGTTTGAACCACTCTTACCGGTTCTTCTATCAACATTCAGTCGCTTCAGTATTCTGCGATGAACTCTCAGACTGATTACCTCTTTGCTTGCACATTCACACTCTTCACCGACATCCAACATCAAAACCATTAGGTCTTTAGTTTGCATATTTATATTCATGCTTCCCGCCAAAATGCAATATTCAAATATTTTTTGCCTAGGGTTTTCCTTCATTGACTTCAATCCGTATTAGATTAGATCTCTAGCCTTGGATCAAGCATCTGCAATAAATGAATTTCCCTACAATCAGATCTTCTCTGCAAGCGATAGAACATTCCATCTCTCAATCACATTTGCTTCTGTTGAATACATTATATGCAGTAGCTTCCTTCTCCTGCTTGACAAAACGATGTTCAGACCATTTCTCGAAGAGATTAGATCACATGTCAGCTAATCACCTCGAGCCACACACATGCCTGCCACCGATCCACCATTTCTGCTTTTTTTATTTAATGTCGACTTGTTTCAATCTTGTCGACACCTACCTCATTCAATACGCCAACTCTTCGTTCACCAACCTTTGCATGTTAGGTTTTCTTCTTTGCCGCTTGGAAGCCACGTGCCATCTTTGTCGATATCCACCTCAGTTCACTGAGTCGGTTTAGGCTTAGGCACTAACCAAAAGCACACTACCGGTATTCGCTTTGTACTACCGGTTCATCTTACCCTACTGGTTATGCAATAACCGATCAACCTTCATGCCATGCTCTTCTCTGTTCCGTCGGGTAGGTCATGTTATCTTGGACCGATCTTGCCAAACCACAACACATGCCTAGAGTGAGTCACTATGAGAATCCTTCACATTGTCTCTTTGTTAGCTTACCGGTTGCCTTACCTATCGGCTGACACAACACTTCAACAATCTCCAATGCAAACCTTCTAGCATACAGGTGAATATGTTTACCGGTCGACATTACTCCTGTCTGTATACTAGTAACATCTTGGATGACTCCATGCCATCAATCTCCAACTGTCATGCACCAATCTACATCTGCATTCCGGTTGACATCAACATCCCTGTTGATATCAACAATCCAGACTAGGTCCATGTTTGCAGATGCAAAACCTTTCATTCTCCTTCATCAGTCAGGTTCATATCTGAATCAGTTTGTCAAAGTGACAAACTTATCACAACTTACTCTTCCTCTTCTGTCTCGGTAGCTCATTATCTCTTCTCTTGATGATCTGGTGCATATCTCTGATTTCATATACAGGTGGCTTCCTCATGTTCCAGTTGGGTCATCCGGTATAAGCCTTCAACCACCTATTGGCCAATAACTGATGGGAACCATTTGTCATTACATTGTGCTCTCTGCTTCCGGTATTGTACCAATATGACTTCCCTGTTTGAGCAGACACAACTTCAACCAGACATATAACCCGATTGAGCACTCTCTTTGTCATTCTTCTCTTCATCCTGTGACATCTTATCCGGTGGGAGTCCTGCTGTATGACATCAAACTACATACCGATTGCCTGCACATTCTTTATTGGATCAACCTTGCTTTCTTACTGGTCACATGCTTACCGATTGGCAACAATACACTGCCAACACATCACTAACCGGTTGACATTGCCATAATGCCAACTGTCTCCAATGCCAACTCACCGGTTAACACTCCATACTGGTCTCCAATACTTACCCACCTGTCAACATTCCATACCGGTCTCCAGACTTACTCGCCGGTTAACCCCAACTTGTAACATACCGGTTGACATCCCATACTTATCGGTGACATGCTATACCGGTTGACATCAATGACAACACAATGCCAACAAACTTGAATTTTTGCAAGATCTACATGAACACCCCTGCTGTCCACAACATAACCCAAATATTGAATGCTCTCCAATCCAAGAGAACACTTTTCTCTATTGGGATAGAGTTTGTGTTGCTGCAACGTTGAAAGTACCTGCTCAACATGTTGTAAGTGCTCATCCTTGTTTTACTAAAGATGAGTATGTCATCTAGATAGACCACCACAAAAGAATTAGTGAAGGGTTTGGGAACATCATTCATCATCCTCATGAAAGTGGCAGGGGCATTAGTTAGCCCAAAAGGCATCACCAACCATTCAAACAACCCTTCTCTAGACTTGAAAGCAGTCTTCCAAACATCTGCAGGATCAATTGGTACTTGGTGGTATCCATACTTCTAATCAAATTTGGTGACAAACTTAGCCCCACGGAGTTGGTCTAGGAGATCATCAATTCGAGGAATTGGATAGCTGTTCTTCACATGATCTTGTTTAAAGCACGGTAGTCAATGCATAGTCTCCATGAACCATCTTTCTTCTTAACCAAAACGATTGGGCTACCACAAGGAGATGCACTTGGTCAGATATGGCCCTTTTGAATCAACTCCTCAATTTGACGTTTGATCTCATCATTTTCTAAAACCAACCTCCTATACATTGGCCCATTTGGCAAGGGTGTCCTTGGAGTAATGTCAATTGAATGCTTTACCTGACAGTGCTCAGGAACCCCTGTTGGTGAATTAAAGATATTATGATATTTTGTCAATATTGAGTCCATTTGTTTCTGTTGAGTAGAGGTGGCTGCAGTTCTAGTGTTATTGTTGCCTATGATTTTCTTATCCCCTTCTAGTTGTATCATTAGCAATACAAAAGCGCCAGTGTGAGCAATCAAACATTTGCATTGTTTTGCACTAATTAAAAAAATAGATTTTTGTAGGGCTTACCTTAGGAATCTGATACTTTTGTTTATTCACCCTAACAACGACACTGCATGGCCTTGACTCATATACACCATGGTGTTGATACATATATGGCTGTCCTAGCAACACATCACATACGTCTAATGGTGCTACGTCACAAACAACCTCATCTTTGAATGGTTTGATGGAATAGGATAAGCAACACTGCTTGTTTACCTGGATGTCCCTTCCTTGCCTCACCCAACCCATGGAGTATGGTTGTGGATGAGGTTTTGTCTTCAAGTTCAGTCTCTTTATTGCTTCAGTAGAGATTAGATTTGTTGCCATTATTGGCATTAAGTTGTCATTGACGTCAACTGGTTAGGCAAGGTCACCGGTGAGTAAGAAGTGGTGACTGGTATAAGAAGAGTAAGACATGTGATGTCAATCCACATGTGAGTAAGCTGACATAAGGAAGGTTACCGATACCCATGAATTGTGTCATCTGTCGGTAAAGTAGGCTTACCGGTAAGGCATGAACTGGTATGAAGGCTGGCTATTTGTTTGTTTGTGATGAAGAGGCAAAATGTTATATAAATCACAACACCCGGTGAGCAGAACATAAAGAATGACATGAAGACATATTGGAGGGCAAGATGAACTGTCAGGAGGATGTGTTGTCGGTAAGAGTGATTGTTCAGTTTGTTGGTTATACCTAAGATGAATTGAACCGGTAGTCAATCTTGGTCAACGAAGAATATCAAACCGACATAGCAAACCAAGTAGAGGTGGATGTCGACGAACATGATAGCTGGAAGCTAGGTGGTGATAAAGAACAGGTTGGTGAAGTGTGCATTGACGTAACTGTCAGCAAGCAGGTCTACTTTTATGAAGAACCCCGCAAGTCATGGAGGATGCCAGAAGATTGCGGCTCGAGGAAGACAAGTTGACATGCAATTGAAATCATCCTACACGAAGATTTGATCTTTGTACGAGTTTGCTAAAGGAAACAACCGAGCCATTAATGGCATATGACATAGAAAAGCAGAAAAGCCTGGTGCAGACCTCCAATTTTAAAAAACACACATTGGAATGCGAGGCATTTGTGGTGCTGATCGGTGACATGAAGATCATCTCCCTGGAAAAGCAGATTGAATAAAATCCAATATGGATCGAGTTGGTGAAGGCAAAACCTAACACGACACTGTTTGAATGTGGTTTTTGGTGGGAACCTTAGATGATAAATATGTGAGCTCAAGACATAAATCATTGATGCTTGCTGCGAAGAATGAGATAGAAGAGAGCTTGAGCAAGGAGAAAGATCATCTTCCTTAGAATTTATTCTAAGGAAGTTGTAGAGTGAGTTAGCAGGCTTACCAGTGAAAGGCTTAACCGACAGAGACAGAATAATCGCTAAACTGTTGCAGGTCTAACAGTTAAGCTAACCGGTGAGGTGAGATTGATCAAGAAGGCATCCGAGTGTGACATAGTGTGTTGTGAGCCTAAGAGAGAAATAAGAGAGGCCAAGAGTAACCGGTGAGTGATCAGAGAGAGTAATATGATAACCAGCAGTGTGAGAACTAGTGAAGAAGAGAAGACTGTTAATCGACAAAAATCTATTGATCAAGTGTTGCAGAACTCATTTGCAACCAAATGCTATAACTGTATCAAAATTGTATTTCATTATACATCACCAAGTTGGAGCTTGATGCAGGGGTTGGTGCCCTAAATTATTGTAATTCATTGTTTCACTTGTGAGGCTAGATTGGAGTAGTAGACTCCAACAACATTTCTCACCGAGGTTTTTTCCATATTGGGTTTTTCTCATACATCTGGTGTTGTGGGTTGTATTTGTGTGTTTGCCTCTTTTGATATCCACATTTGTCTTACCGGTTTGTTTGTTTAGTGCTTAGGGTTCTTAGGAACCACTGATTCACCCCCCCTCTCAGTGGTACATTTGTTAGGATTAATGATAGCCCAAAGATACTGAGAGGGGGGGTAATCAATATCTAACCGATGAACACAATATTTAAACTTATTAAGATCTTTGCATACCAAAACAGTGTACCGGTAAAAGGCTTAACCGACAGAGACAGAATAATCGCTAAACTGTTGCAGGTCTAACAGTTAAGCTAACCGGTGAGGTGAGATTGATCAAGAAGGCATCCGAGTGTGACATAGTGTGTTGTGAGCCTAAGAGAGAAATAAGAGAGGCCAAGAGTAACCGGTGAGTGATCAGAGAGAGTAATATGATAACCAGCAGTGTGAGAACCAGTGAAGAAGAGAAGACTGTTAACCGACAAAAATCTATTGATCAAGTGTTGCAGAACTCATTTGCAACCAAATGCTATAACTGTATCAAAATTGTATTTCATTATACATCACCAAGTTGGAGCTTGATGCAGGGGTTGGTGCCCTAAATTATTGTAATTCATTGTTTCACTTGTGAGGCTAGATTGGAGTAGTAGACTCCAACAACATTTCTCACCGAGGTTTTTTCCATATTGGGTTTTTCTCATACATCTGGTGTTGTGGGTTGTATTTGTGTGTTTGCCTCTTTTGATATCCACATTTGTCTTACCGGTTTGTTTGTTTAGTGCTTAGGGTTCTTAGGAACCACTGATTCACCCCCCCTCTCAGTGGTACATTTGTTAGGATTAATGATAGCCCAAAGATACTGAGAGGGGGGGTAATCAATATCTAACCGATGAACACAATATTTAAACTTATTAAGATCTTTGCATACCAAAACAGTGTACCGGTAAATAAGAATTAATGCAATAAATATGAACATCAAAGATAACATAGAGAACACACCATAACACAATATTTTAACGAGGAAATCCGGAGTAGGAAAAACTTCGGTGGGATTTGTGACTCACAATATTCACTCACTAGCCAATAAATAAATATTACTTACAATGGGGGCTTACACATGTAGGAAGGCCAACTGCCTGGAGCGCACTGCTCAATAGAGTCACACTGACTACAAAAGATGGATTAAGAAATCCAATACAATGTACTGCTTCAATTCAACATCTGCTATGCTAAGTTTAGTACCAATTTAAGCTCATACTATGACCATAACCTTATACAAAATCTGTCTTAATATTCGCTCATCCTATTCCACGCTTACTTATCAAATGATTTACAAGATCTCATACTTATATGAGTCTTATTACAATATGCCATGTTGTCTTTTACAAAAGATATTTACATTTAAATATAACAAACAAAAATCCTATTGGCTGGTATGTCGGTATACATTGTTGTCACTGCCGGTGAAGTGTCTGCCAGTGCCGATGCCGATGCCTGTCGGTGCCACAAGATTGCAAGGTTGCCATCAATGACAACACCTTCAATCACCTTCAACTACCATTAGAGTGTGCAATGCCAACAACCTCCCCCTTTGGCATTGATGACAACACTCATGAGAAAAATCCAAAAACCTGTTCCAAAAATGAAGTCCAAAAATTTTACCAAAAATGCATGCTCCCCCTAAGCAAATGATCTCTGAAAGTCATATTTCTTTGTCCTACTACTCCCCCTTTGACATCAATGACAAAGGTTGTCAAATGAGTGCAATTTTGAGCTTGAACTTTGTAACCGGTTGGTTACAATCTGGAATATGTCTGCTAAAACCAAATTTATGCTTCAAAAGAACCTATTACTGTCCTTCAAGGTTGCCTCAGTTCTCTGGATTGTACCGGTGAGATGATGCATGTGTTCCTCCGGTGTCTTTTGTCCTTGAATTAATGCCTCAGAGATTTCTTTCCTTAAAGAGATAAGGTTATCTAACCTGGGACTAAGTTTGCACTTAAGCTCTCTGGCTTTTCCTCTTATCCTTTCCTTCTCTTTCTTTAACTTCTCTAGTTTTTCTTCAAATCCAGCAATTTCTTGCTCAATAACTGATATTGGTTCAGATGAACCAATGATATTGTCAGATATATCATCAATCTCCTTTTGAACTTCGCTGATATCTTTGTCAATGTCTACTGTCAACTGATTTGTCTTGCAAGTATCTCTATATAGTTCTTTATACTCCAAAATTGTTCCATTGAGTGCTAGTAAAAGTGTATTGATGTTTTCTGTGCACTTGTTTATTGTTTCCTCGAAGAATTTTCCTTTTTCTTTTTCCATTTTCTCCTTCAATGTTTCTTCATTTATTTGATCAACTGTCAGTATATTGCCAGTAATATATTTAGACAATGTGTCTAACTGACTCAAAGAATCTTTATTCTCTACATTGCATTCGGGTGCAATCAACTTAAGAATAGGAATAGTGTCATCTATTGCCTTATAAGCTGATGCATTACAATCTGTTATTTTCTTGATGGAATCCAGAAGTACTTTAGTCACATTTGTAGGTCTAAATTCTGTCAAAGAAGTACTAGATGTCTGCCCAACTACCTTTATCATTTCTGTGCTTCCGGTGGGAGTGACCAATTTGTCTGAATCGACCTTTGGTGGGTCAGTCTGTGTTTGTGTTTCCACTAGCAATGGTTTTGGTTTCTCAGTGGTTGCCGGTTGCACTACCTCAATGTGTACTTCTACCTCAGTATTTACAATTGTCGGTATCCCAGTGGATTTCTCTGTTTCTGTATGTATACCTTCAGTGCCTTTTTCAGTATCCAATGATTGTTTAGTGGGCAATGTCTGCTCTACCGGTTTCTCAATTTCAACTGTCTCTGCCGGTTTCACTGTGTTATCTACCGGTATCTTTGTCGGTATCTTAGTGCTTGCATCAACATTACCAGTAATCGTTCCACTGTCCAAGGGTTCCACTGAATGTTCTGCTTGTGTTTCAACCCCAATCTTATCAACCGGTTGCTCAGTAGCGATATCATTTTTCTTTTCCCCTGTGCTTTCGTTGTCAACTACAATATTTACTTCCTGAGTGTCAATATTCATAGTGTACAAAATTTCTGATTCAGGATTGGTATCCTCATATGGTGAATCCACATTCTCAGTAGCCGATATGTTATCAGTTTGTACCGGTGGAGTAACTGAGGGTGGTGGTAGGTTGTCAGTCACTTTTAAGTATGGTAATCCACCTATCTTACCTTTACCCTTGTCTCTGTCCTTCTGATAAACTTTGAAGGTTTTCTTCTGTCTGCTCAACTCTTCCTGTTTTTCTTTCTCAACAAAGAAAATGTCCCATCTATCTGCTGTTTCATCAACAATTTCATTTATCCTATCAGACATTAGACTTACATGCCGGTGTCCACTGACAAAAACAACTCTGTTAGCTTCACTGATTAATTCATCAATTTCTTCTATAGATTTGATCGGATGTACATCTAGTAGCTTCTCAATTTTAATTTTCTTATCTAGCTCCATAATTGCTAACCTCTTAGCATCTAACCGCCTGTATAATTTGATGCAAGTATTGTCATTGATGTCAAATTAATTGAAAGTAGAAAGTATCTAAAATAATATCACAAAAAAAATGAAAGTATCTAAAATATATCCTAGAGCCGGGTGTTGGTTTGGAAGTTTCCTGAAAAATCCACACGATGAAGTAGAAGATTACAGTCAGCATGGTTTGTATCTATATCATTATGGGAAGGCAAAAATAGAAATCAAATGAAAACTATTAATGGAAAGACTTTATAAATAATTCGATATATTTATTACCTCATATATAATGACAAATATGGAAAGACTTTATAATTATTGGCAAATATATTAATGTAGCGACAAGTTTATTAAAGCGGAGATAGATATGGAGTGGCAAAATTAAAAGTGTTGTATAGCGGCTTATATTCATCACATATTATCAACGGTATTAAAACCAAAAATAAATCTCGACGGTAGAAATTATCAAACTTTGTGTTTAGCAGAACTTACTTAATACCGGCTGGGAGAATATAATATTTGTAAATAAATTGCATAACTTATTTTTTACGATAAATATTATTGAGATTCATTAAGTTCGGTGTTTTGTTTACTATGAAAAAGTATTGTCTAAGGTATCCTGTCATAAGAGTTTATTAATATAAACAAAAGTCTTTAGCAAACAAATACTCCCGTAAAAAGTTTATTAATAGAATTTAACAAAAGAAGTTATTGAAATATTGAAGGATATGACTTTTCAAACTAAAAGTCATGTTGGTTTGCAACCGGTGGAACTAGCACATATATATATGAATTTTTAAAAATGCTTTGAGAGGAAGGTAGAGAGGCTGGATATATATATATATATATATATATATATATATATATATATATATATATATATATATATATATATATATATATATATATATATATATATATATAACTGTGGATTTTTGAAAGTATACCTCACGTAGGTGAAGTAAGAGGTGTGCAAAGAGAAACATGAACAATCAGTCCTAAAAGAGCATAAGTTTAAAATATAATTGCAGATATAAACTTAGCACATGCAGATTTGAAATGAAGAGTAAGGCAGATTTATGATCAGCTTGCAACAGATTTAAGAAAAGAATTGTAACATATTTGTATGAAGATGTGTATGCAGATTTAAAGAGTGTTACAACTGTCCATCATCCATTGTTACAACAACATGTTCAAGATGGAAAATTAGATTTGTGAAGAGTGAGTTGGTGCTCACAATTTCAACAAAGTTCGGGGGTTGGTGCTTCCAGTGGGTTGGTGCTCACAAAACAGAGTTTGGGGGTTGATGCTTCCAGTGGGTTGGTGCTCACAAAACAGAGTTAGGGAGTTGGTGCTTCCAGTGGGTTGGTGCTCACAAAATTGTAAAAGAAGAAACATAATTATATAGCATTCATTTTCAGTGGTTTTCTCTCGCATTGAGTTTCCACTTAAATCTTTGTGTTATTGTGTTCATATGCAAAATTATTTTTAGTGATTGATTCTATCATATAAAATATTGAATTGAAAAGTTTCGTTATACTGATTCACCCCCCCTCTCTATTAGGTCCCGGAGACAACAGAGGGGGGGGAGGGGGGGGGGTGAATAAGTTGTCAAACAAATTCAAACAAAAAACAATTTAACCAACTTAATGCTTAATACCGGTGAATCAGTCTAATATGCTGGTAGACAATTTCAACAGTTAATTGCAATACCGGTAAGGATTAATGCATGAAACAAAAACACAAAGTCATCTACAACACACAACACCAATGTTTGTACGTGGAAACCCTGTAAGGGGAAAAACCACGGTGGGAAACCTTACCCACAATCAGATGATACTACTGCAGATAATATGTGTACATAAATGGGGCCTGCACATGCAGAAAGGCCAAGCACCTAGAGCTCATTGCTCAATCACAAAATGAGAGTCACACTGACTACAATTGGATGGTTAAATCCAATAAGAATGTACTGCTCAAAATAACATCTTCATATGCTGGATTTAGTACCGGTGTAGTTCTGATTGTCTTCACAAAAACCCTCCTTCAACCTTCAAATGATGTCTGCGTGTATAGCTCTACTTAATCTCACATATACCTTCACATAGGTAGACGAAGGAGGGCATAGGGGAGCATAACTGGGTCTCCCTCTCCTGAGAAGGGGGTTCAAACCTGCAGGGATATGGGCCTGACGAGTTGACTACCAATTTTAGTAGGTCGGCTCTAAATATATTACAATAAAATCAATTACAAATAAATTTATACCCGATGTAATAACCGATTTAACATGTCGGCTTAATGCATTTGCAACAATAATAAATCATCTTCATAGTGTGCCATGTTGATTTGGAAAAGATAATCCTGCCAGTGTAGCCTGGACCTATTTGCCGGTAACAACAAATATGCAAATACAAATATGCCAATTAATAAACCTCCAAAACAAAGTGTCCAAACGATTTCTTCAACATAACCATGTGTTTTCCATAATATTCCAAGTGTCGGTGATCATTATATCCTGCCGGTGTACCAGATACTGGTAACTGTTCATAATTATTTGCTTGCCGGTGAATGTTGCTGATCCTCCAAAATGTTAGTGTTGATAAGTGTTTAGCAGGTGTTGACATCAATGACAAAACCATACCAAAATACCAACAATTACCCCCTTTGGCATTGATGGCAACAAAAGATGGAAAAACCATCAAAGTGCCAAAACAGAAATGCCAAATACCAAAAACCAACAATCTCCCAAAAAGAGATCATAATCAAAATTCAGATACAGAGAGCAATTAGTCTCTCCCCCTAGGAATATTATCCTTATGTTTTTCATTATGTTTTTCCATACCAATTTCTCCCCCTTTGACATCAAATGCCAAAGTAAAAGGAATACAAAATACCAACCAATTCAGTATACCAACTACTCCTCCTGAGAAGTAGCTTCTTCATCAAAGCTGGAATAAAAGATTTCTCTATTAATTTTGTCGGTTGATGACAATCATCAACTGTCTAAGTCTCTACCGGTGGGGTATGACCCCAAGATGATCTCTAAGATATTCAAAAGTCTCCTTAGGCAGAGGTTTAGTGAAAATATCTGCAATCTGTTATTTAGTATTCACATAAAACAGTTTTATCTCTTTTGCTTCAACATGTTCTCTTAGAAAATTCAGTTTGATAGAAACATGTTTGGTTTTAGAATGTAATACCAAGTTTTTAGATATCTCAATTGCTGCAGTGTTATCACAATAGATAATTATAGGTTCCTTGCATTTTACCTTTATATCCTTCAACATTTGCTTAAGCCATAATACCTGTGTACAGTTAGTTGTTGCTGCATCATATTCTGATTTTGCTGTTGATAAAGATGTACAACTTTGTTTCTTACTTAACCAAGAAATTAATCTGTTTCCAAGAAAAAATGCTCCTCCGGTGGTGCTTTTTCTGTCATCTGTATCTCCTGCCCAATTTGCATCTGTGTATGCACATAAATCAAAGTTTTCATCTCTAGGGTACCATAAGCCAAGATTTGTGGTACCTTCTAAGTACCAGAAAATCCTTTTAACTGCTGATTCATGATTTTCTTTAGGATTACTCTGAAATCTAGAAACAATACATACTGCATTCATAATATCAGGTCTTGTTTGTGTCAAATACAATAGACCTCCTATCATAGATTTGTATCTTGTCGGATTAACAGGTTTTGATTCATCCTTCCAAGACAACTTATCAGTTGTAGTCATAGGCGTGCTCACCGGTTTAGAATTCTCCATCCCAAATTTCTTCAGTAACTCCTTTAAGAACTTAGATTGACTCAAGAATATACCTTTATCAGTCTGTGAAATTTGCAATCCTAAAATTTTTTTTATCTCTCCAATCATAGACATTTCAAATTCTTGTTGCATTTCATTAGAAAAGTCTTTACATAATCCGTCTTCTCCTCCAAATAATATATCATCAACAAAAACTTCTATAACCAAGATATCATCATTAATTACTTTATAGTATAAATTAATGTCAGAATTACCTTTAGAAAAACCAATCTTCAAAAGATATTTATCCAATCTAGCA
This sequence comes from Cryptomeria japonica, assembly GCF_030272615.1. Taxonomy (NCBI): domain Eukaryota; kingdom Viridiplantae; phylum Streptophyta; class Pinopsida; order Cupressales; family Cupressaceae; genus Cryptomeria; species Cryptomeria japonica. The sequence continues at coordinate 678,560,997 of NC_081415.1, read as the reverse complement.
TACCAAGCTCTTGGAGCTTGCTTCAACCCATACAATGCTTTTCTTAACCTGCAAACCATATCTTTATCATTTGTCAAAGAAAATCCATCAGGTTGCTCAATATAAACTTCTTCTTCTAGATCTCCATTCAGAAATGCACATTTAATATCCATTTGATAAACTTTGTAGTTCTTGTGTGCTGCAAAAGCCAAGAATAATCTGACTGCCTCAACTCTAGCTACTGGTGCAAAGGTTTCATTATAATCAATTCCTTCTTTCTAAAAATATCCCTTACACACTAGTCTTACTTTACTTCTGATTACCTTACCATCTTCATTAAGTTTGTTTCTAAATACCCATTTTGTTCCAATTACATTTTTATTTTTAGGCCGGGGAACTAATGTCCATGTATTATTTTTCTCTATTTGTTCTAATTCTTCTTCCATAGCTTTAACCCTGTGTTTATCTTCACATGCATGATTAACAGATGATGGTTCAATTTGAGAAATAAGACATACCTCTTCATTTGCCAGTTTTCTTCTAGTCATAACTTCTTTATATTTGTTTCCAATTATCTGATCTTCATAATGATTTAGTCTTACATACCGGGGTGTCTTTATTTGTTGTCGTTCCTCAGTAATTGTGGAATTTTCAGATGATGTCAGTGTATCTGGATCTTCATTCTGTACTGGTGGATTCACTGTAGGTTCATTTACCAGAATCTCTGTTGCCGGTTCAGAGTCTATATACCTTGAAGTTCCTCTGAATTGTTCATCAATTTTCACATTTGTACTCTCAACAATTTTCACATTTGTACTCTCAACAATTTTCTGCAATCTCTTGTTAAAACATCTACATGCCTTTCTCTTAGAGGAATAATCAAGAAATATTCCTTCATCACTTCTAGGTTCAAATTTACCAATATACTCATCTCTTCTGATATAGCATTTGCTTCCAAATATTCTAAAATACTTAAGAGTGGGAGTAATACCAAACCATAGTTCATGAGGGGTTTTACTGGTTTCTCCTTTGATGTGAACTTTGTTGAGTTTGTAGACCGCTATGCTTACTACCTCTCTCCAATATACATGTGGTAGATTTGCTTCAGATAACATACTTCTAGCTGCTTCTAAGATAGTTCTGTTTTTCCTTTCTATAACTCCATTTTGCTGTGGTGTCCGGGGTGCTGATAGCTGTCTTCTGATTCCATTCACTTCACAGAATGTATTAAATTCATTAGATGTAAATTCACCTCCTTGATCTGATCTTAGACATTTGATTTTCTTGCCGGTTTCATTTTCTACCATTGCTTTTAATAATTTGAACTTCTCAAATGCTTCTGATTTTTCTCTGAGAAAAGTAACCCAAAACATTCTAGAATAGTCATCAATGATTAGCATGAAATATCTATCACCTTGTAAACTTTTAGTTCTAGTTGGACCACATAGGTCAGTATGAATTAAGTCAAGAGCATTATTGGATTTTTCTGGAATACTTTTGAAAGATGCTCTAACTTGTTTTCCAAATTGACATTCCTTACATACCGGATTGTGTGGTTTGACAATCTTAGGTAAATCTCTAACTGCCTTAGTTGTACTGATTTTTACAATGCAATCAAAATTTACATGACAAAGTCTCTTATGCCATAGCCAACTCTCATCAATGTGTGCAATCAAGCATGTCTTTTCATTACTATTCAAATGAAAGATATTACCTCTAGTTTGATTACCGGTTGCAATTTCCAAGCCAGTTCTGTTCATGATTTTGCATTTTCCATTCTTGAACTGTAACTGAAATCCCTTTTCAACTAGCTAACCAACACTTAGTAGATTATGCTTTAAACCTTCAACATAGTAAACATTGTTAGTATTATGCTTACCATCAAAAGATATTGTACCTTTACCTTTGATTGAACAAGCTTTATCATCTCCAAATCTTACTAGGCCTCCATTATATTCCTGAAAGGTTAGGAATTTACTCTTATCTCTAGTCATGTGATGTGAGCATCTTGAATCAATTATCCATTCATCCTTAACTTCAACTTTAGCTGCTAGTGCCTGTTCTACCGGTTGAATAGTAGGTGCCGGTTTATCTTCTGTTAAAGCAACAAATACCCAACCATTGTCTGCCGGATCCTTATTAGAATCATCAGTGACTCCTTCATCAACAAGATAACAAGATTTATCTTTATTTTTCTTAAATCTGTATCTCTGATATTCAGGGTTAGGTTTGTATGTTCTTTTAGCTTCCTCTCCTAGTCTAGCATGTCTATCAAGACATCTTGAAGCCATATGACCTATCTTATTATAGTTGAAACATTTAAAGGGTGCTTTACTTTAATACTTACTTCCAACTGGACCTTTAGGCATTTTTCTTGCAAATAGTGCTTCAAGTTATTCAAGCTCTTCATTTTCTCTCCTACTTTCCTCAAGTTCTCTTGCATAGAAGGCTTTCCAATCAGATTTGTCAAAAGATGGTGCAGATGATGTTGATGCCTTAAAAGCTAAATCTATCCTTATAGTAGCAACAAGACCAAATTCCTCAATTTCAAAGGCTGAAAGTTTTCCAATTAATGTATCCCTAGTTACTAATGCATTAGGCATTGTTCTTAGTTCATTTATAGTAGTAACCTTCATTTTATATGCTGGTGGCAATCCTCTTAAAACTTTTGAAACAATTTCACTTTTACTTAAGGTTCCTCCACAACATTTAATACCCAAAACAATTTCATTAACTCTTTCTATAAAAGCAGAAATCATTTCATTTTCTTCCATTTTAAGATTTTCATACCTGACTCGAAAGCTTTCAAGTTTTGCAATTTTGGCTGTGGAATCTCCTTCATATAGTATCTCCAAATGACTCCAAATAGCTTTAGCAGTAGATCTATTTGATAATCCCATAATTTGCTGATCTGATAATGCGCTCAAAAGTGCTTCTCTTGCCTTGCAATCATTTTCTTCATCTTTAGTCAAGTTAGCTGGAGCAGGCTGACCTTGAACATCAGTAGTATAACCATTTAATGTAACATCCCAGATGTCCTTTCCAATACAGTTTAGATGTGTCTCCATTCTGATCTTCTATATGCCATAGTTGGTTCCATCAAGTTTCAGATTGTCCTTCCTGAAATAGTTAGTAGACATTGGATCTCCTCAAGTTGTTAAACTTCTGCAAAAGAGGACTATGCTCTGATACCAATTGTTAGGTCCCAGAGACAACTGAGGGGGGGGGGGGGGTGTGAATCAGTTGTCAAACAAATTCAAACCAAAAACAACTTTACTAACTTAATGCTTAATACTGGTGAATCAGTCTAATATGCCGGTAGACAGTTTCAATAGTTAATTGCAATATCGGTAAGGATTAATGCATGAAACAAAAACACAAAGTCATCCACAACACATAACACCAATGTTTGTACGTGGAAACCCTGTAAGGGGAAAAACCACGGTGGGAAACCTTACCCACAATCAGATGATACTACTACAGATAGTATGTGTACATAAATGGGGTCTGCACATGCAGAAAGGCCAAGTGCCTAGAGCTCACTGCTCAATCACAAAATGAGAGTCACACTGACTACAATTGGATGGTTAAATCCAATAAGAATGTACTGCTTAAAATAACATCTTCATATGCTGGATTCAGTACCGGTGTAGTTCTGATTGTCTTCACAAAAAACCTTCTTCAACCTTCAAATGATGTCTGCGTGTATAGCTCTACTTAATCTCACATATACCTTCACACAATTCTTTTTTGCATTTTTTTTGATCTTGTAAATAAGATCTTACATTTATACCATACCCTAAGACCAATTTTAGTAGGTCGGCTCTAAATGATATTACAATAAAATCAATTACAAATAAATTAATACCCGATGTAATAACTGATTTAACATGTCAGCTTAATACATTTGCAACAATAATAAATCATCTTCATAGCGTGCCATGCTGATCTGGAAAAGATAATCCTACTGGTGTAACCTGGACCTATTTTCCGTTACTATTTGCCAGTAACAACAAATATGCAAATACGAATATGCCAATTAATAAACCTCCAAGACAAAGTGTCCAAATGATGTCTTGGACATAACCATGTGTTTTCCATATCATTCTAAGTGCTGGTGATCATTATATCCTGCCGGTGTACCAGATACTGGTAATTGTTCATAATTATTTGCTTGCGAGTGAATGTTGCTGATCTTCCAAAATGCCAGTGTTGATAAGTGTTTAGCAAGTGTTGACATCAATGACAAAACCATACCAAAATACCAACACTCTCAGTATAACTGTGTGCTCTTCAATTGGTATCAAAGTCGGTTCCTTCGGAGATAGCCTTACAACTTGAAGGTAGATCCTCAAAAGAGCACAATGATAGATAACTATGCAGTTAGAAATCCAATTTTCGATGGGACAAATTATGCATTTTGGAGTATCAAGATAAAATCCTATCTGAACGCACCTGGTTATGATGTTTGACAATCTGTGGTAGATGGATACACACCTCCATCAACTCCTCCGACCGATGCAGCAGGAAAGAGGAAAAGTGAGAATAATGCCAAAGCAGAACATGCTCTGCTATGTAGCCTGGCTGATTCTGAATTTACAAAAGTCATGCATTGCAAATCAGCAAAGATATGGAACAAACTGAAAAGTATCTATGAAGGGGATGAACAGGTAAGAGAGGCCAAGCTTCAATCACTTAGAATGAAATTTGAAAGCCTTAAAATGAAGGAAGATGAAGATATCACCACCTACTTTTTGCGTGTGGATGAAATCGTAAATGCAATCACAACATTAGGAGAAGAAGTTGAACACACACCTCTCGTTCGAAAGTTGTTGAGAACATTGACAATGAAATTTGATTCTAAGATATCATCAATAGAAGAAATGAAGGATTTGAAAACATTAACAAAAGATGAATTGTTTGGAATCCTCACAGCCTATGAAATGAAGAGAGAAGACAAACCATCACAAAAGGAGGTATCTTCCAAAGCATCAAAGAAGGATAGGAACACAAATCATACACCAAAAGAGAGTACAAGCAGCGAATCAGATGAGGCTGAAGCTTACTTCATGAGAAAGTTCAAAAAAGGCGAAGGCAAATACAAAGGCAAATTCCCTTTCAAATGTTTCAATTGTGGCAAGGTTGGGCACTATGCTTCAAAGTGTCCTCAAAATGAAAGTGATAGCAGTGAAGAGGAGAAGAAAAGATATTCAAAGAAGAAAGGAAAGAAATACTTCAAGAAGAACTACTCAAAACATAAAAAAAGCTTCTACTCTAAGCAAAGTTCTAGTTCATTGGAGGAAAATTCTGAAGATATGTCCAACAGTGATGGAGAAGAGATTCTTTTTATGGCAATGAAAGTCGAAGATGATGAAGATGAGAAGGAAGAAGGACAAGAGGCTATATATGATGAAAAAGATGTAGATCTTGAAGAAGAGTTACATTATGCATATAAACAAAATGAAAAGCTAAAAGGAAGGGTCTCAAATATAAGACAAAATTACAAGAATCAAGCAAGCTCATTGAAGACTTAAAAATACAATTGGAGGAAGAAAGAAGAATGAGAAGGAAATAAGGGATCAGCTTAAAAGAAAAGAGGAAGGATGCAACAAATTAGAATTAGAAATTGTCTCCTTAAAACAAGACTTCGGGAAACTCCAAAAATTTGAAGACAACACCAAGAAAATGGATTGACTTATTAAGGCACAAAGACCTAGGTTCATTAAATCAGGTCTAGGACATGAAGAGGATCGAACAACAAATGCCACTAGCTCAAAAACTTTGGATGATTCATGGAAGACAGTAGAAAACAAAAGAAGGAAGAATGATGCTAAAAAATCTCATCCTCCCACAAATATGTTGAAAACATCTCACATAAAGAAATCACATGTAACTAATAATTATTATCCATTCAAGGGACATTGTTTTTCATGCTATAAGTTTGGTCATAAAGCAATTGATTGTAGAAGTCATACTAGAAATATTTCTAACTTCACTCCAAAGAACTATAATTTATTTTCTCCTCTAATGAATTATGATGTAATATGTTATAAGTGTCACAATTTTGGACACACAGCTAGATTCTGCCGAACTATCTTCCCTAGTTTACCAAGAAAGGGAGATGTACCTATCAAAAAGGAGGAAACATCTAGAATGACTTGGAAGAAAAAACAACAAGAAGAGAAAGAATCCTTATTTGTTCAAATAACTCTTCATACAAAGAACAAGAAGGATGGATGGTATGTAGATAGCGGATGCTCAAGGCACATGACAGGGGACAAAAACAAATTCATCTCTTTTGAACCAACAGATGAAGGATCAGTAAGGTTTGAGAGAAATAAAAGGTAAAGGAACACTTAGTTTAGATTATGGAAAGACTAAAATTGAGAATGTGCTATATGTCAAAGGCTTAAAAGAAAATTTATTAAGTGTTAGCCAACTTTGTGATCAAGGACATAGTGTGACATTTTTGTCCAAGGGATGTGAGATTAAAAATGATGGAAGAATCATTGCAAATGCCCATATAACTGCAAATAATTTATATATTCTAAATGAAATAAATGAAGAAACATGTAATTTTGTTCAAGATGATGAAAACTGGCTATGGCATAAAAGGCTAGGCCACCTTAACTTTGACAATCTTGTCAAGATCATCAAAAAGGAAGCAGTAAGGGATATGCCTAGAATTACAAAACCATCTAATGCCATTTGCAAACAATGCCAATTTGGGAAACAAACTCGAGTAAGTTTTAAATCCAAAAAATACTCATCTTCAAAGCCTCTAGAGCTGATACATACAGACTTATGCGGACCAACCAGAACAAAAAGTTTGCAAGGGGAAAGGTATTTTATGCTACTCATAGATGATTACTCCAGGATGACTTGGGTCGCCTATCTAAAAGAAAAATCTGAAGCTCTTGCAAAATTTAAAGCCTTCAAAGAGTTAGTTGAAAATGAGATGGATGTCAAAATTAAGTGTCTTAGATCAGACCAAGGAGGGGAATTCACTTCAAATGAGTTTGAAGATTTTTGCACAAAACATGGAATAAGAAGACAACTTTTAGCAGCAAGAAATCCACAACAAAATGGAGTTGTTGAAAGGAAGAATAGGACAGTTCAGGAAATGGCAAGAGCTATGTTGAATGAATCAAAGATTGCAGACACTTTTTGGAAAGAAGTAGTTCACTCATCAGTGTACATATTGAATAGAGCACAAATAAGGGTAAACAATGACAAGACACCATACGAACTATGGAAAGGAAGGGCTGCAACTGTTGATTATTTCAGAATTTTTGGTAGCACTTGCTACATTAGAAGAGATGAAGAGGACTTGGGAAAGTTTGATGCCCAGTCAGATGAAGGAATCTTTCTTGGATATTCCACCAGAAGCAAAGCTTATAAATGCTACAATAAAAGACTTCACAAGATAATTGAAAGTGCTAATGTGAAGATAGATGAAGGAAAGCAATTTGAGAAAGCTATAGAAGATCATCCTAAGGAACAAAGTGATGAAGAAGAATTAAAAGAAGAAGGTGAAAATGAGGAACAAGAAATTTTTGAAACTCCATAAAAAACACCATCAAAGACACCTTTCAAAACACCTTCAAAAACTCCATCAAAGTTTGTTCAGAAAAATCATCCAGAAGGCTTGGTTATTGGAGAGTTGGATTCAAACATTTCAGACAAGGAGGAGACTGGCTACCACCACAAAACATGCTCATTTCTGTCTACTTTCTAAGATAAAACCAAAGAATTTTGATGAAGCTAGTGAAGACAAGTATTGGGTAAATGCTATGAATGAGGAGTTGGACCAAATTGAAAGCAATCACACATGGGAGCTTGTTCCAAGACCCTCAAACAAAAATGTCATTGGGACCAAGTGGGTTTTTCGCAATAAAATGAATGAGGATGGCGAAATTAAAAGAAATAAGGCAAGGCTTGTGTGTAAGGGTTATGCACAAGTGGAGGGAGTCAATTTTGAAGAAACATTTGCCCCAGTTGCCAGATTGGAAGCTATCAGAATGTTTCTAGCTCTTGCAAGTCATAAGGGTTTCAAAGTCTATCAAATGGACGTGAAATCAACCTTTCTAAATGGCGATTTAGAAGAGGAAGTGTATATTGAACGTCCTGAAGGATTTATCCTATCAGAAGAAGAAGATTATGTATGTAGATTAAAGAAGGCACTCTATGGTCTCAAACAAGCCCCTAGAGCATGGTACTCTAGATTAGACAACTACCTTCAAACACAAGGGTTTAAAAGAGGAGCAACAAACAGTAATTTGTACTTCAAATGTGAAGGTAATCATTTGCTAATTGTAGTTGTTTATGTAGATGATATCATTTTTGGTGGTAGTAAGAATCAAATGTGTGAAGAATTTGCTTCTAACATGCAAAAAGAATTCGAGATGTCTATGCTTGGAGAACTTTCTTTCTTCTTGGGATTGTAGATTTCACAATCAGATGAAGGGATATTTCTCTCACAGACTAAGTATGTTAGGGAGATGTTGAAGAAATTTAGAATTGAGGATTGCCATCCTGTTAGTACTCTTATGGTCACTGGTTGCAAACTTAGTAAAAATGATGAATCCCCTGATGCGAGTCAGACTCAATATAGATCCATGATTGGAAGTCTCTTATATCTAACAGCTACCAGGCTAGATATAATGCAAGCTGTTGGTGTTGCAGCACGGTATCAAGCAACACCAAAGGAAACACATGTACATGTAGTTAAAAGAATCTTCAAGTATTTGAAGGGTACAATGAATTTTAGATTGTGGTACCCAAAATGTGATGATTTCACTCTCAAAGCATAGACAGATGCTGATTGGGCAGGTGACAAGGATGATAGCAAAAGCACCAGTGGAGGAGCCTTTTTCCTTGGCAACAACCTTGTATCGTGGTTGAACAAAAAATAGGCTTCAATATCTCTATCTACTACAGAGGCAGAGCACATTGCAGTAGCAACATGTTGTACACAAGTATTGTGGATGAAACAAACCTTGCAAGATGTTAAGATTGAGTATGATCATCCTATCTCTATCTATTGTGATAATACAAGTGCAATCAGTATGTCAAAGAATCCAGTGATGCACTCCAGGACAAAACACATCCCTATCAAAATTCATTTCTTAAGAGACCAGGTTCTTGAGCAGCAAGTAAAGTTGGAATATGTTCCAACAAAGGAACAGTTAGCAGATATATTTACAAAGCCTCTTCCAAAAGAGACTTTTGAGTACCTAAGGGAGAAATTGGGAGTAATATCACTCTCATCCTCTCAGTAAGCACTTCGTATGAAGCATACATTAAAAAGGGGCGAGTTACGAACAACAAAAAATCCCTTCCCATTGATGTCAAAGGGGGAGAAATTGGAGACAGGGGGAGTGTTGGTTTGAGGGGGAGCAATTTGGATTGTAAGGTTGCCATCAATGACAAAGGGGAGATTGATGCAAGTATTGTCATTGATATCAAATTAATTGAAAGCAGAAAGCATCTAAAATAATATCATAGAAAGAATGAAAGTATCTAAAATATATCCTAGATTTGGGTGTTGGTTTGGAAGTTTCCTGAAAAATCCGCACGATGAAGCAGAAGATTACAGTCAGCATGGTTCGTATCTATATCATTATCGGAAGGCAAAAATAGAAATCAAATGAAAACTATTAATGGAAAGACTTTATAAATAATTCGATATATTTATTACCCCATATATAATGGCAAATATGGAAAGACTTTATAATTATCGGCAAATATATTAATATAGCGGCAAGTTTATTAAAGCAGAGATAGATATGGAGTGGCAAAATTAAAAGTGTTGTATAGCGGTTTATATTCATCACATATTATCAACGGTATTAAAACCAAAAATAAATCTCGACGACATAAATTATTAAACTTTGTGTTTAGCGGAACTTACTTAATATCGGCTGGAAGAAAATAATATTGTAAATAAATTGCATACCTTATTTTTTACGATACATATTATCGAGCTTCATTAAGTTCGGTGGTTTGTTTATTATGAAAAAGTATTGTCTAAGGTATTGTGGCATAAGAGTTTATTAATATAAATAAAAGTCTTTGGCAAACAAATACTCCTGTAAAAAGTTTATTAATAGAATTTAACAAAAGAAGTTATTGAAATATTGAAGGATATGACTTTTCAAACTAAAAGTCATGTTGGTTTGCGAAGAAACATAAATATATAGCATTCATTTTCAGTGGTTTTCTCCCGCATTGAGTTTCCACTTAAATCTTTGTGTTATTGTGTTCATATGCAAAATTATTTTTAGTGATTGATTCTATCATATAAAATATTGAATTGAAAAATTTCGTTATACTGATTCACCCCCCCCTCTCAGTATAACTGTGTTCTCTTCATAATTCACTGGGCAAATCATCTATAACTTCAATTAGTACTTTCTTGTAAATGTCAAGATGTAGAATAATGTTGTTCTCAATACTTTCTTTCTCTAGCATTAGTAAATGTATTGTACAGTTTGCTCACATTAGATAGATTTCCGTCATCATTTATTTCACTCAATAGGTTATCCAATGGTGGTATAGCTTGTTTTTGTTTCTTCTTAGGTGTCAATTTCTTTATCAGTGGCCTTACAACATGTTGCTTCTTCCTTGTCTTCTTTGGTGCAGGAGAGCGTACCCGTGAGGGTTTTCTCTTCCTAACAACTCTCTTATACTCAGGAGGATTTTCATTCTCTGATGATGTACCAACCGGTGAGAGATGTGTCTCTAGTTGTAATCCTTCTAAGTCACTTTCCTTAATACCAGTTATGTTCATAATGTTTTCTTTTATTTCCTTCACTTGCTTGGTTGCACTTCTAATGTACTTTTCTCTTTTCTTCCTCTGTTTTAATGTCTGCACATTACTTTCTATTGTCTCTGCACTTCCAAAAACCTTTTTTTTTGGTTCTCTAGGGGCCTCTAGTAAAGATTTGGCACAAGTTTCAATGATGTTTACATCTGCCTGATACCCCATTTCTATTACCCATATAGTTCTAGGAAGAATTGCCTCCATCCAAATTTCATCCTTTTTAATTACAAAGCATATTTCCTTCTCATATTTATCTACAATACTTTGTGGTAATCTCTCTCTTGTTTTCATTTTTGCTTTGAAGGCTTTGAAATACTCAGTGATAATGTTGTTCTTATTAGTACCCATACCAGTGAAGATTTCTAACAGTTTTTTGCCTACCGGTATGTCATACCCAAAGTCTTTCTTACCAATACCGAGAACCTCTTTTGTGAGATATAACAACAGACATACCAACAGATTGCCAAAACGAAATGTTCCTTTCTTGTCTCCTTTTATCTTTTTCAGATTATCCAATAACTCATCCTTTAACCACTCACATACATCTATTTTTGCATCATTGTTGACCATATCATATGCACTTTTAATACAAAGACTGGAAACAGAGTTCAGTCGGTTTGCATGTGTGGCCTTATAACCTAAAATCATGCTTATGAATCTAACATTCACATCTTTAACATCATTTACTCTCAAGGATCTACTATCATGAGTTGCTCCTGTTAATATCATCACTGTGTTATTAGGAACCTTCTTAGTTTTATTTGGCCTGCTACCGGTGGAGGGTAAACCAGTTACTACCCTTACTGCTTCCTTGGTGATTTTGCGAATAGAGTCTAGCCAAAAGAATTCTCCATGGACTCTGCTAAGGACAATCCTTACTACCTCTTTAGGAAATTCTGGGATGTCAAGGATTTCCACAAAACCTAAAGTTTCAATAACCTTATGTTCAGGTTTCACATTTCCACTTTCATCACAGATAACAGTTTTAAACATTTTCAGTATTTCCTCTGAACCTAATTCCTCAATATTGCAATGAATATAGATTCTAGGGTCATCAACATATGCAACACCTTTTGGAATTTTTAAAAAAGCACCTAGGGAGTCATCCTACTTCGCTATCTTGGGAATGATCTTAAATACTGGCCTAGGTTGTTTTACTACTTCCACAATAGTAGGGTTTGCAATAAAAACTGGAGCAGAGGAGGAAGCCATTGATAAATACCTTAGTCTGCCTGATTGGTTTGAGTGCTTGCTTCACTTCTTCGCTTTAGACGCCTTCGCTCGGATTTTTGCACTTCTTGAAAGTTTGAATGCTCGGTGAATGAAAAAGAGGGTAAAATCAATGTTTTATAATGTCTTTCCATTCAACAACCGCATTAAATGCCTGTCGGTTAAGTGAAAACTTAACACATCTGCCGATAGAGAAGAAATCTTAACCTCTCACCATCAACCGAGGGTAATCTGCATGTTTTTCAACTTGTCACAATACCCCCAAAAGGTTTTTTTTTAGTTGGATGAAGAATCTCTTGCCGGTAGAGCAATACTCTATTCTACCGGTGAAGGAATAGTCTCGTTAACATTCTGATCTCTCTTTCTAATCCATTATTTTGAAAATTCTTGCTTTACCTCATCAACTTTCTCTTTGCCTTTCAAACTGGGTCCTTTATTATTTGTCGTTGAAGTTTTACTTCTACAAAATTTTGCAATATGTCCAATTTTGTTACAAGCATAACAAGTTACATTGTTATTTTGAATAGCCTTTCCATATCCTATGCCGGTTTGTGTTTTGCATTGATTAGATAAGTGTCCAAATCTTCCACAAACATAACACCTCACATTCATTCTGCAATTTTCTGAATTATGACCAATTTTGTTGCATTTAGAACATTGACCGGTGGGTGTATTGATGTTCTGATAGTTTCTAGATCTACACTGATTTGCTCTATGACCATACTTGTTATAGTTAAAGCATTTTCCATTAAATTTGTAAGCATTAGGTTGTCTTACCGGTTTACTGTGATCAAGATTGTTTATAGTACCAGAACTTTCTCCAACTTCAAAACCAAGTCCATTAGTATCTCCATCAGGCTTTTGACTTTTCAGCATGTTATCAAGTTCTTCTGTGCTTTTCTTGAATTTTTCTTTATGTTGATTTGCAGTAGCCAACTCATTTTCCAAAATTCCATTTTGTTTCATAAGTTCAGTCATATCATGTTGCATGTGAATCGGATTTGTCTTTAACACATCATTCTCATGGCTGAGTCTTAAATTTTCAGTACCAACATCATTGAGTCTCCTAGTCAAGTCTTCTTCATTCTTTTTCCTATCTTCAATGTCTTTGCATAACCTCATAGTCATATCTTGCATTTCATTCTTCATGTTACTGTTCTCCATTCTCAATTTGTTCACAAGTTCATTAAGAGTTTCTTTTTCATCATCATCACTCTGCATCTTCTCATGAAGTTCTCTTCTTTTATTTCTTGCTATAGTGAGATTCCCTTTAAGTCCTTGAATGAATTCTTGTGCAATCCTCAAGTCATCTTCAAGTTTAATATTCTTCAACTTTTCTTCATCATAGTCTGCAAGAGCTCCTTCCAATTGTTTTCTTAAGTTCTCCATCTATACAGGTGTCAGGATATTCCTCAACCTGTTAAACTTTTGAAAATAGAGGACCAAGCTCTGCTGGCAATTGTTAGGATTAATGATAGCCCAAAGATATTGAGAGGGGGGGGGTGGGATGAATCAATATCTAACCGATGAACAAAATATTTAAACTTATTAAGTTCTTTGCATACCAAAATAGTGTACCGGTAAATAAGAATTAATGCAATAAATATGAACAACAAAGATAACATAGAGAACACACCATAACACAGTATTTTAATGAAGAAACCCGGTGTGGGAAAAACCTCAGTGGGATTTGTGACCCACAATATTCACTCACTGTCCAATAAATGAATATTACTTACAATGGGGGCCTGCACATGCAGGAAGGCAAACTGCCTGGAGCGCACTGCTCAATAGAGTCACACTGACTACAAAAGATGGATTTTGAAATCCAATACAATGTATTGCTTCAATTCAACATCTGCTATGCTAAGTTCAGTACCAATTTAAGCTCATGCTATGACCATAACCTTATACAAAATCTGTCTTAATATTCGCTCATCTTATTCCACTCTTACTTATAAAAATGATTTACAAGATCTCATACTTATATGAGTCTTATTACAATATGCCATGTCGACTTTTACAAAAGCTATTAACATTTAAATATAACAAACAAAAATCCTATCGGCTGGTATGCCGGTATACATTGTTGTCGCTGTCAGTGAAGTGTTTGCCGGTGTCGGTGCCTGCCGGTGCCACAAGATTGCAAGGTTGCCATCAATGACAACACCTTCAATCACCTTCAACTACCATTAGAGTGTGCAATGCCAACAACATTGTGTTCAACAACTGGTATCAGAGCCTAGGTTCTCGGTTGATTAAAGCTTGGGTAGATTTTGGTCTTAGAACACAATGACAAGAAATAAGTCTGCCTCCTCAAAAGCCCCTATGTTTGATGGATCTAACTATGATTTCTGGAGTAGAAGAATGGAGACCTATATTTTCTCCATTGGTTTTGATGTGTGGATGTCTGTCAAGAATGGGTATACTGTCTTTAGTGTTCCTCCCACTGATCCGAATGCCAAGAAGGATTATGAGAATAATGCAAAGGCCAGACATGCTATCTTAAGCGGGCTGTCTAATAATGAGTTTGTCAAGGTCATGCACCATGCATCCACCAAGGAGACTTGGGACAAAATGCAAAGGTTATTTGAAGGAGATGCAAAAGTCAAAGAGGCCAAGTTGCAAGCACCAAGGGGTCAACTTGAAGGCATCAAGATGAAAGATGAAGAAAAGATTGCAGACTACCTTCACAGATTAGATGAAATTGTGAACACCATCAGAGGACTTGGAGAAGAAATTGCAGATGAGATACTTGTCAAGAAGGTACTTAGATCTCTCACACCTAAGTATGATACTAAGGTTTCTGCCATAGAAGAAGCCAAGGATCTCAAGATCTTCACAATGGATGAGCTATTTGGCTCACTAATATCCTATGAAATGAGAACAATCAGTGATGCATCCTCAAGGAAAGAGGTAACATTCAACTCCACTAAGAAGGACAAGGAATAGGTTGCTCATAAAGGACCCAGTGAAGACTTGGATGCAGAGGTAGAAAACTTTGTCAGAAAGCTCAAAAGAGAATCCGACAAGTATAAGGTAAGTTACCACTCAAATGTTTCAACTGTGGTAAAGTTGGACACTTTGCTGCAAAATGTCCTTATAATGAAACCGGTGAAGATGAGTCAAGAAGTTTTAGCAGATCTGCTGGTAAAGACAGAGAAATAAATGTCTACCGGCAAGGAAGAAGAGGCTACCGGAAGTAGAACAACCTCTACACTATTGAGGATGATGCCATAGACGAAGAAAGTGCATCAAAAGATGACTACCATGAGAATGACAGAGAAGTTAATCTCTTTATGGCACTTGATGAACTAGTTGGTGAAGATGAGCAAGAAGAAAACATTGAGGCCGAAGTGGATCTAGAAGGTGAGTTTATAAGTGCTCTTGAGTAGCTGAGTAAAACAAGAAGAGAACTCAAGAAGTTCAAGCTTGCTGCAGTAGATGAACAAGGTCTCTTGAAACAATCCCTGGATGAGTCCAATCAAGTTATATTTGACTTGAAACTTCAGTCGGAAGAAGCTAAGAGGATATGTGAAGTTACATCCTTTGATCTGATGAAGAAGGAAAAAGGAGCATCACGATTTGGAAGTAGAAACAGTGAAGCTTAGAAAGGAGCTTGAAAAAGTAAGGAAGAAATGAAAGTGAGAAGCAAATATGAAGGCAACACTGAAGCCTTAGACAAGATGTTAAGCAAACAGAAGCCATCTAAAGATACTGATGGCTTAGGATTTGAAGGTCAAAGGTCAAACAACAAAGACACATTCGGTAAGGAGATACAGTTCACTTCTTCAAATGAAGGTGAAGAGAAGAAGACATTCATGGTAAGCAAGGATGCCGGTAAGAAGACATATGCAGATGCTGTTAGAAATTGCCACACAAACTAGTATACACAATAAATGAACCAGAGGCCACACGCAATGTACCGACATGTAGATCCAAGGATAAATGCAAGAGTTGATCATGAAGGATTCACCAGAGTTAGCAACATGAAAGGAAGACCCCCGATGAGCCAGTCGTGTGCAGGACCAAGGCAACTTAACCGATATGTTCCAAACTTTCACGGTTATTGTTACTGGTGTAACAAATTTGGACATATAATAGCTGACTGTAGATTAACCAATAAGCCCACTATGAGTTATGAAAGTAGAAATCCATTTAATGCACTCTGAGATATGAATGTTGTCTGTTATCAGTGCAATGGATTTGGTCATAGGAGTTTTGAATGTAGGAAGAATAAATCGGTGTCCTACAATAGTTTCAAAGATTCATCTTTAAATGAAAATGTGGAATGCTATAACTGTCAAGAGTTTGGACATATAGCAAAGTTTTGTAAAAACAAGAAAATCAAGCAGAAGAGGACAAATCTTGATTAAGAACTGGAGCACAAAATAGCAGCTGACAAGAAGAAGGAAACCAAACCGGTATGGGTTGAGAAAGAAAAGGACAAGGCAAAATCAAGTCTGATAGTGCAGACTGCCTTACATGCTGAAAGGAAAAATCTATGGGTTGTGTAGATAGGAATTTGGAAATCATCAAAGCAAGTAGCAAATTAGACTAGCTCAATCACGAAAACTAAATTGCAATGATAACAATCCTAAAAACATTCAATAGAGATATGAAAATAAGACATTCAAATCAAATGCAAACCATCCCAAATGCGAATATCTCCTCCAGAATTCTCCATTGTCCTTCTTTCTCCTTCAAATTGCTTTGTTTGTGGATCTCACCTACAAATGCAAAGGGATAGCATGAAAGCAAGATGAAATGACAGCATAAGGATACTAGAAGCGTGATTGATTGATCGGATCCTTTGATTGAAGAAATTCATCCAATTTATAGACAAATTGGAGAGATGACAAGATTAGCATGAAGAGATTTGAAAAGAAATTTCAAATCAAGGATGACAAATATGACAAATTATGACAAACTTGACATGCAAAATTGATTGATTATGACAAATTGACAAGATTGCTATGCAAAATTTGATTGATTGAAAAATTATGACAAATTGACATGCAAGATTGATTGATTATGACAAATTATGATAAATTATGACAAAATTGAAAATGCCATTCCCATGAAATTAGGAGAAATATTAGAAAAAAAGGAGAAATAGAAAATTAGGTTAGAAATGATGAATTGGAAATTAGAAAATTAGAAATCGATGAAAATTAGGTAAATTAATTAATAATTTTTCATTCATTAATTAATTCACAAAAAGAGGGGGAATTAATTAGCCAATTAAATAAATATTTAATTGTGACAAGAAGACTTAGGATAAATAAATAAATTATTTAACCTAGAGGGAAAATGACAAACAAGATTAAATGAACAAATCATAAAACCCTAGAAGATGAATTAGAAATGCAAGGACGACAATTAGGTCTTGACAAAAGATAATTGATGTAGGGTCGATTATGATCATGATTTTGATTGACAAAGGACCAATGCTGATAAATGATTGAGATTGATTGATAAAAATCAATGACAAATTGATCAAGATTGACAAAGAGATCAAATTGATAGGCGCCAATTGACGAGGAACAATGACTAATTGATCCAAACTGACATGATTGAAAAGGACAACGATCGATGACAAATTGATCGCAAAATGACAAAATTGACAAGAGGACAAGAATCGACGATGAGTCGATCGCAAAATGACAAGATTGAGAAGGACGAGGATTGATGATGAATCGATTGCAAGATGACAAGATTGACAAGAGGACAAAACCCTAATTCTATCATCGATTAGGATTGACGATGTCCAAAATGAAATCGAATTGACGATGTCAAAATATGCCAAATGAGCACACACATTGATGCGACAGGATAAGATCGACCAAAATCATGACTGAAGATTATTATTGACAAGACCAAATTTGAAAGCGAGACAAATGAAGAATGCAGAAGAAGGACTCGATGCTCACAAATGATAAAGACCAAGTGCGCAACATAGAAGAAATGTTAATGCGACGCAAAAACCCTAAAATAAGGCAATGCGCCAATGTTAAAGTATGACTCCGCAAGCGTTGACCATTTTTAGATGTCTACAGGTTGTAGACAGTCGTTGTTCCAACCACATGACCGGTGATAAATTTTTTTTTATTAAGCTTGAAGATTGGAATGGTGGTTTAGTAAGATTCAAAGACAACTCATCCATCAAAATAAATGGAAAAGGTACTCTAAATATTGATGGAAAACTGAAGGCACATGATGTGTATTATGTGGAAGGCCTAAAGCACAACTTGCTAACTGTGAGTCAGATGTGTGACAAAGGTTACAAATTCACCTTTGATTCTACCGATTGTTAGATAAAGAAATAGAGTACCGGTCAGACTGTAGCCGAAGGAAAGAGGATAGATGGTAATGTATACAATCTGAAAGAATGTTTTGAATCCCAATGTATGTTGGGACAAGTGGATGAAAGCTGGTTGTGGCACAAAAGATTAGGCCACATAAACTTTGATAACTTGGTTGTGGTAAGCAAAAAGGGGTGTGTAAGAAATATTCCACCCATCATCAAACTGGTAAGCGCATTTTGTGATGAATGTGTGAAAGGGAAGCAGGCTAAGGTGAGCTTCAAAACAAAAGAACACAACACCTCAAGACCACTTGAAATTGTTCATACAGATCTGTGTGGTCCAACTAGGACAAGATCTCTTGCCGGTGAAAGATATTTTATGTTTTTCATTGATGACTATTCAAGAATGACATAGGTCACTTTCCTGCAAGATAAATCACAAGCATTTGATAGATTCAAGATCTTTAGGAAGATGGTGGAGAAGGAAAGTGGATGCAAGCTGAAATGTCTAAGATCAGACCGGGGTGGAGAGTTCACATCAAATGAGTTTGAAGATTACTGTGAAAGACATGGAATTAAAGGCAATACTCAACCCCTAGGACACCACAACAAAATGGTGTGGTAGAAAGGAAGAACATGATAGTCAAGGAGATGACCAGAAGCATGCTAAATGAGGCCAGTTTGCCAGACATATATTGGAAGGAAGCGGTTCATACTGCTGCATATACCTTGAACCGAGTTCAACTAAGAACAAACAACAGAATGACACCTTATGAGTTGTGGTATGACCGGAAACCATCAGTCAAATAATTCAAGTTATTTGGAAGCAAGTGTTTTAAGAAGATAGATATGGATGGTCTGGGTAGTTTTGATTCCAGGAGTGATGAAGGAATCTTCCTTGGTTACTCATCTAATAGCAAGGCCTATAAATGCTACAACAAAAGACTAAGAAGAGTAATTGAGAGTGTGCATGTAACAGTTGATGAGGATATGCACAAAGGAAGTCAATCACAGGTAAACCGGTATGATGATTCCGGTGATAAAGGCAAGGAAGCTCAGTTAGAAAATGAACGGGAAGAAGGATCCAAAAAGGATCCTATCCGATATGTGTAGACGAACCACCCAAAAGAGCAGATTCTAGGTAGTAAGAGTGATGGTGTACAGACTAGGAGAAGACTTGCCTGAAATGATGAACAAGTCAACTTCTACCTCATGACTGAAGTAGAACCTAAAACATTCAATGAGGCCAGCAAAAGATAGGAATGGATGAATGCCATGGAAGAACTGCAATAGATTGAGAAGAACAGGACTTGGAAATTAGTCCCTAGACTGTAAGACAAGAACATCATTGGCACCAAATGGGTCTATCAGAATAAGATGAATGAAGAAGGTAAAATTGCTAGGCATAAAGCTAGACTTGTGTGCAAAGGTTACTCTCAAGTAGAGGGCATTGATTTTGAAGAAACATTTGCACCGGTAGATAGATTAGAAGTAGTTAGAATGTTTCTAGCCTTTTCCTCCTACAAGGGTTATAAAGTATATCAAATGGATGTAAAATCTTCCTTCCTAAACGGAAAATTGGAAGAAGTGTACATAGAGCAACCATAAGGGTTTCTGTTACATGATGATGAGACCTTTGTGTGCTGGTTGAAGAAAACCTTGTATGGTTTAAAGAAATCTCCTAGAGCATGGTATTCAAGGCTAGATCAGTACCTGAAGGAGCAAGGATTCAAAAAGGGGAGTGTTGAAAACAATTTATACATAAAGAAAGATGGAAACCACATGATCATTGTGGTTGTGTATGTAGATGACATTATTTTTGGAGGCAATAAGGACACCCTTTGCAAAGAATTTGCTGATCAGATGCAGTCAAAATTTGAGATGTCAATGCTTGGAGAATTGACATACTTCCTTGGTTTGCAGATATCATAGCAAGATAAGGGAATCTTTATCTCACAAACCATGTATGCAAAGGATATGTTGAAGTAATTTCAAATGGAGGATTGCAAACCGGTAAATATCCCCATGGTGACTTGTTAGTCCACTCTTGTATTATGTCTTTTCGCGTTCTTTAAATTTTTCCTCCTTTGCAATTTTTCTTGTACTGAACCTCTCGCTTGAACCATTCTAAAGTTCAAGGTTCAAGTTCAAGTGCAATATGTGGCATAGCGGCTTTGTTTTAAATAAGGTGTTAAAGCTCTTGGTAGTCATGGTTCATTGAAATTGAACCGTGAACCTTTAGAGTGGTTCAAGGTTCAAGGTTCAATTTGTTAAAGAAAGTCTTGCGTAAGTCATGTTTTATAATGGGTAAGTTTAGGCATGTTTGTGTGCTTTGCACTAATGCTATTTTGAACTTGAACCTTTGAACTTCATTTTGAAGGGTTTAAGGTTCAAGGTTCAAAGTTCGAGGATTGATGACTTTGGAGATAAAGTGAACAAGTGTCGGCTTATAGGGAATAAGCTAGATTTAAAAGATGAACCTCGAGAAATTGAATTGTGATGCGAATTTGTACTTGGGAATAATCATTCCAAATAATCATTTCAAGTAAAGGATGTGGAGGAGAAAAGACTTGTTATTAATAAATTGTCAGACCTTGATCTTTTCAGCACGATTTGGCACGGATGAGTATGCAGTTTTCAAATCATGATGGATCGTGCGACCGATATTTTAGGCCAGTCCCTAAGATCTATTTTATTTAAAACAAGTTACTTCCCTTTATTATTTGCCCAATTTGGTAAGTAGAAGATTAACACAGGTGACATTTCTCGTTCCCAACTCTGTGAAGTCTTAGTTCTGCATGAAAGGTGAGCGCAAGTTCTTCCTCTTTTCTTGTTGGTTTTCATAAATTCAAAGTGTTATTTGATACTTTAGTCGGTTCGGTCAATTCTTCCTGCTATGCATTTTCTGATTGTAAAGCTAAAATGAGACCGAAAGTACCTCAAGTAGACCAGAAGTCTTGGTTAGTTAGTTCCCTTCCTGACATAGGAGATACTTTTCTGCCATCAGTAGAATTAAAGGAATTGCATGAAAGAATGCAAAATTTTGCTAGTTCCCCTTTGATGCAGAAAATTTCAGATAGTGGGTTGATAGAAGTTGCTGCATTTCCTCCCACTGTGTCATGTCCAAAAGTAGTTTTGGAATGTATGATCATATATGATCCTGTAGAGAGGTGTGTAAGAGATGCAGAGGGTAAGGTTTTGCTTGCAATTAATCGGGAGGTTGTTTCTGCCGTAATGAAAATATCAGAGAGGGAGCAATATGAGGACTGGACGATATGCAAGTCGCAAGAACTTTTCTCTGAGAAGAAGACATGTTATAGGAGTGTCATTCCAAGAAATTGGTTATTAAAATTTCAAAAGGGGGGTTCAAGACTGCCAAGCCCATTAACTCGAGAGCATTTGATTCAGGAAGTAAGGGACATAGTCATATTTTTACATAGAATGTGGGGAAATTAGATAGCCTTTTATTGGGAGGATTGGATGTATATCTTTATTCAGGTCATTTTTAGCGAAAAGAGATATATAGATTGGGCAGAGTTAATTGCAGAAAGAATGCATGAGGGTTTAAGTTGTTTTGGAAACAAAAATTTCTATATGTCATCTTACCTCATATATTGTTTAGCTTGCACCCGTCAATGGGTAGGTCTGCATCATGAAACTTGGTAGAATGGTAGGAGGATATATGAATATCACCCGCATTTGCAACAACATAGGGTCACTGAAAATTATTATAAGGTTCACAATATTTTCCTGGGCAGGTTAGTATTTGAATTGAAAGGAGATATTCATAAGAGATTAACTGAGGAAGCTATGTAGTTTATAAATATATATGGGGAAGAACACCAAATAGGGGTTTCCTTTCCCATTGAACCCACATACTACACTTGTAACAGTGTCTCAGATTCTTTGAACTTGGAATTAGAGTTCAAAAGGTTCAGTTTTTAGTTGTATTTTCCCCGCATTGAATTTGATACTAAAGGATTTGCAATGAGACACCTTACATTCAGGGATAATTTTTGACATGTACTTGAATTAGAAGACTTTTGGGTAGATTGTGTGGATGAGTATGAAGTCCGAAAAAGAGCTCACCTGAGACTCATAGTGCAACAAATTCAAGATTATGGTCTGAAGATAAACACTACAAATATTGTGGATGATGAAAATGATTTGCTTGATCCCCAATTTGTTGATGATAGGTAGCAAGGGGTAATACCAAAGATTGACTGGAAAAAGGATGAGGAAGAACAGATTCAAACTAGGACAATCTTGGTCATTCGAAGAATAGAGAAGTGGCTTAAAAAGCAAAGACTAAGCAGAAGCCCAAGGAAAGATTCAACCTCACCCACTGAGGTCTTGGTATCTAATTCTCTTGTCCCATCTTGTGCTGCAGGTTCACAATAATAGGGAAAAGGAGGGAAGAGAGCAAAAACAATGCAAATCAAAGAGGAGACGACTTCTTTCAGAGTCACCCACTCAAGAACAAGAGGCAAAAGACATTCCTTGCATGTTGATACTGTAGTGGTTGATCTTGAGATGAATACTACCTCAATTGACCCAATCAAAGAACAACAAGGTCTGGCTGATGAGGGTAATAATCAGTAGGAACAAGAAGCCCTAAATGAAGTTACCGTTATGGTAGTAAGGGATGGAAAGGAAACTGGAGCTGATCCTGATAAGTCTCAAGTTCCTTCAGGACCAGTATGGTTAGAAAACATGTTAAGCAACAAGAAGAGAAATATTGTTCGAGCCTCGATTCTATTTGAAGATATGGTGAGTAAGTGCTTGGGAAAAACTCCTAAGGCAAAGAAGTCAAAAACCATGTCAAAAATTGATTTTGATGCAGATAGTGGGAACTGGATCGCAGAGATAACGCGTCTATTAACAGATGAAAAGATAGAAAGCCCTACAGCTTAGGACTTTACTGTTGAAAAGATAAATATTGGAACTGCCTCTCAAGCTACAGATGTACTTCATCATGAAGCTTCAACAAAGAAAATCATAACTAGGACCTGGAAAGACGAGAAAGATAAGCATCAGATGAAAGAGATGTTACGGAGGATGGAAGAGTATATTGAGGCAATCAATGATCCAAACCCTCAACCTTTGTCACAACTTCCAATGTATTTTGATCCTAAGTCCCCTACAAATCAGAAGACTCTGGAACAAATACAAAAATGCAGGTTGATCACAGAAATTGTGATGGAGTGGTTAGAAAGAATTCAAGAGTCTGGTGCATAATACTTTGTTAATTTAAGCAAAGTATATAATGGGGCGATACAAGTCATGAAGGAATTGGAAGTCAAAATCATCAATTGGAAAAATGAGGAAGCTAAATGGACGCCAAGAGATGCACAGATGCGAGAAGTGCTGAATTATGGGGTAATGAAGTTTCTTGCTAAAAAACCTGTGGCAGGTTTGGACGATAGTATTTTGTATGTGTGCCAAAAGAATATTGAATGGAGAAATTCTCTAATAAAATAGGCTTATGAGGACTTCACAAAATTAATAAATCAACTCGCAGAGTTAGTCACTTCCACGAGAAATGAACTCGTGTGCATTGGGATAAAATGTCTGAAAGATGATGGAAGAACCCTTGAGGCAATTGAGGTTACAACATAATCATTTAAGGGCAAAATCAATTATGTGAAAGAAGCTAAGGGTTTAGTTTTGGATGACTTAAGTGTGATTGCTAAGATTGAATCACTCATGTTTTTATGCATCGGACATCTGGATAGTCACTCCGACAAAGTTGCACAAGTTCATAGGGAAAAAGAAGTCTGGAAGCAACAAATGGCACACGTGGGATTACCTCATAACACAATCATTTCACATTTTGCCACTGCTCATGCGGATTGGAAGAAAGAAGCAGTTACAAGAACTGCATAGTAATATTTTTTTGTTGATGATAGATCCTTTTACTTGTTAGTTGCAAAAACAATTTCATTTTTACACTGGTTTCACTAACTTTGCGGGGCGGAAATTGTTGGCTTTCCATGTTTCCCGTTATAACCGTTGGCTAGGTTGTGGCTATATAATGATGTTTTTGAGACTCTAGAAAGGTCCAAAAAATTATGATTTTTCGAGCAACAAACAATATCTGTTTATGTTTTGAATTCCTTGGAACTAGAAGGACTGATTTATGAATGAAAATGATTATGGTGTGCAATCTTTGAATTTGTACGTTTAAAGATTGGCGATCCTTCTTATGAAGTTTTCTATGTGCATGATACTATTATTCTTATCAGTCAATTCTATGTTTTCTTGAATTCATTGTTATTATTACTTGTTAGTAGATTCATTGCAGATTGAGTTGTGCTGATCCCCCTTGCCATGTGAGGCATGAGAGAGTATCAATCAGAGTCAATATTTCTTTGTACTTGCTTTGCTATGAATTTATGGAATGAACCAGTGTGAGAAACAGAGTCTGTGACCTCTTATTTGATCTTCAGAAATTTCTCTCTGTTTTATGTTAATGGCATTCCTTTGTGTTGATAGATGAATGCTAAAGCCTTTCTATGCTTTATGGTTAAAAGTGCCTTCTTTTCAAAGTTTTCTGCATAAAATTCATTGCAAATCATATGAGGAGCTGCCCTCTAATGCAGAGGATGGATTCTTAATTGATTCATCCAACTGTTGGTTTATTTGTTTTCTTTAATCAAGGGGTGTACAAGAGTCATATTATTATTCAAATAAAGCAAACTTTACAATTTCAAGAAAGGGACAAATCTGTTAACCAACATGACCGCAAGAAAATTAAGCAAGAATGATGAATCACCGGTGGTGGATCAGACATTGCATAGATCCATGATAGGAAACCTATTGTATCCTATCGTTTCTAGACCGAATATAGTGCAGGTAGTGTGCATGGTGGCTAGATTTCAAGCTGCACCTAAGCAGTCACATATGAATGCCGTAAGCATAATTTTTAGGTACTTGCAAGGAACACTTAGTTATGGTTTGTGGTACCCTAAACAAGGGGAATTCATCTTGGAAGCATACACTGATGCTGATTGGGTAGGTCGCATTGATGACCGAAAGAGAACAAGTGGTGGTGCATTCTTCCTAGGTGACCGGTTGGTCTCATGGCATAGCAAGAAGCAGGATTTAGTCTCCCTATCAACTGCTAAAGCATAATACATTGCTGCTGCTACATGCTGCTCTCAGGTACTTTGGATGAAGCAAACCCTTAAGCACATACAGGTGGACATCACGAATCCTATTCTCATCCGGTGTGATAATTCAAGTGCCATCAACATATCAAAGAATCTGGCGATGCATTCTAGGACAAAGCATATAGCCATCAAGTATCATTTCTTTAGAGAGAAGGTTGAAGGACATGAAGTAAAGATGGACTATGTCCCTACAGGAGAGCAAGTGGTAGACATTTTCACCAAACCATTGCCAGTAAGCACTTTTGAGTACTTAAGACACAAGTTGAGAGTTGTGTCACCTGCCTTATGCACTTAAGTTAGTAAGGAATTATATGGTTCAGGGGGAGTTCATAGCAGCATCTATAACTCTTGAACCACATGCTGATCATAGGGAAAGCTCAAGGCTGTATGTCTCAGTATCGACTGTAATCACTGGTATCAGTCTAAGGGGGAGATAGGTATGAATCAAAGGGGTAGTATACAGTACCCTTTGTCATTGTGTCAAAGGGGGAGAAATCTACCGGTATGAAGTCTTGCAGTAAGTTGACATCAATGCCAAAGGGGGAGATTGTTGGTATTATTGGCATTAAGTTATGATTGATGTCAACTGGTTAGGCAAGGTCATCAATAATTAAGAAGTGGTGACCGGTATAAGAAGAGTAAGACATATGATGTCAATCCACATGTGAGTAAGAAGACAAAAGGAAGGTTACATGTACACATGAATTATGTCATCTGTCTGTAAAGAAGGCTTACCGGTAAGGCATGAACTGGTATGAAGGCTGGATGTTTGTTTGTGATGAAGAGGTAGAATGTTATATAAATCACAACAACACCCGTTGAGCAAAATAGAAAGAATGGCATGAAGACATACCGAAAGGCAAGATGAATTGTCAGAAGGATGTGTTGTCGGTAAGAGTGATTGTTCAATTTGTTGGTTATACTGGGAAGGTGAATTGAACCGGTAGTTAATCGTGGTCAACAAAGAATGTCAAACCGACATATAAAACCAAGTAGAGGTGGATGTTGATGAACATGACAGTTGGAAGCTAGGTGGTGATAAAGCACAGGTCGGTGAAGTGTGCAACGACGTAACTGTCAGCAAGCAGGTCGACTTTATGAAGAACCTGCAAGTCATGGAGGATGCTAGAAGATTGCGGCTCAAGGAAGACAAGATGGCATGCGATTGAAATCTTCCTGGAAGAAGATTTGATCTTCGTACCTGTTTGCTAAAGGAAACAACCGAGCCATTAATGACATATGATAGAGAAAAGCGAAAAAGCTTGGTGCAGACCTCTAGTTTTAGAAAACGCACATTAGAATGCGAGGCGTGTGTGGTGCTAATCGATGACATGAAGATCATCTCCCTGGAAAAGCAAATCAAATCAAATCCAATATGGATCGAGTTGGTGAAGGTAAAACCTAACACGACACCATTTGAATGCAGTTTTTTGGCGGGAACCTTAGATGATAATTATGTGAGCTCTAGACATAAATCATTGATGCTTGATGTGAAGAATGAGATAGAAGAGAGATTGAGCAAGGAGAAAGATCATCTTCCTTTTAATTTATTCTAAGAAAGTTGCAGAGTGAGTTAGCAGGCAAACTAGTGAAAGGGTTTAACCGCCAGAGACAGAATAACCAGTGCAGGTCTAACAGTTAAGTTAACCGGTGAGGTGTGATTGATCAAGAAGGCATCCGAGTGTGTCATAGTGTGTTGTGATCCTGAGAGAGAAATAAGAGAGGCCAAGAGTAACCGGTGAGTGATCAGAAAGAGTAATCTGATAACCAACAGTGTGAGAACTAGTGAAGAAGAGAAGATTGTTAACCGACATAAATCTATTCATCAAGTGTTGCAGAACTCATTTGCAACCAAATGCTTTAACTGTATCAAAATTGTATTTCAATATACATCACCAAGTTGGAGCTTGGTGCAGGGGTTGGTGCTCCTTGGGTTGGTGCCCTAAATTATTGTAATTCATTGTTTCACTTGTGAGGCTGGATTGGAGCAGTAGACTCCAACAACATTTCTCACTGAGGTTTTTCCCATATTGGGTTTTTCTCGTACATCTTGTGTTGTGGGTTGCATTTGTGTGTTTGCCTCTTTTGATATCCACATTTGTCTTACCGGTATGTTTGTTTAGTGCTTAGGGTGATAACCGGTATTATAAGGTTGTTTTAAAAAGGAAAAGAATTTAGGAACCACTGATTCACCCCCCCCTTTGAGTGGTACATTGTGTTCAACAAGATTCTTCTGACTCCCACTATCAACTATGAAATGTAAGGGCTTGCCATTCACCCACATTTGTGAATGAAATAAATGCTCCTCAACTTCCTGGTGTATAATTTTTGTAGTGGCAACAATGGAATAAGGATTTGCTTCAATAATTGTTTCACCACTTTTCTGTTCGAAGGGGTCTGTGGGCAACATGTTAGCCTCTTGTTCTACTTCATGTGTTTTTGCAGCCCTACAATCCTTTGTATCATGCCGAGAGCTTTTGTGGATATCACACCACATACCCATATCTTTAGGTGTCCTTTTTATTCCCGTGCTCTATACTAGTGATTGAGAAATAGACACAAACTTATTGCTATTCTCCCCCTTGAATTTATTATGTGTAAAGAAGTCTTTCTTCGCCTTTTGCTTGAACTTCTCCTCAATTTTCGTAGCATACTTATAAGGAGTCCCCAATGTTTTAACATTCAAGAAAGATATATCTATTTGAATCTATATATGTAGTCCACTATGATATTTCAAACTTGGTGCTTCTCCGAATCTTGAATACCAAGCTTTGTCGATAAAGCATGAAACTTATTGGTATAATCCTGTACAATTTGGTCATTCTTTTGCCACAGTAATTGCCACTCCATATATTTTTCTTCATACGTATCTTCAGGAAAATACTCCTCTTTGATGAATTCAACAAATTCGTTCCATGTAGGATCATTATCTATTATTCCATTCAATCCGTTCTCTAAATTCTTTGCGGTGATTTTGTTTTCCCACAATTGCTTCACATGTGCCTTGGCTTTTAGGAGAGCAAAGGTTATCTTTTCAGCATTCGAAAAGATATTCACAGAAAAATACCTATCCAGTTTTGTTATCCAATCCTCCACAACGTCTGCATCAATTTTACCTTCAAAATTTGGAATATCAAAATTTACCCGCACCTTGAAAGGGGTATGAGAACTGAATGGTTTTCCTTCTTCATTTGACTGTTGGGGATTCTGTAAAATTTGTGAGAATTACCTCATCATTTCTTCTCTCTACTTATTTAGGGCTTCTTCCACCATGGCCTTAATAGAATTTGCATTTGGGTCTGCCATCTTTGGACGGTTATGCCTCAAGGGAAGATAAATTGATGGATTATGCATTTCCAATGCCAACATATGATAACCAAATCATGTACGATATGACATACAAGAGCGTACCGGCTTTGATACCAATGATCTGAATTTAAAGATGAGTTCGTAACAATACAAGGTAAGCGGAAACTTGCAAGTATTGTTTAATAAAATTGCCAATAGCAAGAACTCAGAAAGCCAGAGTTGTATGCATCAAAAGCCACACAATATTATCCAAAATTGAGTTTGAAACATCACATGGAATTCCAATAGTCTCTAGAATCCAATAAATTCGAAAATGAAGAGTCTATGCAAAATAAAATAACAAACGAATTACAATTTTTTTTAAAAAAAACTAGGAATTTAGGTAACCCAACTTGGTGGGGCCTGAACTTTCAGCTCACAACTCAAAATTCGAAATGTCTTACACCGTTGGAAAGGTTTCGAAGAGAACTAATTTCAGTCCCTTAACACCATGGCCTTCAACTTATCAAGTTAAGGGACCGATGACACTTTCGACCCCAAATTTTGCTTCAAAGACACCTGAAAAATGCGATTTACTAAAATGTATAAAATATTGAAAAATTAGATTTTTAGTATTTTTCAATTTTATTACCTTTAGCTTGTTCTGGATCATTCTCAGAAGCCTCTGAATCAAAAAGCCATTAGCATGCAGTCTGACTCCTTGATTAGTCATATAATCTGACAACTTTGTTCTAAGATTTTTGTATGTGTACCAAATCTGATGTAGAGAATGTTTCTCTAGTTTTATTAGTGCTGCTAAGTGTCAAATAGAAACACAATTACATTGTATGAATTTGACAACATAACTTTTAGTCATTGTAAATTTTTAATTTAGCACTTCTGTTTTCCAATGCTTGAGGCTCACCAATATTACTGGTAGCCTCTCTCAAGCCAAAGGCATATATGAGCCTAATTTTACTAGAAGACATGATAACCCCTTTACCACTCGTAGAGCTAGAAGACACCATTGAACATAAGAATATTGTCACTACCCAACAAAGAGGTAGATTTGATTGGAGTAGTTTTCACTTTTCTCCAAACTTTGGAGACTTGAAGAGATGAATCTCAAAGAAGAGCTTGAACATTTGAAGCCATAACCCAAGAAATAATACTCCAAAATATGTATCTTGAAAGAAGGGTAGAGGAAAGAGGCCATATGATTGAATATTTGAAGCCATAACCTAAGAAACAATACCCCAAAAGATGTATCTTGAGAGAAGGGTAGATAAAAGAGGCCATATGATATCATTTTGAGCATTTTGAATTTTTTTTTGGATCACCAAAGCCTCTTGGAGGGAAGAAGGAAGAGGGGAGGTGGACAATGGGAGAGGTATTTTCCAATATTCTCTAGGCCTACTTCTCTTTGGTGGCAAAGAACACACCATTCAAGACAAACAAATCTTTTCACACGAGATTAATAAGTAGGCTACTAGTTTTTATCTAAATCTGAAGAAAGAAATCAAATTTTGGGATGACCTTATTAAGATAGTTGTCTCTTAACAAATTATAACCTTTGAGAATCAAAACCCAAACTTTTTTAGCTTCTCCAAATAAGAGTGTCCTCAATATTGGGGTTAAGAGAGATCTCGCCTTACAAAGAATATGAAAAGCTATTTAGCCATCTTTCAAATTGAAGGGAAAACCTATATAAACCCAATCATTGATTTTAGGGAAGCCATGTTGAGTCAATAATTTGACAAAAGAGGGACAAAATTGAAGTGGGTGAGCCATTTTCAAAGCTGGTAAAAAATTTGAGGCTCAAATTGTCTCATGATGTTGTGTTTTAAAAACTTAAATTTTTTCACCATTATAAGGAAACCAAGAGATGTGCCAAGAGATGAGTGGAAAGGAAATTATTTGTCTTATCCTTCATTTTGTACATGATTTTTTATTAGTGAAAGGACTTGGCTTTAGTGAAGGAAATAGGGACTCCCATTTAGGAAAAGTCATGATTGACTTTGTAACCAAGAATATGAGATATCACAGTAGCATCATGATGATTTTGATCCGATAAGTATATACCAACTTTTAATTATTAATTTTGTTTCACATTGCTTCACAAAATTCTCCTAGGATAAAAGAAGACCTTCTAGCAAGTTGAGGATCCGGTCCACCCTTAGTTCCTCTATCTCTTGCTTTTTGGTTGTTGGACCCCTATTGATAAATTCCACATTATAGTTGTCATAGGGGCAACTATGTGCAAGATTCTATTTTGATTTTCATCTCTGGTCACCATGGAGTACGTCTTGCCCTTTTTCTTTTCTTTAGGTTTTTCTATCCTTGCAAACATATCATCAAGACCAATGGAATTTGACTCCACAACAATCTTATTCTTAATACACTACTGCAACCAACTTGGAGTAGTGAATTGTTCCATTGCTATATCTTCTTCCTGTACATGCTCTTATGAAACTTTGTGCTCTTCTATAATCACATTTTGTATATTTTGTCCTGGTGATGGTTGTTGGTCATCTTTAGATGCTTGATCCTTTGCATTCCCCTTAGGATTATCAATTATTTTTTCATGTTGCTCAATGCCACCTATTTGTTTCTCTAATCATGTATCATGATGTTCTTCCATGATGGGAGGGTGATTATCAAATGCTTCCTCTAATGAAATTTTTGTCTCTTTATTTATTTCTTCTTCTTCAAAAATTATCTCCTTAATCACCCTTTCAAGGTTATCTAATTTTGGTAAGGGGATAGGATCTTGAGTAGTTGACTTGCTCTAAAAGACCATCTACATTCTTACCTCATGAATATGCTCTTCTTGTTTTCTTGATTCTCTTGAGATATCAATCACTTCATGTTGGCAATACGTGTTGTCATTGATGTCAACTTGATGTTTGGCAATATGTATTGTCACTAAGGAGATAACTGGAGTATGTGCAGAGCTCATTGATATGCTTGATGGCACACGTATGTGCTGAAGATATTGGAGACCAGCTATGCCAATGATCAGAGATGTAGAAGTCAATCCAGAGAAATGGCATTTTACTAGTTCAGAGCAAATGATATGGAGCAGATGATATCTATTGGCTCTTTTGATTTGTTTATATGTTGTGGATGTCTTGGTCATTGTCCACATGCTTTGGGTAACAATACTATGATGTTTGTGTTCAATGCTTTGATTGGTTGCCCGAGGGAATTAATCCAAGCACATAATTGTCTAGTTCCCTATGTATGTGTGTTCGTATTTTATTCTGTATTCTTTTACCTTGCATGATTTGGGTGTGTGGTTTTTAAGTCATGCTCTAAAGTATGTCAGACATCTTCATGTAAACTTTTAGGTTGAAACTATTTGTACATAAAAAGTTCTGTTGGATCTCCGATTCTCAGTTTGTCACTGTAAGATGTTTCAGTTGTGCCACTAGAATGTTCTACATTATACTCCAATGATTGATACGATCTTGCAATTTTGGTAGGATTTTTATGACAATGTATTTGATCAATGAAAAGTGTTTCAAGGTTGTTGGGTTCTTCGGTGCATTGTATTCTTCATAACGACTCTATGCAGATTGTCTAGTCTACACAATGTTTACTAGTTCAATGTTGATGTTCCTCTACACTAACTTTTAATGATTGATCTCTTTAGGAGTTGTTGTAGGAAGGTTGTATATGGTCTCCAATGTCTTGTTCTTAGTCCACAAGATATTTTGAGTTTTTCCCCATTGGTAAAGAGGATAATAGTAAGTAGTCATTAGAGTGGTGTTGATTATTGGCCAACATGACGTGTTCCTTCATTTGGAGTTGATTCAGACCCATTTCAATGGTGTTGAAAGATGCGCTATGATATGTTTAGGGTTCATATTTGTGCTTGGTATATCCACAACCTATTTTTGTGGTAATTGTTTATGTTTGGAGATGACCTATTTTGGGTAACATGTTACACTTGATAGGTCCGATTGAGCCAACCTAAGTAATGTTTTTGGATGCTGCAAAGGATATATAAGGAAGAAAAAATCAGTGGTGAAGGTGTGAGAGTTGATGTGAAGTATTGTGATGTGCGAAATATATCAGTAATATCTTTGATGATTATGAAGTATGGGAAATTTGCATGATAGAACAGTTCTGGCTATAAAGAGGACTACACTACAGGTATTTGTCAGATGCTTCTTCTTCAACAATTTACTTTGTGCATAATATTGCAACTTCATTTTTATTTTCTTTAGAGAAGTGATCTTCAGATTGCAAGCACTGTATCTTGCCCTAGGACAGTGCACCTTAGCTTGCAAGTCTATTTAGGGAGTAGTGAGCTTCTTTGCTAGTGAGACTAAAACAAATTTTGTAAAACATATTCTATATATTGTGAGTAAATATTCACCATGGTTTTTCCCTTGGGTTTTCCACAAAGAAATCATTGTGTTATTATGTTGTGGATGTTAGCTTTCATTTTTTACTTTTGTATATATGAATTAATGGTTCTAAAGTCAATAAATGGTTACATTTAATTTATGCAGATTCACCCCCCACTCTTAGCATCTGAGTGTGTTCAAGAATTGGTATTAGAGTGAGGTTGCTTAGGCAACAATCTAACAACTTAGTTAGATCTTTCATTTGAACACTTACTGCGATGTTGAATGATAAGATTCTCGAAGGAGGTTGATCTTGAGGCAATAGAATCCGCTGGATTGGATATTGATCCTGGTGATTTTGAAATAGATATAGAAGGATGACTTAGGTCTTCTATTGATGATATGGATAATGCCAAAGCATAAAGTGAAGAATACAAAAACAAATTCAACAAGGGTTAAAAAATAATCTTCAAGCTAAAATCTCAAATTTCAAAGAACAAGGAATGCAAGGACAAACTCAAGATTGCAAGAGAATGGATCCAAGTTGAAGAATGGAGGAAGCAGAGTTTGTAATAATAATCTTAAATAGGGAGAAAATGACATAGTAAATCTGAAGATTTAGGTTGAAGAAGGAAATAATATTGTAGATTGTTTGGAAACCCAACTTAATGATAAGACACAATATTGCACAAAGATTGACGAAGAAATTGTAGCTCTGAAAAAAGAATTGAAGGATGCAAAAGAACAAGTGGATTAAAGTTTGAAAATCAAAGGAGGTAGTGACATGCTTAATAAGATGCTTAGTTGTCAAAAACCACAAAAGTGTATGGGTGTCTTTGTATTTGAAAAAAGAAAATTGTTCTAAGGACAAGAAAGGAAAATAAAAGGTTCAAGATGAATCCAATGAGATAAAGGAAAATCAAAATAATTTTATTCAAGTCCGAAACAAGAGGAAGAACTTCAAGATATCAACTCCCAATCAATCTGTTCAAACCAGTTATCCTCAATCTTTTAATGGAAATTATTTTTATTGCAACAAGATTGGACACAAAGCCACAAAATGTAGAAATATGATGAATATAATGATGAATACTAAGAAGGGGAGGGGTGTGAATTAGTATGCCAAGAAATACTGAACTTAAACACTAAATACTTTAGTAGTTAACCAGTATAACAGTTTGATCAGAAAACCGATTAAGATAAACACAAACCAAATAACAAGTAAAGCATTCACCCACAATATGACAACCACCATAACACGAGATTTTGACGTGGAAACCCAAATGGGAAAAACCACGGTGAGCAGAAATTCACAAGCAACTATCTGTAGAATAGTAACCTGACCTATTAAGGTCAGACTGGTTAAGGTCGTACACTTGTTCTTCGCCAGAAGAGATCCTGTTAGGAATCTCGATCTCTGTTAGGAGATAAGTCTTGTTAAAGACTACCTTGTTAGAGGATTTACAATGAGCCTGTTAAAGCTACCTTGTTAAAGGATTTCAAATCCACAGATGTGAACCACCTTGTTAGAGGATTTTACCACGACTTTTCTAGCCTACCCTGTTAGGGGTCTTCAGACTTGTCGAAGATGTGAGTAATCAACAAGTTGATTGATCTAGCAAATAGCACACTCTGCTTGGTTAGATCCTTGAAAGCTCGATGTTAATGCATCCCAACATTACTTCAGTCTTTGATGTCTTCACACTCTCTTTCTCTACACAGATCTTTTTCTTCTCTTCTCACATATATTTCGCCCATGAAAACTCGGGCACATAAAACCCTTGCTACAACCCAAAAACCCTAACCCTAGACATGATTTCCTTGGACAGGAATCTGATTTCATGTCGATACAATAAGATTACATTGCAAGTCCCTAGGTTCAGTGTATCTGGTAAATCGCCACCAAAATGTCGGTGGTAGATAGCTCATTACTGAACCAAATACCGGTTGGTAACTCATCACAGAGTAATACCGGTTCTCAACATATTACCGGTTCAAACACTTTAACCGGTTGTCAAAATGAAGACTGGAAAAATGATGTCTGCTACTTTATCCTTCATTCCCCTTGAGATCCTTGAGCCTCTTGAGGTCTTCACCGCTTGGGACTTCTCCACTTGGGACCGGTAAGCACTTTTTTGTAAAACACAGATAACATTGGATACCGGTTGGAGTATAACTCAATACATACAAAATGTGTGTGTCCATCAATGACAATCACAACATTATCAAACTGCATCATCAAAATGCCAACAATCTCCCCCTTTGGCATTGATGGCAACACTTAAGAAAATTTTGTCATCTAAGTGTTTTACAACAAAATATGCCATAATCAAAATTACTCCCCCTAAGCATATACACTATCCCTTTCAATTGCTTTTGCAGAAATAATAGCATGAGAGTATTCATGACAAAATAATACTTCTCCCCCTTTGCCAACAATGACAAAATAATACAAAAGAATACTTCTCCCCAAGATAATGTGAATGTCCCCTGTGTCAAAAAAAATGAATAAATGTTTATGACAACAATGAATAAAATTTGTCAAAAACTGATTTGAAGTCCTGCAAAAATGTGTTCATGGTAACAGACCATGAATTAATCAATGATGTAGGCACATCATTCTCTATCTGCATTTGGGAGACCAGTTCTTCCATGGTATCCACTATGCTCATTTCTTGAGTAATCGATAGGGCTTCAAGATTCATATAACACTTTTGGAGTATTTGCAATCTGGGTAAGAGTACCAGTTGCAGCTCCTGCAAGTCCCTTCTCCGGTTGCTCAGTTCTTGCTCAAGTCTAGTAGACTGTAGTCAAAACCTGTGAACTGTTTGCCCATAGGTAGCAAATGAGTCATACGACATCTTGAATGTGCTAATAGTCTGCAAGTCATTTTGCAGTTTTTCTTTCTGCTTGAGCACATCATCACAAAATAGATGGGGTTGACTTATTTTTGTCAATAATAACGTACCCTCATCCATAGCGTCTCTTATGGCTTTCATTTTGTTGAGAAGTTTTGACCGGAGTAGGTTCAACTTCTTGACTAGTGAAGTGTTCAGAGCCGTCTGATGCTTTTTCTTAGCACTTCTGCCACTTCTTCCAATGACTGTACCTGATCCTCTACAACTGTACAAAGTAGCTTGAGTTTTTCCAGAGAGGAATCAGTACTTGGGAGACTGACATCAGGAATCAAACCGGTAAGAGTGTCTACCGCAATTTGAATGACATCTTGTTCCTTCTTTCTTCTTAGGGCTTCCAGCCGCTCCTGTGCAAGCTTGATGCTGCTAAGTAGTGCAGATTCATCAGTCTGCAAGCTTGATGCTACTGAGTAGTGCAGATTCATCAGCAGACTGGAGATTAATTGGACTAGTGATGTCAACTGGTTTGGCTACAGTACCGGTTGCCATATAAGTCTCCACAGTCTTAGCTCGCTCTACTATCTTCTACTCCTCTTCTCTTCTTCCTTCCTTTTCTCTTCTTCCTGTTTCTTCTCCTCTTCTTCTTTCTTCCTCTTCTCTTCCTCTTTCTTCCTCTGTTCTTCTTCTTTCTACTTTTGCTACTCTGCCTCTTTCTCTACTTTCTCTTTTTCAGCCTTGTCCTTATCAACTTTTTCTTTCTCTGTTGTTTCTTTGTCATGGGTCTCCTGCCCAGTTCCTAGAGGGACCACATCATCCAATGCATCTATATCAATGGTTTCAATAGGGTCTGATTGCAGATCACCTAAACCAACAAATGTATCATCCGGTTTCTCAGTCTCCAGTT
This sequence comes from Cryptomeria japonica, assembly GCF_030272615.1. Lineage (NCBI taxonomy): Eukaryota > Viridiplantae > Streptophyta > Pinopsida > Cupressales > Cupressaceae > Cryptomeria > Cryptomeria japonica. The sequence goes on along the minus strand of NC_081415.1, from coordinate 678,524,082 downwards.
TCTCAGATGCTTGTTTGATTCTTACAACACCTTGTGCATGCAAGTGGGTGTCCTTCTCTACTTCTGAAGTTTTACTGCCTAGAAGCATGAGTCTTCTCCTTCTTACGAAGAATAGACCTTTATGTCTATCAATTAACTCAATTATTTTTGAGTTAGACATCTGGGAAGTATTGAGCAAAAATTGTCTCTCTAATCTCTTGTTCTTTCTCAATGGCAATGCACCATTTGTTATCCAAAGAATTATACAAAGAATCAGGGGTTACCGATCTAATTTCAGATGGTGACCGATCATTAACACACAAATAATTTATCATCTCCTGCTCAACTTCTTCTTTTTCACTAATAGTGGAATCATCAAAATAATCTTTTAAGTCATCAAGAAATTTTCTTTTAATATTTTTGATGGTCCTTTGAAAATGTGTCAAAGGAGTATAAGAGATATCAATATTTACCAGTGCCGATGATGCCGGTGCAGAGCTGGTTACCTTTGTCCTTTTCCTAGTTTGTCTAGGTTGCTTAGTCGGCACATCAGATTCTGTGTCCTCAGAGTCTGGGGAGTCGCTCTTAGACCTCCTCTTCCTGACAAAAACTTTGGCAGGTGCAACTTCCGGTTTCTTCTTGGCTGGTGACCACTTTGTCACTTTGGGACTCGCCGAAGTAACCGGTGCCAATTCAGATGGCACTGCCTTTCCCTTCTTTGTTGAGGGTTCTTCAACCGGTGCTATCCATTTAAGATATGTTTCAGTTCTCTTTTTCTTCGCATCTAGGGGTGAGGCAAGCAGGGTAGAGGCATACCCATCCAACATGCCATACATGAGTTCATACTCCATGGGTTCAACTTCTTCCTCTCTTGGCTCCACTGCTTCCATGATGCAATCATCCACATGGATGGTGAAGTAGATGTCATCTTCATATTTCTTCACTATGTCTCCAAATATCCTCACTCTTTGGCTCATTTTTCGCTTGAACTCATCAAAGTACTTGTTCAAGACTTCAAGATAACCGGTTCCGACTACTTGCAGGCTTTCTTTTATTTGCTTCGTGACCGGTTGATCACCTAACCACTAAATGTCACCAACTCCTGGAAAATAGCCTTGGAAGTAGAAGAATAGTCCTACCAGCAGTTGATCAAATTTAAATCTCAGTGCACTGTCTTGCTTGATGGATTTGAGGTTTAACATCAGTTGCTTCTGCAGACAGGTGCAGAGATCAAATGACCCATCTTCCTTGATCATTCGGTAAGCAACATTCACCGCAGCTACAGGGACACAGTTGATTCGGCTGGCATAGAATATCCTGTAGTCGATCACCATACAAACATACTTGACCATGTCATCTTTGATGTTGTTGACAGTCATTCCCCTTTGGTCGCTTGCAGAACCAATGAGCTTGTTCATCTCATTCTTGATCACTTTCCTCAGGGCTGGAACTTCACCAGTGTGGTAGAGACCGGTGACCGCATAAATAGCTTCTGGTGTGATGTCATGCATCCTCTCGAGATACATTTTATCTCCATGCACTCTGCTCAGAATTATGCGAATGTGTTCCTTAGTGAATTCTTTGAGGAAGTATACTGCGTTGTGAAGCTTCTTCCTTTCCAGAATGCAGAATTCCGGTTTGATCTTCTTGTCATCACCGCAGAACAGAGCTAACTGAGAATGGATCACAAGAGATCCTAGGTCTTCCAGTTTGCAATCAATATATCCTGAAATATCACCTTCTACAATGACTCCAACGGGTATTTGGGATAGGGCATTGTATTTCATCTTCCTTTGAAGAGAATCCGTAGAACTAGCAGGTGTACTCAAACTAGAGTGCGATGCGGAAGCCATGACAAACTTATAAGCAAGAATTTTGAAAAATACCTTTAAAGACTTCGAACTTAGGGTTTGCAGATGCAACACTCGATACACCAGTTGATTGCCTGGTTACCGCTTAGTGTTCTCTGCAAGTTTGATCAACACGACTTTAGGATTCTCTTCGCGCGCTTTTGAAATCACTCTGAGTTGCAGGTAGAATCTCTCTTTCACGCTCTACTCTGAAAAATTCTTTGCTCGAAAACTAATAAGTGAAAAATGAATTCAAAAATCCTTTTAAACAAGTTTTTCACCTACCATAATTAATGCTCCCCCATTTAGGGTTTGCTTCACAAAACACCATTGTCTTTTAACCTTCCTTAACCGCTTTAGCTTTTCGCCATTTCATGATGGTGACTCTTGATCATTTTCATCTTATCGAAATAACGTGCACCGTTGATCTTTACTTAAGTTGCTTGATCTTTAATTTCCTTTATCCGCTTGACCTTTTCGCTATTTCGCGAAGATTAACTTTCCATCATCTTCACCTTGCGAAATAACGCGCACCATTGATCTTTATCTGATTTGCACGATCCTTAATTCCTACTTTCTGTCTACCGCTTAAGCTTTTAGCTTAAACTGCTTTAAATCGGGGGGTTCAAAATATTTCTTCGGTTGGTTCCCCCTAAGCTTTTTTGAAGCTCAGTTTGCTGGTTCGGTGACTTCTACACTAGGTGCAGAAACCGGTTCTTCTTGTGACACTTCTACTGACTTCTTCTTCCATGTTTTCTTCATGTCTTCTTTGACACCTTCTACATCAATCTTACCTTCCGGAGTGACTGGTATGTCATCTGATAAGTCCTTTCTCATTCTACAGTATCTGGCTGTGTGACCCAGTTTGTTGCAGTGATAGCATACCATTCCTAGTGCTCTCCATGGTCCATTGTTCATTCTATTATTCCTCCTTTTGCATGTTGTAGCAGTGTGACCGGTACCATGGCAGATCAAACAATTTTCTCTCCAACCGGTTGCCGCATGATAGCCACCACCACCAGACTGATGGTAATAGGCATTATACCGGTTTGGATTCCGGTTCACAGAGTATCCATGAAAGACTCCTTGACTCCTTTGATGATAATTTCTGGTGTTGTGTGCCATAGACCTGCACTCAAATGCTCTATGCCTGAACTTGTTGCATGCATAACAATTTCCATTGAATCTATTGGGTCTAGGTTTATCATTTACAAAATAAGGAGAATAGTTATAGGCCTTACTTCTACATACATTAGCAGTATGTCCTTCTTTGTGACAGTTAAAGCAAACAGGTTTAAACTTTTGCTTACCTTTTCCTTTGAGTGACTGATGCTTCATAGATGCCACATCCTTTCCTCCGGAGGATTCACCTTTCTCATATCCAGAGAAACCAAGTCCAGAGGTATCCTTTGCAGGCTTTACAGATTCCAGTTTTTGTTCCAACTTGGCAGAACTCCAGTTGAACTTAGCAAGTATTTCTTTTGAATCAGCAAGTTCCTTGGCAATGGCAGTATTGGACTCCTTCAAGGTAGCATTCTCAGAGATGGACATATTGAGTTCTCCTTGTAGTTCATCTTTCTCCACTTTATTCTCTCGGAGATGAGCATTAAGAGTATTGATCTCTTGCTTCATCTTGAAGATCTCATGATCTTTGTCTCTTACTAGGTCTTCAGCTTTCCTCCGGTTCTCCAGATCCTGACTCATTCTGATTGTCTGTGCTTCCAACTCTCTTCTCAGGTTGGCACTAGATTCATTCAGCTTTTCCACTTCTGCAACCAGGGCATCCATGTTTTCTTCATCTTCAGAGTTACTATCATTGAGCTCCACCAATCTTTCAGCATGCTCTTTTCTCTTGGCCAAACAAACTTTATATTTGGCTTTAAGTTCATCATAGGCTTGCTCAGTCTGATTAAGACGAGTAGTAAGTTCCCTCATACTATATTCCCCCATATCTCCTTCCAAGTGGCTAGACTTATAGAAAGGTTGGCTCTAATACCAATTGATGAATACTAAGAGTGGGGGTGAGTTAGTATGCCAAGAAATACTGAACTTAAACTCTTAAATACTTTAGCAATTAACCAATATAACAGTTTGATCAGAAAATCGATTAAGATAAACACAAACCAAACAGAAAGTAAAGCATTCACCCACAATATGACAACCACCATAACACGAGATTTTGATGTGGAAACCCAAATGGGAAAAACCACGGTGAGCAGAAACTCACAAGCAACTATCTGTAGAATAGTAACCAGACCTGTTAAGGTCGTACACTTGTTCTTCACCAGAATAGATCCTGTTAGGAATCTCGATCTCTGTTAGGAGATAAGTCCTATTAAAGACTACCTTGTTAGAGGATTAACAATGAGCTTGTTAAAGCTACCATGTTAAAGGATTTCAGATCCATAGATGTGAACCACCTTGTTAGAGGATTTTACCACGGCTTTTCCGGCCTACCCTGTTAGGGGTCTTCAGACTTGTCGAAGATGTGAGTAATCAACAAGTTGATTGATCTAGAAAATAGCACACTCTGCTTGGTTAGATCCTTGAAAGCTCGATGTTAATGCGTCCCAGCATTACTTCAGTCTTCGATGTCTTCACACTCTCTTTCTCTACACATATCTTTTTCTTCTCTTCACTCATATATTTCACCCATGAAAACTCGGGCACATAAAACCCTTGCTACAACCCAAAAACCCTAACCCTAGACATGATGTCCTTGGACAGGAATTTGATTTCATGTCGGTATAATAAGATTACATTGCAAGTCCCTAGGTTCAATGTATCTAGTAAATCACCACCAAAATGTCGGTGGTAGATAGCTCATTACTAAACCAAATACCGGTTGGTAACTCATCACAGAGTAATAGCGGTTCTCAACATATACTGGTTCAAACACTTTAACCGGTTGTCAAAATGAAGACTGGAAAAATGATGTCTGCCGCTTTATCCTTCATTTCCCTTGAGATCCTTGAGGCTCTTGAGGTCTTCACCGCTTGGGACTTCTCTGCTTGGGACTTCTCCGCTTGGGACTGGTAAGCACTTTTCTGCAAAACACCGATAACATTGGATACCGGTTGGAGTAAAACTCAATACATACAAAATGTGTGTGTCCACAATGACAATCACAACATTATCAAACTGCATCATCAAAATGCCAACATATAAACTCATATAGGCCTTCAAGGCATCAACCCTTTAATGGTCAGTGTTATGTATACAACAAATATTGTCATAAAGAAAGTGAATGTAGAAGTAGAGTGATGAGGAATTGTTTCATGAATATGAGAAATGTTAGGAACACTCAATCTTTCAATGGTTACTATTATACATGCAGTAAGTTTGGTCATAAGGTAGGTAATTGGACATCTAATGTAAGGAGTGGAAATGCTCCACAATAGGGTATTACCTATTATAACTACAAAAAAAAGGACATGTTGCTAAATTTTGCAGAGGAAAAAATGCTAAGACATTTAGTTCATAGAAGAAGGTTGATCAGATAAAGAAATGAAAAATATGTGGGTAAATAAGACAAAAAGATAAGAAAGATGAAAAGGTGAAGGATGGATCTGTACCTTAGGATGACACAAATGGTTCTTCTAGAAAATAAATTGAAAATATATTCATTTAGGGGAGTTATATCTATAGAAATTTTGAACCCTTGAAAAGAAAAGATGCTAAAATTTTCAGCATAATGATCCAAGATGCAATGAACATGTTGTGTTGACAGTAACAAGATGAATGACTCATTTTCCAGAGTAAACAATCCTCTTGCGAAGGATTGTAGAGGGTTTAGGTGACATCTACTACAACAAAAGGGTTAAAAGGTTCTAAAATAAGGCGATCAATTAATGTAAAAATGATAGGGTAGATGGGTAAAAGCACAAAACTGTGTCACATTTCAGGCTAACTTATAAGCACAAGTGAATTTAAGTAATTCTAACTAAAAATTAACTTTAGTCAAACATATGGTCTATATAGATTCATTATAGCTAAGTTATATATGGGCCACAACTTTTCGAATTGGAAATGTTTACTAAATGTATATTTTATACCACTTTGGTTCTAACTACCAAAAAAATTAAAAACTCGATGTTTCAACAACTCCTACTCTTATAAATAATAATTTTTTTGAAATGTAAAAATACCCTTTTATAGATCTATAAGTGAATTTTCCAAAATATGTATTTTTAAATATTTTAATTAGTTTTTATATTTTATATTTTATTTTTATTGAAAGCAGGTCATCAACACTATAATATAAGGTTGATTATCTTGTCAAAGAAAATACTAAAATTTATTTAAAAAATTTGAAAAAAATATGATGCAGTAGAGAAAAGAATCTATGTCAAGATGATATAATTCTTTTCTAATTTGGATAAATAGTTAATAAAAAAAGTGGTGGGAACTGGAAAGTTTTATATTTCAGCACATACAACTTTTCAAATTTATTGAAAAATATGTATTTATAAAAAATAATAAAAAAAATATCCATGCAATAAAGTTTCAAGTTATCAATATACATTAAAAAATTGAAGAAAAAAGGTATAATTTACTAAATAAAATGTGGTGGCTTGTGTAACTTCGATTTCAACATTTTATCAGCAACTAAATTATAGTGTTTACCTTATAAAAAACTACATTCAAATAGTTTTTTAATTTACAAACATAAAATAGACAAAAGAATATAAATTTTATTAGTTTACATCATTTCAAAATTCAAAACATATATTTCACTTTCTATTGATTTAATTTATAAAGTTGAATCAACATTGACCATTTTCTTTATAAAAGTGTGACACAGCTTTGTACTTTTACCCAAATGGAAATTCTATATATGCTACAATTGGTCATATTTGACATTATTCAAAGCAATCAAGAGTGTGTGAATAGTTAAGGAGCGAAGAATCGTGCAAGTGCATCTATGTGCAAATCCTAGCCATCAATCTTTCAAGTATTTTTTAGTTTTTCTACAAATCTCAAGCTCAAAAGTGAATTATAGATGCTCCAAGGGTTATAGATGTTGTTGATGAACCATGTCATGTTCTTAAGAAATGAGCATACAAACTTGTATTAAACAACACTATTGGGGTATTTTTCCGTGTTTCGAGAAATGAAATTCATATTGAAGATGTCTGAGTCTACATTCATCCCCCTTTGGAAGAATATGATCAAATGAAATCGACAAAGTTTAGAGACAGACATTTGGAAAATAAGGAGTCTATGTTGAAACTAGAGTATGCCCATTTAGAAGAAAAGAAGTTAGATGTCTAGAATTACTTCATGTTTTATGAAAAGGAGATGGTCAAGATTGTGTTGAGAAAGATACGTGAGCAATACATTTGGTTAGACCAACCCTACAAGAAAATGAAAGAAGTTATTAGGGTTGTAATAGGGTTATGCTCTACTTGAGAAGTCCCTACACTGAAGGCAATGAATAATGATATGGTTATTATGTTAACTAGAGCTACATTTTATAAGAGGGGACTAAGGATTGATGACATTGTTGATTTGGGTGTTCGGTATGCCTCCATGGGTATAGCCTATAAAATCTATTCCACAAATCAGGAAGGATCTACTTTTGTTGTTGTAATTTACATTGCCTATCAAAATGGTAAAAGAAGGAAAAGGTATTGATTTGTGTGAGCTACTGCAAAAAAAGTTAATGGAGAATCTGTAGAAAAAAGAATTGAGTATCCCTTTTGGTATGGGTCCTTAATCATTTTCTTGATGATTTATTTCTTGATAGAATTTCCAAATAAGAGGAATGTGGTCAGGAAAACAAATGTGTCTATTGCTTCCCAAATTAGGGATTATGTGCATAGCTTTCCATATGGGAAAGCTAGTGACAATGCCTTCTGGGGTTTTTATAAAACTTCTCAAGGTGATATGCAAGCTATATATAAAATACTAGTAGAAATTGTAGAAAGGTACAAGGAAACAATCACATTTCTAGTAGACAAAGACATTTGTTATATGAAGCCTGTTATACCTAGAACCTCATGGATTCCTAAACTACCTTATGAACTATTTGGAGATGAATGGGTTTCTTAGGGTAAACTGTTACTAAGAAAACCCATGGATCATAATGAAGAAAGATTTGGGACATATGAAGAAATCATGAATAATCAAAAGACAAAGAAAATAAATGGAAAAGAACTCACTAAGGGATTTGATGAGGCTTCTAAATCACCTATTGAGACCAAACATTCACCACCTACACCATGGAGAACTAGAAGGTGCACTTGTCATACTTTCACCACAAATAAAACTCCTCCTAGTAGAAAAATATCTATTACTGTTGTATCAGAGCAATCTGAGGCTCTTGCAGAGAAGAAGAAAGAAAGGAAGAAACACCAACCAAAGAAAGATAAGCTTGAATTGATAGATGATGAACTTGATGAGGAAGAAGAGATAGAAAATGAAGGCTTCATATTCAAGAGAAGAGGGAAGAAAACAAGGGAGACTGTGCATGAACATGTGCCTTTGGAGCTAGCCTCCACTTTTAATGTAATGGTTGAACATGGTGCACTAGACTAAACATTTGAACTATATGATAGAGTGCTTGTGATGCATAAGACAAAAATTGAGAAAGCCATATTAATGTATCTAACCACCTTCAACATAGATCTGAATGAGATCCTTGATAAACTTCCCGCCAATCTTGTAGAAGTTATTGGTGCTAAAAGACAAAATGTTGATCTGATAGAAGCAAAAATGAGAGAACATGCACTAATTTGTTTTGGAGCATCTCTTACCCATGAGGAAAGGGTAAAAATCTCTCATGTGCAAGGACAAGAGTTTCAAACCAAACAAAAGGTAAATAACCTTATGGGGAAGGACATGGATGGCATTAAAATAAAGGAGAAAGAAACTAAAGAAAAGACAAAACAAATTCTTGAGGAGATGAAGAAAGAAAAACTCATAGTTGAAGATGTTGCTGGTCCATCTCCACATGACATTGATATGCAAAATTTTGATGCTCCTTTGGGTGATATTGGTGGAATAAGTGCTGAACAAACCAAGGAGACTCCTCCTCTAGGGAAGTTAAATGATAAATCACAAAGAGTAGAAAAGAGGGTTGAAGAGTGTCTCCCGCTTTCGATGCTGCTAAATAGAGTACAAAACAAGTTTCTTTAGAGAGCACCATGAATACAAAAGAATCTATAAGAGAAGGAGAAGATGAAGCTAAAAAGAGTATGGATGATTTTGCTAAAGAAAAGGAGGATAATATAGTAGGTGTCAAAAAGAGAAATGACGAAAATACTTGTGAAGGATCCTCTGATTCTTTCAAATACCTACTAGGTTTGCAAATGTAGTTTGAGCTAGTAGTAGCTTTGTAGTTCCTACATATTCCTACACAGAAGGGACAAATTGATTTGTCAAGCATTTCCCCTCTTCACAAATTTCAATTAGGAGACATATTGTAGGCATCAACTAGGAATTAATTCTTTCATGATCATGTGAAGAAGGCTAGTCTCATTGATGATGCAATAAAGGTGATACATGAGGGCTTATCGAACGTAACTATTGATCTATCATTGGCTCTAGAACATAAATTAGAGTTGTTTATGGATTCATTTCAAGATCATACATCACACAAAAGAGAATGCATAATATGAAGCCCTAAGAAAGTATAATGATAAGAGGAAAGTTGAAATGTTTAATAAGTGTACAAATGGACATACCTCATTACAAAAGAATATTAAATTGTTTAAGAGCAATATTGATGATGTTGCAATTTTATACCAATTTTGTCCAAGGTGGCTAGACCACACAAAAAGTATAAATGACAGATTGAGTAAATTGAGTCAGAATTTCCAACTAGTTGGAACATATGATCTGACAAAAGATAAGGATGGCTCTATGAGAGCACAAATTGATCAACTTCATGTGCAACTATCTAAGTTAAGGGAAGTTGTAGAGATGAGGTTGGCTTCCTTGATCAACATTTTGAGTGATGTAGAGTTGATAGAGTAGAAAATGAACACCTTAGATAGTATTGATGCTGCTAAGGATCTACAATTGTAGTTTGAATGTCAAACCCAGATCCTCTCCTTTGTAAAGGCTACATGGGATACCATCCTAACAGAGCTTAAGATAAAATGTAAGAGAATTCCACCTTCAAAAAAGGCTTAAGTATGACAGGTCTTCATTTTTGTAGTAGTGGATGTACAATTTTTGTACTTAGTATCAGTCTTGATGAGAAATCTCCATCTAAGGGGGAGAATTTTGAGTAGGGGGGGTATGTATAGTATAATTATTGACTAAGAAGATATTTTTGCCCTTTTTCCTTGATGTCAAAGGGGAAGAGTGTATAGTTTGTACATGTAGAAGAGATGTTGGTGAAAGGGGGAGAGCTTGTAAATACAAACATGGTGTTGCCATCAATGACAAAGGGGGAGATTGTTGTCAATATCTGTTGTCATAGATGTCAACTTGATGTTTGATAGAATGTAATATCACTAAGGAGATGACTCGAGTATGTGTAGAGGTCATTGATATGTTTGATTAAGCATGTATGTGCTAAAGATATGGGAGAGAAGTTGTGCCAATGATCAAAGATGCAGAAGACAGTCTGGATACTCATCTAATGACATTATACTAGTCCAAAGAAAATTATATGGAGTAGATGGTATGTATTGGCTTATATGATTTATCTATATGTTGCAATTGTCTTGGTCATTGTCCACATACTCTGGGTGACAATACTATGATGTTTGTGCTCAATACTTTGATTGGTTGCCTGAGGGAATTCATCCAAGAACAAAATTATCAAGTTCCCTGTGTATGTGTGTTGTTATTTTACTCCACATGATTTTTTCTTGCATGATTTTGATGTGCGGTTCTAAAGTCATGCTTTGAAGTATGTCAGGCACCATTATGTTAATTTCTAGGTTGTAACTATTTGTATAGAAAAAGTTATAAGTGTTGGATCTTTGGTTCTTAGTCTGTTAGTGTAAGATGTTTCAATTGAGTCACTAGATAGATCTACATTCTACCACAAATATTGATATGACCTTTTGGTTTTGGGAGGATGTTGATGACAATATACTTGAAGTGACAAGTGTTTCAAGGTTTTTGGGTGCTTTGGTGAATGGTATTCTTCATGATGAATTTGTGCAGATGGTCCAGTTTGTACAATGTTTACTAGTTCAATGTTGATGTTCCTCTGCAATAACTTGTAATGATTGATCTCTTTAGGAGATGTTGTAGGAAGGATGTATATCGTCTCCAATATCTTGTTCTTGGTTTGCATGATGTTTTGAGTTTCTCCCCATTGGTAAAGAGGTTAACAGTGAGCAGTCTTTAGAATGGTGTTGATAATTTGTCGTTATGATATGTTCCTTTATTTGTAGTTGATCCAAAGCTATTTCATTAGTGTTGAAATATGTGCTATGATATTTTTAGGGTTTATATATGTGTTTGGTTGATCTAAAACCTAATTTTGTGGTTATTTTACATTTTTAGAGCCAACATGTTTTGGGTCACACTTTACACCTGATAGTCCTATTGGAGCCAACCTAAGTGATGTTTTTGGATGGTGTAGGGGATATATAAGGAAGAAAAAATTAGTGGTGAAGTTATAAGAGTTTATGTGAATTATTGTGATGTGTGAAATATATCAGTAATATTTTAGATGATTATGAAGTGTGTAGAATTTGTATGACTAAATAGTTTGGGCTACAAAAAGGACTGCACTACATGCATTTGTCATATGCTTCTTCTTCAGTAGTTCACATTGTGAATATTGTTGATGTTTCCAATTGATGTCTCTAAATAGCCTCTGTGAGAAGCCAACCTCAATGCTCAAGGGTTTGGATCAGTGGCCAATTGACATAGTAATAACTAGGCATAAGGAGCTAGTTATATCCTCTACACTTCAGGCTCTGATGATTTTTGTAGCTATTATTGCATTGCAAAAATTACTGTAGATCTCTTGATGGTGATACTCCTATAATGGATTAGAATTTAAACATGTATTGTGATTTTTATTATAAAGTAACACATTAAGTTATTTTGGTGTGTCAATTTTTTCTCCTAAAAAGGTTTTCCATACATAAATTATTATGATGTGGTACATTGATTTTGTGTTTATATCCTTGTAACTACAAATATTTAATTTATTTGCATGTACCTTCCTCTCACAGATAATTGTAATTATATACATCACGTTCCTTTCATGTTAATAACTGTTTGATTCATATGTTGTGTGATGTCATGGTACTTTGTGAATGTAGGTGTTTATTGTGGCATGGTGATGTCACATTTTCATAATATAAAATATTCTCAACCAATTACTATCTATTAATGTCTCAAGGATGAAATCTTAGGGAATTACATGGTCTCTACCATCATGAGATTACATGATTACATCATCTTTTAAAATCACTAATATTAGCACCTTAAATTTTGTAACTATATCTTTCCTTGCCTCAAATTTATTGCATATTCTTTTATCATATCATAAAACATTGTGCAATGGTCAAAGTGACTCTTCATGATTCCTACAACATATAATATTAGTTAAAGTGACTCTTCTTGAACCCTACTCTTCACAGTTCTAGTTAAAATGACTCTTCCTAAGTCCTACACCATAACCTCTTTCTTAAAGTGATCATCCATAGATCCTAGACCAGCTAGTAATATTAAATCTTACATGTCTAAGGAAACTAAAAACTCTATAACTATCACATACAACATGATCGCTCCCACCAAGTCAACCTCTACTTATAATTTTTTGAAGGCCAACTCAATTACATCCCCATGACTCTTTGCTATAAACAACAAACAATTAATTTTTTGTAAAATATGTAGAATTTATTTTCAAGTCATCTTTCTATGAATGGTAATTTGTTTCACTGTATTTTATAGATCTAAATATAATACTTGAGTGAAATATCACATTTTCACTTCCAAGCATCTTCCTCACTCATCACTACCTTTTCTCCCACCTATAATGTTATCTCCTTGTGCTCTTGTCCCTTGGATAAGATAACGTATAATAACATCCTATGCATTTACAAATTCCTTTTCTTGCTTAATTATTACTTTTTCACATCCAAAATTCTAATTTAGCTCCATCTATCAAAAAGGTCAAGTTGGGCTTAGTAAAAAGTGGGTTTAACATGAAATGGAACCACAAGCAGGCATGAGCATTTAGGGCATCCAAGAGAGCACATACACGTAAGAAACAATAATCTCACGTAGCAAGCACCCCCATGAGAAAAAAAATCTATTGTTGTGATATCACAAAACCATTTTCAAGTTGTCTCTATATATCTCATTTAATCAACTTGAGAAGTTCATTGGAGTGTCACACATGACAAATTGCCCCAAAATAGACATTTATAGGTATAGGTGCATTGTAGAACCTATTGCTAAATGTTGTAGAGGATATTGTTGTAACTGTGTGAGACACCAATGAGGCAATTGGACACTACTATGGTTATACAAGGTGTTAATACACATATCAAATAACATCTCGACTTTATGGATAATGTTAGGCCTACTAAGACACCATCACTTCCAATCCCATCCATGATGACACAAAAGCATAATAAAAAGAACAAAACCTAAGTCTAATAAAGTCACCCATTATTTAAAGCTTCTCCATCTATCAAAACAAACATGCATCTCTCGTCTCCTACACCTTCCCTTCTCTCTTATTAGATCTCCCCAATCACAATTCAATCTCAATCTATATTCTTAATTCTTCTATATCAAAATAAATATATTCAAATTCTTATTAATTGTTTAATTCTAAACTAAACCATAAAGAACCCATTAGTAAATGAGAAACATACTAAGGGTAATCTATTTTAACATTTCACATAGATACCATGACTTTGACTAGATATCAAATTTGGTTTATTTGTGGCTACATCCTATAGCTTCTAAAATGTTCCTCTATATAACAACCTAAAGGGGGTACTACACCATATTTCAAATCTATCACCATCTTTGGAGTCAAATATCATTATTATGGTCGTTGGTTCACTTTATTTTTACCCTAATTCCAAATTGCTACTAGGAAAAGGTAGTATGTAATTCCTTAAAAGACTCGTGAGGAGATGCCAAGGCCTTGGTGGTATCACATGCCACTTTACACTAAAAAGCCCCCAAAAAATGAAAAACAATTGAAGGAGACTTCCACGGCAAGGAAGGCATAATGCCATTCATAAGCTTTAGTTGATGTGTTTGACTACGAAATATGGCCGATTCTACTCTCTAGGGCCGGTTTTTTTTGGTTTCGCATTAAGCTTGCGGTCAAATACTACTGCCAAAAATTAGAGGTTTTCCGCATTTGAGTAGGTGTCAAATTAAAAAAAATATATTTTAATGCGAGAGGATGCTAGGTATGATGTTTTTTTCTGTTGTAAAGTTAATTTTAGGTACCTATACCAGTTTTATGGAAAATACCTTTTTTGAAAAAAAAAATAGTGACCATTCAGAATGAGCTTATTATTTTTATAGTTACAATACAAATTTAAGTGGATTAAAAAAAAAATCATTTTTTATTTTTTCAATTAGGGGAAGCGTATTAATAGTCATTATAGCTAATTTCACTCGTTCATAGATTCTAAATGATATATCAGGTTTAGACGTTTTTTGTTGTTGTTGTCTTCATATGTTACTAAACTGCTTATAGCTATTGTTCTGGCTTCTGGGTAGTAATGATGCACGTTGTGGGATCCATTATGCATACAAGGGTAAAAAAATCCACATTTCAAAGTGTCACTTGATGCCTGCTTAAAAATATCCCAATAATAGTGCACTTAAACTGCCAATACTTATGCGTAAATCCCTAGTAGTTGTGCGCTATGGGTACCAATAATGGTGTACAAATGGACCAATTATGCTCCAAAAATGTTAAAAAATGGAGGGCTATGGGTACATGTGAAATTTATTAATGAGCTTTTGGTTTTTTTTTCTTTTCTAGGTTTCTTTAAAGATAGTAATTGGAGGGTTGAGTGTGCAAGGAGTGAACAATCATTAGAACATGGGCACTAACGGGTGCTCTTCCCCTTAGAAGAGTTGTTTTTTGAATATTTGAATCGAGAAAGGATTTGAAAATTTGGTAAGATTATTTTTTTAAATAATGAAGATGTACTTAAATTTTTTTTTTATGGTTTTCAAATATTATTTTAGTTAAAATATATATAAAAGTTGTATAGGAGTTAATAAAGATGAGATAGTTTTGTGATTAATATGATGTCCCAAGGTTTACAAAATAGAAAAAAAAACAAAAAACAAACTATTTTGTTAGAGACAAAATCACTAGTTGTATTATTGTGGAGGTTGTCAAAACTTCAATTGTAATAAAATGGTATTTATGTATGTATCATGTGGTAGTTTTAAAACCACCAACTACAACAAAACACAACTATACATGTGCAAATATTTGTGAAACTATTAATGGTTTTTTGTGTGTTAGTGATTTGTCTTGCCTTTATGGTAGTGTTACCAAAGAAAAATGTACAAACATGATAAACAATTTCAATTGGTGTCTTTTAAATTCCTCATGTATATGTACTTTTTGATTCAAGTCTATATGTTATTGTGTTGAAATGTACTCAAGAACTAGTGCTATACATTTATTTCATATGTCTTTTATTCTTTTCATCTTTTCATATATAAATAACAAGATTCTTAATCAAGAATATTTTAAATAAAAAAATTTAATTAAAAATGTATACTTATATTAAATTGTTAATTAAAGTGTTCAAGTATCACAAATATATTTATCAAATATTTCAAAAAAAACTTGAAAAAATGTTAACTTCATAAATAAAAAATAATAATAAAAGTCATTTAACTTTACTATCTTAAATTTTCTTCCCAACATAAAATGTTTCTTCTCTCTTTCATTCTTATATTTTCTTTGTTACCAACTACATTGTATAACTTACAATGATATGTCCAAGTCACTCACTACATAACGTTAGTTCATGACAACACTTAAATACAATACTGCATATCTTCAAATGCACCTCTATTTTTGTAGTTATATGGAAGAGTACTACATATTGGTCATATCAAGAAGAGTATACAATTGATATTTGATAATTTTAAGGATGGGAGTGAGTATGTTTAAGATAACATGTGAATGGAAATAAGTTGACCTTTCAAATATTCATGAATGGTGTATATAGAATTCATTATTCTATGTTTATTTGTAAAATAGATTAAATAATTATTACAAATAAGGTGTTATATCATTTTTATTGAAAGGTCAAGGGGATAAATTAAGTTATAAGATAAATGAGATTGGGGGTATGTTATATAGATGGCGAAGGTTAGATTTCATTCACATTATTTAGCTATTAAAATTTTATCTTGTAAAAATATACATCAAGAAATGATTAGTAATAATATATTTAGTATTTCATAAATTTTGATAAATTTTAATAATATTTTAAAAATAAATTTAAAATAGCTGTTTCAAATACTTGATAAAAAAGTGAATATAAAATGTTGAATACAAAAGAGGTAGAAATTTAAAGAGACGTATCATAGAAGAATAGACAGTTTGTATACATGATAAAATAAGAGATATTTAGAATTAGAAAAAATGTATTGATAAGGGTATTATTAATGAAATATTAAGAAGTAGAAATGGATATAAATGTATTTGTAATATCCTACAAATAAACTGTTGGCATTGTGTTGTCATTGATGTCAACCGGTATAGGATGTTACTGGTATCACTGACATTAATGTCAACTAGTGAACAAGAGGCTATTGGCATTAGAGTTTGATGTGAATCGAAATGGAAGATGGACCAGCATAGGAGAAGAAATGACGTGATGTCATTGGTGACAACCCGATGACCATCTTCATGCAGAAGGAAGAACCGACATGTACCAGTATACTAGAGGTGCAGTAAAGTGACCACTCAGTAAAAGGGTTGTTGATATGGTGTTGCATACAACCGGAATGAAGAGACTACATGATGGGTATTGATTGTGATGAAGAGGTGGAATGCTATTTGGATCACATCAACACCGGAGGTGAAGTATGTCCAAGCCATTAGATTGCTATTGTAAGGTTAACTAGCAGGACTCCCACTGAATGAAGAAGCTATCACATATTATGTGATAGGTTGACAAGAGTAAGATGCTTTTGTAAGAATGCTGACATATGGAAAGATATTGGGACATATGTCAAGGTGAAGATGTATCCTCCCCTCGGTGAAGTCACACTTGTACCGACATAATGATTCCCTGAGATAGGCAGGTGAGTGAATGAACAGATTGAATGACCAAGTGGAAGATGAGAATGCTTCCAGAGTTTGAGAATAGTTAAGCCTCCAAAGAGTGTGACTAGAGATACACACCATATAAGCATGTGAAGATAAGATGTGTTATTAGGATGGTGAAGGAAGATTTGAAGTGAAGGGTTTTGCGACTTTGGCAAACCGGCTGTGAGATGAACTGGACAAATGATGTTATGTTTGCAGTTGCACACAAAATAAAGTTACCAAAATGAAGGAGGTGTGTTGTGTTGCCATCAGTGCAGGTCTAATGAAGGATGATGAAATTGAGTCATCTAGGTAGTTACCAGTAAACAAGGATACCAATATGCAGCTGAGTGAGTTGAATGGAAAGAAGTGAAAAACCTTTATTAGATGAAGTCATACATGTGGAGTTACTCTTGATGACTACTGAGTATCGACATGGTTGATGCCCGGTTGATGTGTTAAACCAACAAGATTAAGATGGTGATGGCATGAAGGTCTACTAGCAAGGTTTGTGCCGGTATAAGCAAAACGGTAAGGATTGATTTTGGTAAGGGTTTGTCGGATGTGCAAGCATGAACTAAATCTATGTCGGTGAGATTGGATGCATGAGAATGTGATGCCACGCGGAGTTGAGGTGGCGAACATGCAGAGGTTGGTGATGTGTGGTATCAAAGAGGTAGTTGTGACTAGTCGACATTAAATGTTGACTACGACAATCATGTGGGAGTTGCAGAGTTTGCGGTTTGATGAAAGGTGAACGACAGAGGAAGATCAGAGATTTGCTGGCGCCATGATTGATGCTTGATATCCGACTGCAGATGACCTTGATAAGAAAACAACTAGATCATAAATGTGTCGACTGATTTCAAGGCTGAAGAACAGGGTTAGATTTGCTATTTTTAGCAAATATGTATTGGATGATGGAAAATGCGTACAGATGCATTCCTCTAATGCAGGTGATTGATCCAAGGTAGATAGGATCGGATCTGATGAAGATTTGATTGGTGGAAGAAACCCTAACCGACTGAAGTTTGAATTGGTTTTTGGCAGGAAAACTTGTTTATATATACGCAAGCCAAAATCAATGAGTGTGCTGGTTGAATGATGTTGCATGAGAAGACTATGCTGGATAGAGTATTGGTATACCTCTGTGAGTAATGAAATCAGTCTAAGTCTGATTGGCGAAGATCTTAAGTGTCTGAATATTAGAAGGAGAACCGGTAAGAGGGTTTAACCGGTAAGGTCAAGGCTACTTGTGAGAAGGCAGTAGAGAGTGAATGCAAGTTGAATGAAGAACCAGAGGAACCCAGTCAAGTAAGAAGGAATGGTAGAGAATCGATAGTGACAGATAGCTATGGACAAGATAGAGGTAAAACTGAAGAGAAGAGGCAATGCGCTAAATGAAGGAGGAACCGGTAAGTAACATCACTGAGAAGAAGAGAGCAAAGAGTGATAGAGGAGATCCAACAAGATAGTGGCTGAGTTGTTGAAGATTCAGCAGAGAACTAGTAAGGTGGCAAAGGTTTCTTACCGACAGGGAGGATTGTATTGAGAGGTTACAAGAGTCACTTGTAACTAGATTACTACCTTTGTATTTGAATAAAATATATTGTGGTCACTGAGTTGTAGCTCGGTGCGGGGGTTGTAGCTCCTATGAGTTGGTGCCCATAAAATAGCAGGGGTTGGTGCTCCTTTGGGTTGTAGCCCATAAATCAGTAAGGGGTTGGTGCTCCTTGGGTTGGTGCCCTAAACATTGAAATCAGAAGATTTCATTGTGAGGTTGGATTGGAGCAGTAGACTCCAACAACATTGCTCACCAAGGTTTTTCCCATCTTGGGTTTTCATCATACATGCTAGTGTTATGTGATGTCCCTTTGTGTGTGATTGCATTTGTGATTAGTCTCCCCACTAACTGATAAGTCTGCATTGTTTTAGATCCCATAACTGGTATACACACATAAGTTAGTTAAAGGGAAAAAGTTGAGAACCACTGATTCACCCCCTCTCAATGGTGCATTGTGTCTAACATAAACATGGCAGGGAATAAGTGTATAGAGAAAATCTCATGCAATATAACGTTAATAAATTAATAGAATATATTATATTCTTATCATTCTAAATATGTGAATTAAGTATAACTACTATTATGATGAGATAAATTAACTAACATTATATATGAATATGTTCTAAATTAATAATGGATTACATTAATATTTGGTGCACTATTAAACAATTCATAAAGTGAGTTTTACCTATCGTCATGTTGTAAAAAATACATACAATAGAGAATATGAAAGTAGAACTTACATTAGGATGTTAATATGACTCAAATAATAAAAAATAGGAGTTTAAGACTTAATTGTAAAAACTATCCTCAAGACAAGCATGTTCCTCACCCATCTAATGTGATTCTATCCTAAATAGAGCTTAATCTTTGGTACACACAATTCTTGTTCACTTAAAGATATCTATGAAGTAAAGAAGACAATGATGCTAAGAAGCATTACAAAGCTTTCTATGGAAGGGTTTAAGTTTAGCACTTCAACATTTCATAGCCAACCTTGAATACTTAGTTATGTTCAATAAATGTAAAGAGTGATAAGAGATAGCAATGGGTGTTGATGCGAGTGTTGTTGTGATGATTATCAAATGTTGTTCTAATTAATTACAAAAATAGGTTTTAAGGACCTGAAATCTTTTACAAAAAGATCAAAAGAAAGATCATCAAAGATCAACTAGACCAGCATAAAGACAACATACACAAGACTGGCAAGAAAGCAAGCAACCCAAATGGACAACAAAAAACTAGGAACAACAAAGCAGAAAAAACTGGAAAGAAAGACCTAGTCAGCTAGCAACACCTACAAAGACTTAAGAAGTTCAACAGCCTTGATGACCAACAGGTCATGATTTGCCAAAGCCACTTTGAGCTCTTCAATTTCCTTGTTTGGCTTTTTCTCCCTCTTCTTACCTCTGGTCCTCGTGCGTGGTCCTTGCACACCTTCCATGCCCTCCATGTCAGGTTCCTGCTCCAGGGATCCCTTCTCATTCTCCAGCTTACTGATCAAAATTTTGATGTTGTCAGCCGAGGCCTTCAGAATTTTATCTTTTTTCAGCAATGCTTTTGAGACAGGTATTGATTTTGTTGAGTTTGTTTTCAGCATCCACCATTCTCTGGTCCCTAACAGTGTCATTGTTTTTTATTTCCTCCAGGGCCTTCTCCACTTGCTCAAACCTTGGATTGAAGGCGTCCCTAATCTCTTCAGCTCTGGCAATAGTTTTTCCAAAATCATCAACATGCCTAGCCATGGATTTACCTTCACTGATTCTAATAGTCTCCAAAATTTGAATCCTATGACTCAGGTTCTTGTTTTCCTCCACAACTTTCTTGTGACTATTTATGAGCCAGTCAAGGGTGTCCACAAACCCCTTCAAACCCTCAACAGAAGGGTTAGAAGGGGAGATATTTTCCACCAACCTTGGCCTGATCAGTTTTGGGGTCTTCACCACCAGTATTTTGTTCTGCATCACCACCAACACTCTGGTTGAAACCATCCCCCGTAATCTCCTCCTCAACGTTTTGGTCCGCATCTAAATCCTTTCTCTTCTCTTTGTCCTTCGTCTCTAGCTTAGAATTGCCCTTCCTTTTCTTCTTTTTCCTTTTCTGAGAAGAAGATTTAGGTTTCTTCTTCCGAGGGGACGGAGAGTCATCCTTTTCAAAGTCCTCGGAGACCTCTGAGGAGGAGGAAGAGTGAATTTGGAAGACCTTCTCTTTGCTTTTTTTCTTACCCTTGGAAGAGGACGACTAACTGCTCTCCTATTTTCTTTTCTTACCCAATTCAATCTCGGATTCCTCCAGGCTCTCCTCAGTCTCACTTCTTGAATCACCGACAGAATCCTCACCCACAGAAAATTCAGAGTCCGACCCTTCCTCCTCAGATTCAGAGACAAAAAGTTGGGGCAGGTGATTTGATTAGCTTTAATATGTTCATAGATTAGAACCATTAGACCTTGGTGCATAGAAATGTCTCCCTTAGGGTTCTCTCTGTGGGCTTTGATAGTGGCATTCATCGAGGAAATAAGGAAATAGGGCATGTTAACTTTGTCTTCATACCTGAAGTGGTCGAGCAGCATGAAATGGTAGCCATAGACTTTGGTAAATCTGCCATCCAGAGTGATGTAGTTCATGATTGCAAACAAAACTTCCATCCAAGGCTTAGCAAAGGCCCTGGGAGGGTAGTAGGTCTTGCTAAGCTTAACCAGGAGCTTCTTCTCCTTAGTAGTTTCAGGGTATCGCTCGATGGCCTCCTTGCTAAGCTTTGTGTCCTTGTAGAAATTATTTGCCTCCCTCCGGAGACCCGTCACCTGAGCAATGAGGTCTTCGTCGATGGTGATAGTTTGATCTCCCATTTTCAGGGTGCCCTTCCTCCAATTTTTGGTGAAAAACTTAGAGATTTTAGCATCCCTCTCGTGGAGTCTTTCCATGTACTTCGTTAGCTCACCCTTTTGCAAGATACTCCAGATTTCCTCCTTTTGTTTCCATTCTTTACAATTACTGGGCTCGTAGCGATGCCTGTTACCTCCCATGATTTCACAGCTCAAACCAGAAACTCGAGAGTTGCAGATAGCTAATGGAAATAAATCTCTAGATGTGGCCCCAAAAACCTAGAAAGCGTGGGAGAAGGTGGCATTTGTCTTATCATTATTGGTACTAACACAATAATAATTAATATTAGTCCTCCAAGTCATGTCATTAATAATTATATAATCCATTTAAAATATTTGAGGTGCAGTTATATCGATCCATGAAAATGATCGATCTGGCATCATTAAGAAGATCCTCTTCACCCTTCCAGGTAATCATGTTGTCATGAGTGACCGTCATGTTAGCTGCCCAATCAGTGGGGCCATTTGCTTCCCAATAAATATGAGAGATAAAACATTTATCAAAGGTTTTAATAAGGTCCCTAGGAACCTTAATAATATTGTTAATAGTCCATGAGGGCTTGGCAATTCCTTTAAGGCAGTTAATGATATTATTAGAGTCCCCCTCGATCCAGAGATAAGGACAGTTCCACCTTTTAGCTAGAAGGATGCCTTGGAGAGAAGTCATAGCTTCCGCCATATGTTTAGTTTGGCAACCTATAGGAACATCAACAATTTCCTTACAAATGCCATTTTCATCTCTGAGAATTGCACCACATCCTGCAGGTCTAGGATTGCCTTTAGCAACACTGTCAAAGTTGATTTTGAACCATCCAGGAGGGGGAGAGTACCACTTAGCTTCTAGTCTCTTACTTTGTTTAATATCAATCCTAACATCACTCTTCAGGTTCTAGGAGTTGAGGATGTGAGCTTCCAGGCAATTGACAGGAGTGTAAGGTTCTCCAATGGTCATGAGGTTCTCCACTATAGCCCTTTGAATTTTCTGAAAAACAACAGCTTGGGGGAGAGAAGTATCCCTAAAGATGCGGTTGTTCCTTTCTTTTCAGATCCCCCACAGAATGTGAGGAAGAGAGAGCTACCACAAAGTTCTCAAAGAGGGATTAGACCAATGGTAGCTCCAAGAATGGAACAAGTCTTGAATAGAATATGGGAACACCCATACCATACAAAAATTCTTAAGAAAAATTTCCCAGATAGAGACAGTGAAAGAACAGTGAATAGCCAAGTGGTCCACAGACTCTTCCTCCTCATGACACAAAACACACCTATTGGGGAGATAAAAACCTCTAATCTTCAGGTTATCTAGAGTCAATTTTTTTTTTTGGAGGATAGTCTAGTAGAAGATATTGATCTTCGAAATAAGACCCTTGATCCAAGCTTTAGAACAAAAGGGGTTCTCTGAGGGGGCTGGAGTCAACACTCCATACATGGAAGAAACAACAAGGTTGCATTTGGGCTCAAGTTTCCAAATAAGAATATCTTCTTCATTCTTCAGCCATGCAGAAAACAAGTGTTTCTTGAGATTGATGAGGCTAGGGTGTATACCTTCAATATTTTGCCATTTGTCACCTATCCAGTACCCCTTAACCAAGGAACCAAAAACTCTTTTACAAGGGGCAGCAAAAGGGGCCCAGTCAGGGATTTCTAGAAAAGGCTTATCAAGCAACCAAGGATCTTCCCAAAATATGACTTTCCTACCATTACCAACTCTCCATTTAACCCCTTTAGCTATGTTGTCTTTACACTTAGAAGCATGGTTCCAAATGTGAGAGCCATTGATGTTGAAATTAGATTTGATGAAAGAGAAAAGAGATGAAGACAAGAGAGGATACTTACTTCTCCAAATTTCATACCACTCACTGTTAGAGTGGAACAGTCTCCACATCTATTTGGACAAAATAGCTTCATTGAGAGTCCTGATTCTCCTCATACCCAGACCACCCTTTCTTTTTGATCTACAAACCTTGTCCCAAGCCACTAAAGCCATTCTCTTCTTTTCCTCAACAAACTTAATAGGGATTCTGAAGAGACTAAGAGCATAAATAGGAATGCTTTGAAGGGAAGCTTTAAGAAGTTGTAACTTGCCAGCTTGACTTAAGAGAGCATCTTTCCAACCAGCAAGCTTTCTCTAAAATTTATCCACCAAAGAACTCCAAAAGGAATCAGGGGGAGAGATGCCTAGGGGGAGGCCAAGGTAGGTAGCAGGAAGAACAACAATCCGACATTCCTGAATTTTGCTAATTCTATGTTGTCTTTTCTCAGGAGTGTTGATAAAAAACACTTCATTTTTAACCCAGTTGATAAGCTGGCCAGAAGCAGACGCATACTTGCATAGGGTGTCCTTCAGGATTCTGGCTTCTGAAATACTGGAATCCCTCATAACGATGGTATCATCCACAAATTGCTGGTGGGAGCAGGTATGAACAACAAAAGAGGGTTGGAGACCTTTAAAGATACCTCTAGTTACCATACTTCCCATGTACCTGCCAAAGCATTCAACCAAAATGTTGAAGAGAATAGGGGAAATGGAATCCCCTTGCCTCAAACCTCCAGAGGCTTTAAAAAAAGGGGAGGGAGAGCCATTAACAAGAACAACAAAGGAGACCGAAGAGAGAAGTTTCTTGAAGAGGTCCACACATCTGTTAGAGAAGCCAAAAGCCAAAAGAACCTTCATGAGGAAGGACCAGTCCACCCGGTCATAAGCCTTGGAGAGATCAAGCTTGAGAATAAAACCCTGCTTCTTGGCCATAACAAGGGAATGAATATTCTCATGGATAGTAATGATGGAATCAATAATTTTCCTTCCTGGCACAAAACCATTTTGCTGAAGACTGATCAAGGAGGGAAGGACATTCAAGAGTTTGGAGGTGAGGACCTTGGAAATAATCTTATAGAAAGAGTTGCATAAACCGATAGGCCTGAACTTATCCAAGGAGTCAGCTCCTTGAATTTTGGGGATCAAAAAAATGAAGGTGCCATTAATTTCTTTCAGTAATCTTCTTGCCCTGAAAAATTCTTTAACCCCATTGGAGACATCTTTCCCAACAATATCCCAAAACTCTTGGAAGAAGAACATAGGGAAACCATCAAGACCAAGAGCTTTATTGCCCTCAAAAGAAAAGACAACATTTTTGATCTCCAAATCCGAAGGGGTGGAAGTCAAAAAAGGATTCTTATGCTCATCAATAAGGCAAGGAATGTTCTAGAGGAAGGCATTTTGAGCATCATCATCCAAGCTCCGATCCCTACAAAGAAGATCAAAGAAGAAACTTTTTGCCTCATTTCTAATCTCCTCCTCCTTGACCAGCTCCATATTGTCCACCATCAGTTTTTTGATCCTATTAGCAACTTTGTGTTTGATAGTCGACATATGGAAGAATCTAGTGTTCTTATCCCCTTCCTTCAGCCAAATACATCTAGATCTTTGCTTCCAAAAAGCTTCTTCTTTTGCAATGATATCGTGTTATCTTTTGAGGATCTCATTTTCTTCTGCAATTGTAACAGTGGAGAATCCATCCTTCTGGATTTGGACCTGGATTTTGTTGAGGTCTTCCTGGATTTTTCCTTTGGCCTCAAAAATATTCCCAAGGCTGGATTTATTCTAGGTCCTTATGTTATCTTTTATGCTTTTAAGTTTCTTCACAACTCTATACATGGCAGCACCCTCAACTTTATTGTTCCACCATTCCTAAATTTTATGAGTCAGATCTGGATGTAATGTCCATATTTTTTCAAACCTAAAGGGAAAATGCCTTCTCCTGTTGATAGGGTCAGCAATAAGAGTTATAGGGTAGTGGTTAGACCCAACACGAATGTGAGAAAATAGAGAGTAGAAATAATATCTGAACCAATCATCAGATATAAGGGCCTTGTCAAGGCGCACTTGAATAAGGTCATTTCCAGCCCTCCTATTAGTCCAAGAGTAGTTGAAACCCTGCATCTCCACATCATTAAGGGCTTGAGTGTTTATAAAATCCATGAGGGCCAGTCTACTGTCCAGCTGAGAAGGGCAACCACCAAATTTTTCCTCCTCTTTCAATGGGGTATTAAATTCTCCCATGACTAGCCAACTGAGGTTCTTGAAGTTGTCCCTTATTTCCATAAGTTTTTTCCAAAACTTGCTTCTGGCTTTCAAGGTATTGGCAGCATAGATGTTTTTGAGGACCCAAGAGGTGTCATCCTTTAAATGCTCAAACTTAATGCAAGAAAAAATGCTCTCTTGAACAAGAACTTGACCTCTAATACTATTGTGGTTCCAGATTCTTGCAATGCCTCTAGGGGCAACTTCAAAGCTGCCACCACAGATGCTACTAGATTTAAAGAAATTCAAAGCTTCAACCTTTTCTCTACTCATCTTAGTTTCTTGAATAAGAAAAATGTCAGGTTTACTATCCCTAATCATATTCCTAATAATATCATACTTGTGGGCATTATTAAGTCCCCTTATGTTCCAAGAAACAATCTTCATAATCACTTACCAATTCCTAACTCCTTCAGAGTCCTTTGAATCCCATCTTCTATGTTCTTGCTACCTCCTGATCTCTGACTTTGTGGTTTGAAGGTCGTCCTAGGGATGAGGAGACATACCCTACCTCAACTTGAGCAATTCTCCTAGACTTCCTTATTTGGGTAGGAGAGGGAGTGGAGCCTTTCTTGTTCCTGTGTTTTGGTATTTTCCACTCGGCTTCTTTCTCAAAACCCGCTTCAGGATCACTAAGGATTCTAGAAATCTCCTCTTCATTACCCCAGATAGGTGATTTGGAGTCATGTGAAGAGCTAATAACTGTTTTAGAGGCATGATTTGAATCAGAAAGATTCAGTCCCAAGATAGCACAGTTATGGGCCTCTTGAAAATCAGAACTATTTGTGAGAGGGGAAGAGTCAACCTTCTCTTCATGTGATCCTGTGATCTCCCCTTCCTCAGATTGCTTCACTTTCTTAATATCCTTATCCTTCTAATTCTCTTTGTTAGAAGCTTCCTTACTAGCCAAGGTGTCAACAATCACCATCTGGGTAGTTTCTTTATAAGATTCATGCTGTTCTTTTATTTCCTCTCTTGGGATCTGCCCTCCCTAGATATTATCTTCTCCCATACGTTCCTTACTCAAAGCTTCCTGGGGGGAATGATGTTTAGAAACAGAGGCTGAGGAGACCACATCCTTGTTCTCCCCCAGGGGTCCAAAACAGTTGATCTCAGCTAGGTCAACTTTCCTGTTTTCTGTATTTTTGACTTGCCAGACCATTTTCTCCCGAGCCTTTCTACTCTCAACTGCAGTTTTGGCTTGCTTGTTATCCCCTCTGGGCTTTAGAGGGCAATGTTTAGCCCAGTGACCTACTTTTTTTACAGTGGAAACAAGCAAAGGGGATGGATTTGTATTCGATCTGTTGTTTCCAAGTACCCAACTTAGACATAATATCTATCTGCTCAGGCATACTTGCGTCATGGGCAACCCCTACACATAATCTAGCATGAGTGAACCTTCTTCTTGAGGCTGTGACCGGATCTATTGAGAGGAGCTCACCAAAAGAGCTTGCAATACTCGAGAAAATAGTTTTTGCCCATAATTCAAGAGGCAGACCTGGGAGCTTAACCCATACTAGGACTTGCACCATAAGAGATTCACTCATATTTAGATTCGGGTGCCATTTCTGGAGGACCAGAGCTATCTTTCCGACCAACCAAGGGCTACCACAAAGAATCCTTATTTTGTCTTCTTCACAAGAAAAGGCAAAGGAGAGAAGGCCTTTGGGCAGAGCTGAAATTTTAAATCGTCTTTCAAAGCCCATTTCCATTTAACATAATCCCTAACAACCTCAATGTTTGGGCATGGTCCCATAAATTTACCCACCAGAGAGTTCGACATACTACTTATGTTATGATCCAAAACCGAGTCAGGAATAGAGATGTCAAACTTACCACCAGTTGGGTTTGATATGTTCTGAACAGGAGGTAGGGAAAATTTCCCAGATGGTCTAGTTCCAAAGAGGGTTGACCACCTTCTAATTTCTTTTCCATTCTCCAGTACAGCTTCACGTGGGCTGGACCCCCCAACCGGGTTTCCAGGACTCGCATTCTTTTCCGACAGAGTACCATTAGCCTGCAAAGTATCCAGAGGCTTGTCCTTCTCCCCCATCTGGCCAACTCCATTGATCTGGCCGCTACCTCCATTGGAACCAGAGTTCCGACCAGGCAAAACTTTAAGAAACCCCTCCCTTGGACAAGGTGTAAAAACCTGGCGAAAGTTGTATAATTCCGAAGAAAATTTTAATTTTATTGGCGAATTTTTGCGGTTTACGGAGAAAAATAATAATCTCCATTGGGAAATTAGCCATGATCGCTCAAAGTTTATGAAAAATCCTGGCGAATTGTACTATTTTTAAAACCCAAAAAATAATTGCATGGGCGAATTGTAATGTTTTTAAAACCAAAAAAATATTTGCATTGGCGATTTCAACCTATTTTCAAACCATAAAAAAATATTGGTGATTTCAAGCTGTAGACACCTAAAATTGTCATGTCTAATTAAATAAATATTTTATTTATTTAATTATCTAAGCTTAATTCTTCTATTAATTAAATAAATCTTTATTTATTTAATTAATTCATTTATCCTCTTCTAGCCTTATTTCTCATTTAAATAAATACATTTATTTATTTAAATTATCCCTTTCCTAAATTAAATAAATATTTTATTTATTTAATTGTCCTATTTCTTCTATTAATTAAATAAATCTTTATTTATTTAATTAATTCATTATCTTTTTCTACACATGACACATGTCATTCATCTCTTAATTCATACACTACCTACCTCTTTCATTATTTTTGTATTTCTTTTACCTACCCTCTAATCATAGCCGACCTCTCTTTTTACACCTCTCAATCTTAACCCTCCATTTCATATTGTGTCTTCTATTTAAGGAGATGCCTTCTTCATTATCAAACCCTAATGACTAATGACTGATTTTGGAGTACTTGGCTACACTACGATCCTACTTGCAACCACATTTCGTTCTTTGTTGAGCTCTTGTGCATATAAAAATCTGAGAGCAAATATATCAAGCAAGATCAATGGAGATAGGAAGAATGGAGATCAAAACCCTATTAGACATGTGATGGTATAATCTTTGTGATTTTGAGTTATTTTGCATTGTCTTAGGTTATCTTCATATATTATGGTGGATCTTTGTTGATTGTTAGGCTAGGGTTTGGTGGTTGAATTCATTTAGCCTTTCAATTTTGTTATTATTGTTATCCATTTTCACCGTAAACATTTTGGCACGCCCGGTGGGACTGTTGTCCCTTTGCATTTAACATTTTTGTTGCAGATTTTGCATTTTTGAAGTTGCAGATCGGACAGTTTTCGACAACATTTTAGGTTTTTTCCGCGTCTGCGAGTGTTCGGATCGCGTTTTTGTGTTTCAGAAGCGTTTGCGATATTGAGAATCGCGTCTGTGTTTCTGCCAATCTTTATTTTTTGCAAGTTTCTAGAATCGCGTCTAAGAATTTTAACCGCGTCTATGATGGATCTTATCGCGTCTGCACTCGGAAGTCGCGTCTGTGACCTCTGATCGCGTCTGTGAACCACAGAACCGCGTCTGTGTCTTACAGACGCGTCTGTGTCTGGTATAGCAGCATCTGTGCTTTCTGTTTTGCAATTTTAATTTTTCTAAGATTCGGGTTTTCGGATTTTGTACTTAGGGTTTCAGATCTAGTTTGTTTTCGGCTAACTCTTGCAGATCTAGCTAACCTGGTTTGTGCAGCTTGCTTTGGAGGCAAATACGTTTTTGTTGAAGGCCCCTTTTCACAAAGTCTTTTGGGTTTTTTAAAATTTACCTAACTTGTGTGCTTGCAGGAAGGGGTGATCATTTGAAACAACCCAAACTACTAACAATTTTGTTGCAGGGCCTTAGTTAGGGTTTTGTAATTTTATTGTGTGCCTTGTTTTCATAGATTAGCAAACACTTCCATTGGTGCACTAAAATTGAATCATTGTCTTTTGTGTCTTGAGCAATAGGCTCTTTTTGTTTAATCTTTAGAGGCCCTGTCTTCCCGTGTGGTCATTAGGACTACTAGTGAGAAGAGAACAACCCAAGTGGTAGCGAGGAAAACCCACCTCATCCAAACCACTATAATCAAATGTATTCATGGTGAAAACTATGAATAACGTGTGCTGATTAGTTCATACCGACACTATGTCTCCCCATAAACCCGTTTGATCAAATTTATTTGATCATTTGTAGGGCGTAACCCCTACCGGCTGGGAGCCTTCTGTATTTACAGAGCTGAAAGTGCCGCATGTATGGCCACACGAGCGGATGCCCTTACTAGCACCTCTTTGTTTTAGATGCCCAAATCCTTCTAGTTGTTGAGGCAGGAGGTCGGACCTCTGGTAGCGGCCCACACACATACGGTTCTTAGTAGAGATACAAAGTTCGCCATGGGGAGTTTTCATGGGGACTGATGCTTGGCTGACCCGAGAAGTGAGTGCCGAGGGTGGAGCCAGTGAGGTCAAGCATCTAAGTATCCGCTCTGAATAGCGTAGCCTCGGGGGTAAAACCTTATGTGGGATCAACAACTATTGTCTTGGCCAGCCCTAAGATTTGTGCTTGTCTTATGCTAAACACTCAAACATTCAAGACAAAACAACAAAACATTGTGTCTTTTGTGTCTTCAAGTGTATGCAACAACTTTTTACATCAAACAACACACTTTTGGAGTCTAAACAGTCTGCAAACATTGAGTCATCAACATTGTGTCCTCTTGTCACGAAAAACAGTCGAAAAATCAGATTTGGTCACAACAAAAACAACTTCACAGATAGGAAAAAATTGCACTAAGGTTACAGAAGCGCGTCTGTGTCTGTTAAAACCGCGTCTGCGTCGGATAAGCGCGTCTGTGAAGTACAGAATAGTGTCTGTGTTTTTATCAGCGTCTGTATCAAACAGAGAGGCGTCTGTGTCTGGAAAACGCGTCTGTGAAGTATACAGAGGCGTCTGTGTCAGGATTTGAAAACTTTAACAGTTAAGCAAACAAAGAAAATCAGTTTCGGCATACTTGAGCTTCCTAGGTTGTCTCTTCAGGTTTCATCTAGCGTTAAGCTTGTTCTAAGGTTTCACATAGTTCATCATTGCTTCACATCTCATTTTACATTCATACTTGTCTAAACTTGAGTCAAAAAGGTCACTTGCTTGTCCTCATCATACTTTGTCAACACACTACATACTAGTATACTTTGCTAAGTGGTCCCTCATCAAGGTTTCTTACCTTTGGGTCTCATTTGGTCTTACTTAGAGTCAAGGTCAGCTTACCTCATCAAGAGAAACTATCCTCTCTTTGGAAGTCACACCTACTCTACTACTTACATACTTGGTCTTACACTTTGGACATTGCAAGTACACCTCAAGATTCATTTACACTCCATACAACTCTTGGTCTTCCATACTCTTGTCATTTTCATCTAGTTTCTCATCTTGGTCAAACACCTAGTTCATGGTTGAAACCCGCCTTCAAAAATCTAGGAGAATAGCTAAAGAAGCTCAAGAATCCGTAAACATGAGTTCTTATGAGTATGACAATGATCTATTCTACAATCCTGAGCACACTACATTACCAGACATGAATGTTTATAGACACAATCCAAATGTGGAAAACACAAACACTATAAACAACAATGCTACACACAATGACACAGTGGACAATTCTTCAATACTATCAGCAGACATACAAGAATCCATAATGGATCCTCAATTCAATAGATTGGTTGAAGAGATAATGAGGAGAGATCGTCAATACTTTTTAAACATGATGGCACAAAGTGGAGCTAAAATACCACATGATTTTGACTTATCTCAACTTATGGAAAGTCGACCCTCACAACAAACTCAACCTAACATGGATCAAAGGAGACCAAATAGTGGAGGAAATAGAGGACCGAATAATATGATGCCTGAGTCACCATCAGCTTTGCTTCAAAAGCCAGCAATCCCACATACACAAGCTCAAACATATGATACTTACACTCAAGGACCATCATGGAGGCCTTATGCTCAATCACATGCTCAAGGTATGAATCAATCAAAACAAGTGGATACTCAAGGACATCCTCAAAATTTTGACACAAGGAGACCTCATGTCAAAATTGGGGGCAACACAATGGAAAATGAAAGGCCTATTGAATATGGTTTATACACACAAAACAGATATGGGGTCCCTCAACAAGAAGTTATGCCAAGTGCTCCATATATGTCATAACAATATAGACCTCCATACGGACATGTCTATGATCAGTATCATCCATACATGCAACAAGCTCCTCCTCAAATGGGTGTTTCAAACATGGGGTATACTACAGGAAATCCATCTCCTCCCAAGGATAATTTGGAGCAACAAATTAGAGATCTACAAAAGAAAATGGAGGACATGAGTACACCAAAACCTACATACACTATGAGAGATATATGTCCTTATCCCTTTGATAAGAGCATCCCAATGCCCCCATTTCCTGCACACTTTGTAACGCCAAAATTTGACAAATATAGAGGGAGAGGAGACCCCAAGGCACACATAAGACAATTCTTCACAGCTTGCATTGAGGTAGCGGCAGAAGAAACATACTTAATGAGGTTGTTCCCACAGAGCTTAGGAGATCAAGCTATGGAATGGTTTTCTCAATTACCTCCCGGTATTAAGTCATGGGGTGACTTGGCAGAGGCATTCATTCAGCATTTCTCTTACAACATTGAAACAGATGTCTCAGTTACTACCTTGTGCAATACGAAACAAAAGGAAGGAGAATCTTTTGCAACATTTTTACAGAGATGGAGAAACCTAGCTAGCAGATGCTCTTGTGAAATCCCGCAAAAATAGATGGTGGAGATGTTTACACAAAACGTTAATAAAGCTATTGGCTATGATCTCAGAAAAGCTTGTTTGTCTACATTCAAGGATGTTATTGAAAAGGGCCTAGCAACAGAAAAGGTCTTAATTGAAAAAGGAGTTATCAAACTATTCAAAGAAAACAAAGAGGACTTTAAGGGAAAGGACAAACCAAAATTTTGGAACAAGAACAAGAACATAGTTAATGATGGCGTTGTTGATGCCAATACAGTGAGACCAAAGTTCGTCTTTTCCGGATCAAGTTCTACCAACAATCAGGTGAACACTCAAACAACTTCTAGACCACGAAGGAAGTACACTCCATTGGGAGAACCACTGGAATCAGTATTCAAAAAGCTTGTAGCAAACAAAGTAATTACAGTTCCAGATTTTCCTCCTTATGAACCAAAGGTAAAACCAAATTGGTGGAATGATGATGAGTATTGTGAGTTTCATAAGAGCAAGGGTCACAAGACAAGTAATTGCCATCGATTGAAAAACATTGTGCAAGATCTCATTGACAGAGGAGATATAGAGATTGAAGGATATTCATCTAATCAAGAGCATGAGATGTTTAAGGAACCATTCCCAAAACATGACAAAGGAAAAGGCAAAGTCACAGATGATCAAGCCAATTACACTAGAGCACCTTACAATTATGATTCTACTATCAATCACATCTCAATGGACAATCATATCTCTACCATTACTATCAAAAACAAAAATCCTGAGAATCCTTCTCAGAGACCCAAAATTGTCCTAAAAGGTGTGGGATCTTCATCCGAATCTACCTCTGAATGTCATGTTACAACCCGTCGAGGTAAGATCACGTTGCCAGGTGCCTCCACTAAGAATACCAATCTTTCATTAACCAAGCCTGAGTACGACCTTGTAGAACAACTAGGGAAGACACCTGCACTCATCTCTATTCTTGAGCTCTTACGTATATCTCCTGCACATAAAGCTATCCTTGACAAAATCTTGAGAGATACTGTCGTCCCTACTGATCTGAACGTGGACCAGTTTCAAGCCATGGTGGGATACCTATCCGTTCCACACTCCCTCACATTCACAGAAGCTGATGACGCCTCCATAAGTCAGCCACATAATGCACCTTTACACGTTGAAGCCTTCATACATAAACACCGAATAAAGCGAGTCTTGATAGATGGAGGAGTAGGTCTTAATATTTGTACATTGAGTACCATAAGACAATTGGGATATTCTGACAAAGCTGTGAATTCTACAAACCAAATCACCATCAAGGCTTATGATGATGAAGAGCGCTCGTCCAAGGGTACAGTCATTTTACCACTAAGAATAGGGCCAGTCACAAAGGATGTGGTTTGTCAAGTCCTAGATCTAGATCTCACGTATAACATATTGCTAGGACGTCCGTGGATTCATGAAATGAGGGCAGTCCCATCAACATACCATCAGTGCATTAAATTTCCTCACAATGGAGTCGAGGTAACGGTCAATGGTGATCCAAATCCATTCATATATTGTAATAACTTGAGATCACATACTGAGACTATCATCCCCAGCAATTGTGAGGCTACTCCTTCTTCAGCATATATTGATCCTGAGTCATTAAAGCCCTCGACATCCAAACAAGGTGAACTTAGAGGCAAGTTTCAAGACAAAGGCATGGGAGAATACACTCTGAATCAGACAATGTTTTTACGACAAGTCATGACCTCTCCCAAGGAATATGGGAGGCCACATCCTAACAAGCAAATCTCCATCATGATGCTCAAATGGGATCCTACCATCTTTCAAAAATGGGGTGAACTAGAAGAAGAAAATTTATATAAAATGCTCTATAAGGACGTTGAAGAGGACACACATAATCAGATTATTATACCCTGTGAGAACTATGGCAAAGGCTTCAAAATTTTGCAAAGATTTGGGTATGATGGAAAAATCCCTCTCGGACTACGCAAAGAAGGCGTCATGGAGCCCTTACAACCTGAGCTAACTACAAGAAGGGAACGCTCCAAGGGGCTTGGTTTTCTGAATCCCAGACTACATACTAAAAGAACAAAAGAGGTATGGCGAATCAAAGTTGCCGAAGTTCAACAAGAGGATTACTATTCCACAGATTCCAACGAATGGGAATGGGGTTCAGACAAATCCTCCAATGACTATGAGCTCACTGAAACATTCAGAGAGCCAGATGAATCCACAGAGGAGGAGGAATTTTACAAAAAGTTCAGAGTTGGTCAAGAACCAACCCATAAGGATCCCACACAAGCTTCGTTTCAAGGTCCTAAGTCAAAATCACATAGGATGAGGACACCTGTCCCAGAAGGCTCTACTAGTGATGACAATTTGGATTCGCTCACGATTGAAATGGATGAGGAGAGTGCCATCGATGACCTTGACGATTACCTTGACATACCTGAATATAACCACATCTTCACTATTAGCCTTGCAAACCCTGAAAACACTAATGACCTTCCCCTTGTTCACCCTCAACTCATTGACTGGGATCATGAAGGACCAGCACAATTTGATACATTTCAAAATGACGAAGCTATTATCGACTACCTTGGCATTCGAGATGATCTTCCCCCTGGAGACCACAAAGCAGGATACACCATAGAGCTCAACAACATAGCATACTTTGGTGAAGGTGTCGGGCCTTCTAGTCGCAAAAATGTGAAAATAAAAACAAAACAAGGGTCTTATGGTGAAAACCACACTGTGGCGCTATCTGACCCCAAAAAAGTAAAAAGAAAGGACGTATCTGAGGGTGAAAACCTCTCTGAGGTGCCCGAAGATGGAAGGCTCGACATTCTCCCAGCATCATACGAGGAAAAATCATCCATGTTGGTAGAGGAGACTATAAAGACAAACATTGGTACAACAGAGGTTCCACACAACATATTTTTGGCTCAATCATTGACAGAGGCCGAGAGAGCAAAATTCATAAGCTTCTTCAAGGGACGACAAATCAACTTTGCATGGTCATATGCTGATATGCCTGGGCTAGACCCGGATTTGGTGATGCATCATTTAACAGTCAAACTGGGGGCAAAACCAGTAAAGCAAAAATTAAGGAAAATGCATCCACAAGTGGCATTGCTAGTCAAGGCAGAGCTAGAAAAATTATTGGATGTCGGATTCATACGCCCAATTGATTACCCCAAATGGATCTCCAATTTGGTACCTGTCAGTAAACCGGATCGCAGCATTCGAATATGTACAGACTTCAGAGATATCAACAAGGCTTGTCCAAAGGACGATTTCCCATTACCAAACATTGACTTGATCGTTGATCTCACAGCAGGCCATGAAATGTTATCTTTAATGGACGAATTTTCTGGATATAATCAGATCAGGATTGCACCTGAAGATCAACATAAAACATCATTCACTTGTCCATGGGGAACCTTCTGTTGGAATGTCATGCCCTTTGGGCTGAAAAATGCAGGCGCCACGTATCAACGAGCCATGACTACTATCTTCCATGATCTCATGCATGTAACGGTGGAAGATTATGTTGACGACCTTTTGGTTAAATCAATAGACAGAAATACACACTTGGACATACTTTCAGTTGCTTTTGATCGGTTGGAAAAATACAAAGTAAGACTAAATCCTAAGAAATGTGTCTTTGGAGTAACCTCCGGGAAGCTCCTAGGATTCATTGTGTCTAAAAGAGGAATCGAGGCCGATCCAGCAAAAGTCAAGGCTATCTTGGACATGCCGCCACCGAGGAATATCAGTCAACTTCGATCTTTACAAGGGAGACTCCAGTCTATACGAAGATTCATTGCACAACTTGCAGATAAGTGTAATCCTTTCCAGCACCTACTACACAAAAACATCAAGTTCAAATGGGATGAGAACTGTCAACAGGCTTTTCAGGCGCTCAAAGACTATCTTTTGAATCTGCCAGTTTTGATGCCACCAATTCCAGATCAACCATTGCTACTTTACATATCAGCTACTCCGATAGCACTAGGGGCACTCCTAGCACAACAAATACCTGACGGCAAGGAAAAAGCAGTCTACTATATCAGTCGCACATTGGTGGGATATGAGCTAAACTACACACCAATCAAGCGTGCATTTCTCGCTGTGGTCTTTGCTTCACAGAAGTTACGACATTATATGCTCACTCACAAGACTAAGTTGATTGCCAGAATTGATCCACTAAAATATCTTCTCAACAAGGCTACACTTACTGGGCGGCTGGCCAAGTGGGTAATGATTTTGAGTGAATTCGACATTGAATACGTGGACAGAAAAGCTATAAAAGGACAAGCCATCGCAGATCAACTAGCAGATGCTCCCATGATAGATGATGTTCCTCTATAGTCGGAATTTCCAGATGAGTCCATTCTAACAATATCACCTGCAAAGTCATGGCAATTATATTTTGACGGCTCATACACACAGCACGGGGCAGGAGCGGGTATACTCTTTATAACTCCCCAAGGCGATTCTATACCAAAGTCATATTGCTTATCATTTCCTTGCACTAACAATATAGCAGAATACGAGGCATTAACAACTGGGCTAAGAATTGCAGTTCAATGGAAGATCCAAGAACTTCGTGTTTTTGGGGATTCTCAACTTGTCATCCGTCAAGTAACTGATGATTATCAAACAAAAGATGAAAAGCTAATGCCTTACAAATAACTGGTAGATGATCTGAAACAACACTTTGCAAAGATAGAGTTTGAGCAGATACCAAGAGAACAGAATCGTGCTGCAGATGCCATGGCTACAATTGCTTCGCTCATTGATCTACCGCAAAATGAGACCTGATATGAATTCCTGGTAGACAACCTGCTGATTCCGTCATATGAGATCACTCATACGGAAATGATATGTGTTGTTGGTCCTGAATCCCAGTTATATGGTCCCATATTCACATACCTTCGCGACAATATCTTTCCTCCCGATCTATCAAACAACCAACGCCGGACTTTCATTCGCCAATCCTCCCGATACGTTATCCTAGCTGATATCCTATACCGACGAGGTCTAGATGGCACCCTTCTTAGATGTTTAGAGAATGACGAAGCTCAGATTGCATTACGAGAAGTGCATGAAGGGATATGTGGTCCGCATACTAGTGGTCCTACCTTGGCCAAGAAACTCATCAGGACTGGATACTACTGGCCTACTATGGAAAAAGATGCATATCAGTTTGTCAAAAAGTGTAAGCAGTGTCAAATTCATGGAGACCTCATACATGCACCAGCACAAGAACTACAACCACTTGCGTCTCCTTGGCCCTTTTGTCAGTGGGGACTCGATCTCATAGGCAAGATTCACCCTCCTTCTTCCAATGGACATAAATTCATTATCACAGCCACAGAGTATTTTACAAAGTGGATTGAAGTCGTGCCTCTCACACAAGTTACTGGGAAACAAATCGCTACCTTCATCTTGAACTACATCATTTGCCGATACGGGATTCCTACTTCCATTATTACTGATAACGGGCGTCCCTTCAAAAATCAGGATGTTCGTGAACTCTGTGAGCGCTTCCATATCTCCCACCGTTTCTCCACACCATATTACCCCCAAGGTAATGGCCAAGCTGAGGCGTCTAATAAAACAATTCTCAAAATCCTTAAAAAGACAGTCGACGACGCTGGCCGTAACTGGGATGTCCAACTCAATCTTGCACTCTGGGCCTATCGCACAAGTGTCCGCACACCTACAGGAGCTACACCCTACTCACTTGTCTACGGCTCTGAAGCCATCTTGCCTATTGAGGTCGAGTTACCTTCTTTACGGGTCTCCTTGAGAAACATAATCAACGATGAAGACTACAGGGTTTCTCGCTTACAAGAACTAGAACTGCTGGAGGAGCGAAGGCACACTGCTTTTAATCATCTCAAGGCTTATCAACAACGAATGAGTCACAGCTACAATCACAAAGTTAAGCCTCACACATTTGAGATAGGTGACTTAGTCCTCAGAGAAAACCCCAAAAATCAGAAAGACAGAGATAAGAAGGGCAAGTTCGAACCAAACTAGCTTGGTCCTTACATCATTACAGCGGTATATGGATCTGGGGCATATCAGCTCTCAACTACAAAAGGTGAACCCTTGGAGGATCCTATCAACAGCATGCACCTTCGCAGGTTTTACACATAGCTCTTCAGAGCATCCTAATTCAAAAATACAAAAAAATCAAAAAATTTCAAAAATACAAAAAAATTATAAAACAAAAAAATCGTTACTTGGTGAAAACCTGGCAAACAGGCACCTTGTGACACAAAAAAATTGAAAAATTCAAAAAATTAAAGAGAAATAATTTCGTCCAACAGTGAAAACCACTTCGGTGGCGCCCTGGGCAAGTACCATGGTGAAAACTGGGTCACCAGTGCCATGCGTAGAGACTTTGCTCCCCTCTCTCCTTCAGGATTCTCTTTCATCCTTTCACTTCACACACATTCACAACCTATTCGTTCACAATAAACTTACCCATTCCCATCATGGCTTGTTATTGATCTACCTAAGATTGGTTAGCCATCCATAAACCTCCCTTTTCACTCCCTTTCCATCCATAATAAATCAGATCCTATCTGTGGCTAAGGCAAATCCTACGTCTAGTAATGGGTGTGGAACTGAGAACATCACATGTTTCGAGGAGTACAGTTTCTTCCAGCTTCCTTCAAGTCTATCCGCGCACAATTCGCAATAAAGCAACATCTGCATCGCCAGATCCGCAATAAAGTTTCATCTTCTCCGCAATAAAGTATCAGTTTCATGGATTCAGTCAGTTTCAGATGAGACACAGTAGCAACAATGGGCTTCAACAAAATCAAATCTTTCAACAGACTCAGACAACATATGGTTCAGTGCTATCTATCCTTTTTGTGAAAGTGAACATTGTGACCACAATCAAATAAGACTTATACAAGTGACAAGAGACACTAAACTTGAGGACTACAGTGGATGTTGGTGTCGAGTCTTGGTTTTCTTTTGATTTCATCTTTATTTTGGTGACATGTCTTTTAGCTTTTCCGGGATGTCTTTGACTAGAGATTCTATCTCCAGGATGTCTTTGACTAGAAAGGCGAGGATGGGGTATCATCACCTATTTTATTTTCTGTCTATGGATTGTCTCTTAGTAATGCTATGACTTGTCCAAGGATATGAGGACATTGTGAGTCTAGTATGAACTAGGGCATTCCTTGTTTGTGACTGTCTTATCTCCATGCAAACAGGTACAATGACTTTCTGGGTCGAACATATGCCTCGATTGTCATAACCTACTTGCCATAATAAAGCTCAATGATGATAACGCACAAGAAGCTCTTTTACTTTCATATCTTCTGTCTTCCATCTCCCTTTCTTGATTGACTTCCATTGTCCTTCTCGAGTCCGCGTAGCCCGCTATCACATGACTGAGTATAATGACACACTAAAAACATTTGCATTTCATATAGTTACACCTACATCACCACATATAAGCATTTCATACATACATATAGATATCACAATTGCATCACGTCCTGCATACAACACATGTTAGCACATCTTACATTTGCATTATCATATTCATTTGCATTACATACATTCACATTTGCATCATGCATCACATATACAACATAAAAGAACAAAAATATATTGCATTGCATCATATAAGCATCCATATCATAAAGTATGCATCACATAAGAACATCTCATCATATAAGGTACACATGCATATAGCTGCCGCAAAAATGGATCATCTCTCATATATAATCAAATGTGTCATGATACAATGATGTCAAAAGAATCATATGACTACAAAATCACCCGCAGGTGTCTACAATACAAAAATGGTACATCTACTGATACAAGGGGAGCCCTCTATGGCTATGATGAACTCCCTCCCTCGGAGCCGCCTGGCCTCGACGGAGTCTGAGCTCTGGATGGTCCCGCTCCAGGATCCCCCTGCCTGTCTGGTGGTGGTGGAGGACCCATGACCCCACCGCTGGATGCCTGCCTCCTACGACTCCCTCCCGTAGCCGTCGCTGTGCGCGATGATCTATGGAAGCTCCTCGCCCGCTGATCCGCTGGCACGACACCATAGTACAGATCCCTCCAATAGGCGATCTCCTCTCCAGCTCGCAGCACATATGCGTAGCCTGCCCCTGCATCCTCTGCTGCCCGCCTCCCTGCCCTCAGAGCTGTCTCGGCCTCAGTATATCTCTGGATGGCCTGGTCCCTCTCCCGCTCTGTGTCTCTGAGCTTGATCCTGAGGTGATCCCTCTCCCACACCAACTCCTCAATCTCATCTGCCTGGCCCTGGTAGATCTCTCGCAGCTCCAACAGCTCATCCTCCTCAGGATCTCTGCCCTCAGCCTCTGCCTGTGGCTCCTCCTCTACAGGTGCCTGTCCCTGTGCCTCTGCCTGCACCTGTCTTGGTGCCTGAATAGGTACCTGTGCATGTATCTGTCCCTGTCCCTGCACCTGTCTAGGTCCCTGTCTAGGACCCTGTGCTGCTGGTACCTGCAGGGGCACTCCACCGTGACCCCTCACCACCTGAGCTGCTCTCTCCTGTCCTCCCTCCCTCTGAGGTGCTACTCGCCTCTCTCCCACCACCCCCCTCTGCCTCCGTCGACCCCTGCCTCCATCTCCTCCACCATCGTCATCATCATCCCCTCCCACCTCTCCCTCCAGCAGCTCTCCCGGATCTGTCAATCTCGGAAAGGGATGCTCTGCCCAATACGCAGAGTACTCTGCGTCCATCCCTGCATCCTCTACCTCCGGCCACATGTCCCATGGTAAGGGCATCATCTCTGCCAGCTGTGTCATGGCCTGATCATATGATAGAAGCGGCCCGAACTGTACCTGATCTCTGACTGTATGGGCATACATGCCCGAGCCTCGTGGCATCCGCTGAATACGGCCAAACTGTCTGCATACCCTGTCCACAAGCTGCCTCTCTAGAATATAGGGCATCCGCCCAATCAGATACCTGCTCCTGAATGCATAGGGTAGCTCCAATGCGTCGTCATCCCACTCCTCGCACCCCAGGTACGGCCTCCAGATAACCATGTCAATGTCATCTATAATGCGCCTCCAATGCTCCAGTCGACCAATCCGAGGCTATGATGTAATCATATCGTATAAATGCACAAAACTCCGTCCCTGCCCTCTGCCCTTGAAGTGAATAGGCCGTGTGATGGGAAGGTGCTCATATGCCCACACCTGAAGGAGAGTCACTCCGCAGCCCAAGCCCACTGATCCGTGGTGCACAAACTGATGCAGCTCATAGTACAAATGGGCCAAGACACATGGCCCCCATGCATATCTGGTGTGCTCTATCATCAGCGTCTTCAGTGCCCCTCCCCAGCCAACTGCCAATCCCCGTGTGGCTCTGTCCAGACACAAGTAACCACTGATGGCTCCTCCAATAACCGCTGGCAAAGCTAAACCTGTGGCGGTCATGGTATCCCAGGCTACGTGACCTGCTCGCATCTCCAACCTGGGATCCTGGAATACCCGTCTCAGTGCCTCCCTGTCACCATCTCGATCGTATGGAATCAACTCTCCATCGATCGGAATATGCAAAATCCTGTAAACATCCTCCAGTGTCACTGTCATCTCACCCATCGGCAGATGAAACGTGCACGTCTCAGAGTGCCATCTCTCAGCCAACGCAGTCAGCAAACCCATGTTTGCCCGAAACTCAGGCACAAATAGCACATGTGTAAGACCCATCTCCTCAATGGAAATCCTATCCTGGATCGACAACTCTGGTCGCAACCTCTAAGTCGATGGGAATCTCTCCCGTGACTCCAACATCGGCAAGTACTCCTGCAGTCAACCAATCAATCATGTCAGTTATCGTGGCATTCACTGTTTATCACAAAATGCTACTTGCTATCTAAATGCATACGCTTACCTATCCTAGTGACACTCACTGTTCATCACAAAGTGTTGCTATCTATCCTAGTAGTGCTCCCTGTTCATCACAAAGTACTACGTGTGTGACATTCCCTGTTCATCACGAAGTGTCACTCACATTCGCACTCCCTGTTCATCACAAAGTGCTGCCTATCTTGGTGCTCCCTGTTCATCACAAAGTGCCTTGATCTATCCTAATCTTCCTAGAGGACCTGCTTGAGTGTATCCTCTCAGCAGCTTATCCAATCGATAGCGTATGTTCATCACAGAACTGCCGATTTGACCTAGAAGACTAAAACTATGCATTTTGACACACAAACGCACTTTTAACTCCTAAACGCGCTTATAGACTGCGTAAACGCGCTTCTGCAACATAGACGCGTTTCCTGAACACAAACGTGCCTATATCATGCACAAACGCGGCCAGGGAATGCAGACGTCCCTACATGACACAAACGCCCCTACAGGGCACAGACGCTTCTACATTTCACAAACGTGTCCGTATTTAGCACAAACGCGGTTCCAGGCATAGACGCGCCTGGACCCGACACAGACGCGCCTGCCCGACACAGACGCGCCTGGCACTAACACAGACGCGGTTGCGCGTTTTTGCATTTTTTAAACTACCCTATTCCTAACGCATTTATTGCTACCTACTGAGCATTTATGACAAAACTTGAAATGCGTGAAAGTACGAGGAGGTTTTCGGGTACTTACCGGCTCTCCTGCATCTGCTGGTCGCTGGAATCGGCGAACACGGTCGAATCTATGAATGAAAGCCATCGCTGCTGACTGCTGCTGCTCTTTTCTTTCGCTCTGCACTGTGATCTTCTAAGGGTGTGGATGACAATGAGGATGTCTTTTGCCCGTGGTCTATCTTATAGCCTACCCTAGCCCTCGTCTTCATTTCCCGAGTCAGTATTCTTCATCCCGTGACTTTGTCACTTTATCCGATCAGTCCATTCTATCCCGTCTTTCTTATCGAGAGATTGTTTGCAATCTTTTCAAACATTTTCATCCAATCTCTCGAGGGGGCATATCATTCCCATTCTGGGGCAACTCTGTATCAGTTCATCTTATCTTCTTTGAAACAACGCGACAAGCTGCATTGTCTCAAAGAGGGGCAAAATGTAGACACCTAAAATTGTCATGTCTAATTAAATAAATATTTTATTTATTTAATTATCTAAGCCTAATTCTTCTATTAATTAAATAAATCTTTATTTATTTAATTAATTCATTTATCCTCTTCTAGCCTTATTTCTCATTTAAATAAATACATTTATTTATTTAAATTATCCCTTTCCTAAATTAAATAAATATTTTATTTATTTAATTGTCCTATTTCTTCTATTAATTAAATAAATCTTTATTTATTTAATTAATTCATTATCTTTTTCTACACATGACACATGTCATTCATCTCTTAATTCATACACTACCTACCTCTTTCATTATTTTTGTATTTCTTTTACCTACCCTCTAATCATAGCCGACCTCTCTTTTTACACCTCTCAATCTTAACCCTCCATTTCATATTGTGTCTTCTATTTAAGGAGATGCCTTCTTCATTATCAAACCCTAATGACT
The DNA here is from genome assembly GCF_030272615.1 of Cryptomeria japonica. Taxonomy (NCBI): domain Eukaryota; kingdom Viridiplantae; phylum Streptophyta; class Pinopsida; order Cupressales; family Cupressaceae; genus Cryptomeria; species Cryptomeria japonica. The sequence goes on along the minus strand of NC_081415.1, from coordinate 678,480,221 downwards.
AATGATTGATTTTGGAGTACTTGGCTACACTACGATCCTACTTGCAACCACATTTCGTTCTTTGTTGAGCTCTTGTGCATATAAAAATCTGAGAGCAAATATATCAAGCAAGATCAATGGAGATAGGAAGAATGGAGATCAAAACCCTATTAGACATGTGATGATATAATCTTTGTGATTTTGAGTTATTTTGCATTGTCTTAGGTTATCTTCATATGTTATGGTGGATCTTTGTTGATTGTTAGGCTAGGGTTTGGTGGTTGAATTCATTTAGCCTTTCAATTTTGTTATTATTGTTATCCATTTTCACCGTAAACACAAGCTATTTTCAAACCATAAAAAAAAATATTGGCGATACACGTGGCACACAGTTGTCAACTCTCTGCCTGGAAGACTGCCCATTAGAAAATCTCGCGACCTAGCAACAAGCCCTTAGGAATCTCTCTATCTCCAACTCGCAAGGTGAAAATGCTAAGCCTTCATAACCTCGAGATCTAGCGACTGAGGGAAACTGAACTGGCACTCACCAATTCTCGACCACAAATGTCAAGTCCTCATCATCGCATCGACTTGGAGATAGTACATAAAACTGTTTATCTCTTAACCACTAGCACTTCACTCGCAAGCTCACGGCTTGATTAGGTCTTCAGACATTTAACTTCGTGAGTTGGTGATAACCATTAAACCTAGCCACAAATTGTCTAGTCGCTAGCTCGTGACCTAAAAATGCTAACATTAAACAAACATGAGAGCTAGCGACAACTGTATGAAATGAGTTACTCGCTAACTCTCGCGGCTATAATGTATGACATCAGACCAACTCGAGACCTCATGACCAAAGCAATTTCACTAACAATCTCCAGCTCGGTAACATAAAATGCTAACACCCAAAAAGATGGAGACCTCATGATGTAAACCCAAACCAACTTGTCGCCAGCTTGCGGCTTGATCATGTCTTCAGACATTTTACCTCGCGAGCTGGCGATAACCATAAAACTTAACCACAAACTATCTGGTCGCTAGCTCGCAACCTAAAATTTTTAAGGCTTGGATGTTGACTCGTTCCTGAGGGACTAGTTTGAAGGTTTCTCTTGAGTCGAGGTTGATTAGACAAGCGAGGATGACAATTTCAGAGGCATAAAAGGATTTGATAGCTTCTGAGTTAGAGATGGGAGATCACGGATTTCTCTTATAAATAAGAGCTTAGGTTGCTTGTTGTCAGGGATTCTGAAGTAGAATTTGTCTAATCAAGGAGGAATAAAATCAAAACAAAATCGTTCATAATAGATGAGCCTTAGCATGATGCAATGGATTTCATAGGCATGACTTCTAGAGTCTACAAACATGTTGAAAAACACCAAAATGACGATTTTTCATGTGAATGAGCATCACCAAATGAAGTGTGAAAATGTTATAAATACAATGGAGTGGTGACTTAATTGGTAGAAGAGAAACTCAGAAAAGAAACCTTTTTCATTTTTTGAGAGTGGTTTTTCCTCAAAAAGGAAGATGATGTTTGAGCAGGATAGTGCATGGAGTTGTTGTGTGCTCTGTGATACTGGATGGGTGTTTTTTTGTTTTCTTCTGTGTGAGTTTGTTTATTGTTAGAGGGGTTTTGAAAGTGAGAAGGATTGTTAGAGGGGGTGTGAAAGCATTTTCTCATCAAGAAAGGCCAAGCATGGCACATCCTCTGCTTCTACTCTGCCATAGGATGGAAAGGGGTTGAAGAAGGAGCCCGCAAAGGAATGAAAGAAGGATTTGTTTGGGTGGGGAGTTGATGCAGAGCATCATGAAAAACCACTGAAAACTATAGGATCATGTTGATCCATCCATATTTTAATCATGATAACAATTCATTAGAGGCATATTTCATCATTCTTCAACAATCAATCAATCAAGAAAACTTAATCTAGGTATCAAACTTGCCAACTTGCTGCCCCTTTGGATAGACCTATACACAGAGTTCTATAAATTTTTAACAAAAAGTAAACACCTCAATCCCTTCAGTCAGAACCTGAATAACTATATTATAAACAACATATCCAAAATTCATAAAGATCCAACTGTTCAATAAAAAGTTATCATCTCTACATCGAGACCAATTTTGACTGTCATAAATCTGGAAAATGTATGCTTGCTGCCTGCTAGGGTATCATATTTCACAACAGATACTTAACCAAACTAAAAAAATACCATACTCAAATGAAATCCCTCTGATTCTACTTTCATAATATGCAAGTCATTAATTTTTCCAATGGTGAAATCACAAGATAAATACAAACCCTTTCCAGCAACTCCATTTAAGACAGTTTAAAACCAGTTTTTACAAAAAATCTTCATAACTTCCACAAATAAAAACAAAAATGCCTCAAAAAAAAGGGAAAAGAAAGAGGATTCTTATATATTTCCAATAAGTCTATTTATAGGTCTTAATAATCTCATATGAGTTCATACCATATGCTGCAATGTGATTGTTCTTAGGAAGTATCAAATCTGCAATTAACAACTTTCACCAAAACTTCCATATCTTCTTCATTTCTAAACATAATAACTCCAAAACAAAAGGAAAAGAAAGGTAATTAACATATATAACTATCCATTATACATATACAAAGGTTTCTAGGCCATACATGGTCGTACAAGGCCTGAAACCAACACAAAAATTGGAAAGCCAATCAAAATAACAAGAGTGGAATGCACCAAAATGTATCCAAAATGTTCTCCTTTCTTCTCTGTTCTTCCAATAATGATTTGGTTCGACCAATACAACATATTTATAGACTATTTGGTAGTTATAAACCATCCAAATACCTTTATGACCCTTCATCTTCCCTTTTACAACTTTATGTGCAATTTTTGCACTTTTACATTTTTGCAAATGTTGCACTTTTTCAATTTTCTTGCAACTTTGACACTTTTTCCTAATGACTCTCCAAATTGTAAAAACCCCCTAAACATTTCCAAATAATCTATTTAATACCTTTTACATACTTGATAGCCTTTTCATGGCCTTTTATACAATTTTGACCATCTTGACCTATAAGGGCCTATATGGAGAACTAGGACATAATCAAGACTTGCTTACATTTTTAGGCTTCCAAGCCTTACAAATCATTCCAAATGGATTCAAATACATTATAAATGACCTTCAAATATCAATTATATTTCAAATGATGACTTTGACCACATATCTGCCTTACACCATGGGTGCTCCTGCAACAGGAGTGGTAGCCAGTCATCTTTGTGAGGACATGGAAGGTGCAACCCCTCCCCAACATATTACATTTACCCTAAAGATCATGTTTCCACTTTCCCTGATCGTGGGCATGAAGGCTCTGGCTCCTCTTTCCATTGTCTCTGTTCCTGGGCATGAAGCCTTCCTCCTCTATTTGGAAACGATCTATTGGACAGAACGTAACATCTCACATTCCATCCGAAGGCATCAGGGTGATAATGACATGGCTCAAGCAGTTTTGCAAGTTGTATAGTCATTGGGGTTCCTTTTCTGGTTCCAGTAGTGATTCTAGACTCTAGGTGAAGGGAGCAAGTTGTATACTGTATAGTCATTTACAGAGCAAATGAAAAGCATTTAGTTTCAAGCTTTGTGCAGGTTCTTGAAGGAGTTATATATAAATTTATTTTGTGTATAATTCTATTTCTTTCTGTAAAGTGGAAAAATCGAACCCTAATCATTCTCCCCTCCCCAACTCCAAGGAGAGAGAAGGGAGAGTCACTAGGGTTGATGGTTTTCACGTAGGAGGGACTTTACATTCAAAAGAGGGGTTGAAACCCACAAGATCCAATCCCACGCAAAGCAAGATTGGATTCTATATGAGTTTCAAGGGTTGTGATAGCAAGGATACCCTCTTTTGTAAAGAATGTAGATAGAAAGATTGAACTAGGAATGCATAGAAAGTGAGAAAGATTCACTTATAAACTGAGTTAGGGATATAGGATGAAGCTGCAGACCTGGAATTAGCAGTAAAATGTCGAGACGGCGTTGTCCTGCAAATTTGAGCAAAAGTTGACGGGACGATAGCGCCCGACGTGCACACGGTCCTCCGAAAAATCCGCGAAACAAAGGGGGATCTGTTCGTCTCAGCACAAGGATTCTAGATCTTCAATTTCAGCCGCGTACCTGCAACCTACACATAGAAAAGCGAAGACGATTGGGGGGTTAGGGATGAGGGGTTTGCCTTTAGGTCAAACCCCGGTTTTGGAATTAACCAAGAAATGAGAAATGTTGTAAATGTAATGTAAAACAAGTACTAATACCTTGTTGTAAGGATGTTTGTATCCTTATATGCGAAGGTATAGATGTTGTTGTATGTTGTATGTTTGTATGTTGTAGTATGTGATCTCCTCTTCAATGGTTGAATCCTTGTCTTGAATGCAACACTTAGCCTTGAATGGAGACTTAGAATGATCAATTGCTTGAAGGAATGCTTGAATGCTTGAATTCTTGAATGTTTGAATAGAGTTTCCACGTCTTGTACACATATGTCCTTCCTCTTTTTGACCTCCTCAAATGGTAGAGGAAATGTAGTTTATATACTTGCCAATTAGGGTTAAAAAACTGATTTTCCCGACCTTAGGTCGACCAGGAAATGTTATTTTCCAATTTGCAAACAAAAAGGCCCGAAGTCCCATAGGAGACCGGGCCCAAAATAGGGCCAGGGACCAGGGCGCTGGGCGCTCTAGTCCCACCTCCCGGGACAACGGGGTGCAAGGAGGATCGGGCCAGGGTACTGGAAAAATGCAGTTTTTGGTGTCATGAGCAAGTTTCGGGGTCTCCATTCAGGTTTAGTGTTGCGTCGCCATCGTGAAGACCCAAATGCAATCGAAATTGCAAGTGTCGCAATTTTAGGACGCTACATTTAGCCCCCACTTTAGCGGGAGTATAAGCGTACGCTCATACTTCCGGTAAAGTACAAGGAAACAACATTGAAAAACTTTCACCACGTCAAGGAGGCAAGATACACCAAACCCCCAGTGGACTAAGGATCTTACGACTTCGATTGACAAAGTAAAAGGGAAGATCACGAGGGAGAACCATGACTATCAGTAGTAAGGTTCCCTCACTATGAGTCATGCAAGAAAGATATCAAAAATTTTCAAGGCAAGGCTAAATTTGCCAAGAAATTTTCAAGTATCTTGAAAAGATATGAACGGGATGTATGCCCCCCTACGTTAAAGCGATCGCACACGCCTCACCGGGGGTGATTGCTTTAAGGTATTGATACATATAAGAAATGAGAAAGGAGCATGTTATCACAAGGATTTAGCCCCCAAGTGTAAGGTAAGCCCAAGGATAATAGACACAAAACACAAAGCACAAGGTGACTTCGCTTTCCTCGGGGTCAGTATGCTATATGATAATTCATGTATATCATATGTATGTATGCATAATTGTTCTTCATTCCCCAATCAAGGAAGGTCACCTAGAAGAAGGGAACACATGTGTCTTTTGAGTCAACATGAGAGAGACCAAGAGATCTCAATGCTTTGCATCGTCCTCAAGTAGACAACACTAAGGACAACAAATAGAAGAATGAGAATAACACATAGAAGAAGTAACAAAAGAGATAGAGGAGGAGAGAATTTGCTATGCTAATGAAACTAGTCTAGCACGTCATCTACCCCCCGATCTTGCTGATCAATGTTTCGAGAAGGTAGGGAACACGCTAGAGGAGGAACATCCAACACAACAGATGGAGCTATCACAAGATCCAAACAAGGGCTATGTTCATACCCCAAGCCACAGTGTTCTTGTCTAGGAGCTAGGATAAGTGCTCTAGAAAATTCATTAGATAAATGGTTATCAATATCAACAAGTTCATATTCACTATCAGAATGAATAGGAGTAACATTTTCATCATGAATAACATTTTCATCTATATCATCATCAAGATTTATAAAAATAGGATCTTTAACTCATACAGGATCAAGACCATCATGCATCTTATGTTTAGGAGATTTCGGCTCAATCGTCGGCTGAGGAGAAAATGGAATAATGCTTGTTGAAGGTGTTTTTGGGGATTGCAAAGTTTGAGAAGCAGCTGCCTGAGCTCTAAGACGACGCTTTCGTCGGCGTTCACATGCATAACGATTTCGTCTAGTCTTAGTAGGAAGATTAGGAGATTGAGGAGGAGGAATGTTCTCATCCTTATCACTTGGGTGTTTAGGTTGTGGACTCTTAGGTTGAACAATAGGAGAAGAGGAAGGTCTCTTCTCTCCATAAGAGGAAGGAGGAGGAACTGCTCCATATAAGGGAGGAATATTTGGTTTAGGAAGGAGACCAAGTCCATCATGACGAGGAGGTATAGGTCTACCTTTAGAAGGTTTATTCGGCATAGGCATAGTCACATCCATAGGGATGGGTTGGGAATCTTCTTGAGGAAAGACATTAGTTTTATCTTTCAAAGGAAGAACTTCCTTCTCAAGAATGATAGGAATGTCAAGTTTGGGTGTTCTAGGTTCACTTAGAGATAGGATCATGTCTTTTTTCCACTTTTGATAAGATTTGAAAAGATGATCACTTCGCAGAGGAAGAGATTGGAATTGTTTAGGCCAAAAGTAATCAATAGGAACGCTAGAAGTTCTTTCAGCTGGTTTAAAGAGACTATGATTGACAGTAACAACTTCACCATTATGGGGAAATTTCAAACACTTGTGAATAGGAGAAGCAATAGCTTTCATGGAAGATAGCCAAGGATAGCCTAGCTTCACACGAAATTGTTCAGATGATGGAATAATAGCAAAGTTCACATCAAGGGATTTGTTATGGACCTCAATAGGTAATGTAATAGAACCAATTGCAGGAGAAGAAAATGCATCAAATAATTTCACAACCACATTTGTTTCATCATAGATCACTTGATTCAATTGCAAAGTAAAAAGAAATTATTCAGTAATGACATTAACCATGCAAGAAGGATCAATAAGCACTCCACGGCAAGGTGTATTCTTAACTTTTGCAACTATATATAAAGGACCATCAGGTGCCCTGATAGTTTCACTAGCATCAAAGGTGATGGAAGGTTCTTTAGGGATTTTCTGCTGCTCTACAAAGTTAATCACATTTGGAGTCATGGACACAAGATCATCAGGTGAGACAGAGGAATCAGTAGTATCAATCGCATTAGAGGTATGAGAAGGCAATGGATCAATGAAAATCTTAAGATTTTGGTTAGGAGGAGCTACAGATGTGTTGCCTTTATCATTCACTCCAGAAACAGAAATAGTATTATTATCAATCAAATCTTGAATTTTCCCCTTTAAAGCAAAACATTTTTCAGTATCATGCCCAGGATGACGATGAAATTGACAAAAAGATTTGTTATCAAAATAAGGTGAATTAATCTTTGCAGGATCAATTTGCCTTATAGGAGGAAGAGTAAGCACATTTTGTTCCAATAACTTATTCATAATACTATGCAATGATTCATTCAAAGGAGTAAACTTTCTTTCTCTCTTGAAAAACTTAGAAATAGGAGACACACCTGATGCTGCATTCACATTGTTGTTGATGATGTTTTCATTGAATTTAATGGACTCTCTGTTTGGTTTAAACTTCCCAAATGGTTGTTGACTACTATCACCCTTATCACTCGGAGCCATATGATGTGATTGTTCCATTTGACTCACAGTCAGTTGATAATTGTGAAGAGTTGCACACAACTGTTGGAAAGAAGTAAACTCAGAAAACAGGAGTTTTTCTCTAATGTCTTTTTGTAAATTAGAAATAAAGATTCTTTGAATATCATTGTCAGGCACTGGAAAAGAAATTTGAGCATACAAATGCTTATATCTACCAATGAAATCAGTCACTTTTTCTTTAACACCTTGTTTACAATGCATTAAATCAATCAAAGTAACTTTAGGACTTATATTGTTTTGAAATTGTTGAATGAAAGCATTTGCAAGTTGTTCGAAAGAAGTAATAGAATAGGAAGGCAACGAGCAATACCATTGTAGGGCTTTGTCTCTTAATGTTCTAGTAAACAGTTTTGCAAGCAACCTTTGGTCATAAGCAAAATCAGTACATATTGTTTGAAAGGTCTTAACATGTGTTAGAGGATCACCCTTACCATTATAAAGCTCCAAATGCGGAATTTCAACATGTTTAGGGGGAATAGCTCGAACAATATCAAGAGAAAGTGGGCTCGCAACATCAAATGTGGGCACACTAAACTTAGATTGATTCATAGAGGCAATTTGTTGCTGTAAAGAAGAGACAGTTTGTGCAAGATTGTTAATGGTCGCTTCAGTCGAAGAATTCATATTAGATGTGTTAGATTGAGATGGAGGTGTTATGTTATTGAAAGAAGGTAAAGAGTAAGGTGGTGGGACACTATGATAGTTAGTCATAGGAGATGATTGGACAGGAGGAACACTACAAGGAGGAATGAAATGGTTAAATGAATTGCCCCCTTGTGTCATGTTCATTTGTGGAGATATAATAGGGACACTCATTGAAGGAATGAATGAAGAAGTTGGATTGAATGAAGGAAGAGAAGAAGAGGGATTGCCCCCATGACTGGTGATCATAGGGGGAATATCTTGTGTTGAAGTAGTCATTATGTTTGATGTAAAAGTAGGTATACTAGCAATAGGAGTCGTCAAAGGAATAGAATGATTGACTTGAGTAGGAGGTTGTGTATAACCCAAAGTTTCGGCACAACTCTTCATAGGCATCACATTTGAATCCACAATGTGTGCAATACCACGCAAAATATCAATTCCATTCTTATCACTTTGAAGCATACGTTTTAGACCCTCAATTAAAGGAAGAGCTTGACTATCAGGGTATTCTTGAGACATCCATTGTCGAAAATCACCAAATTGGTTATCCAATTTTGAAAGTTGTTCTACAGAAACCTCATGGAGAGCTTCTTCATCATTAAGAGGATTAGAGGAATTACCCATGTCCTCGTTAAAAAGACCATTCAAATTAGGTTCCATCTCCTCAGTAATTAAACCTTGGAAGGACTTAATTCTAAGGCTTCGTCTAACGAGAATAGTGTAAGTAGGGCTTATTGTTGTAAAACTCATGCAATAAAGAAAGAGAGAAGATTTTGAATTTTAGAGGTAGCAAATTTCAGTAAAACTAGCCAATCTTCTAGATTTAAGCTGTTAAATACAATCAGGACAATCTCCCAAAATTTCGGAAAAAATGTCCGGGACCGTGGCGCTCGGGGTGCACACGGTCCTCGCAACTTTTTTTGAAATTTGCAAGGATGAAAGTTATGATGATTTTACAGCTAACCTGAAAAAATTGAGTGATTTTACGATCTGTAGATAGGCCAAATTAAAGTTGCAATCTCAAAATTGAACCCTACCAAGATTGTCGAAAAATGCAAAATTTGAATTTTGAAAAAGAGAGGGAACCTGAAATTTTGAATTTTATGATTTTAGAGGGAATACCAAAAGCAATGCAAGTTTTGAAATTTGAAAGTTGACTCAATTTCATGCAAAATTCAATTTTGAAAGCGGAAATCAAAGTTGTTGTAATTAAGCACTTGATTTCAAAAGTCACAAATTGCAAAAATTTGAATAAATCACTGAAATTTCGAATGAATGATAACACACTTTTCAGATTTAGGACTGTAAGAAACACAATTTTGATACAGATTTCGATTTCAACAATTTTTGAATGATTAGAAGCCTCAATCCAAGCAATCGCTAGACCAACTTTGACTGTAATTTTGAAGGTGTTAAAATTGATAAAATCAGCCAAAATTCTGGATTTTAGCAGAAAAATACAGTAAGATCTAGCTCCCGAAATTTCGGAAAAAATGTCGGGGACGATGGCGCTCGGAGTGCACACGGTCCTCGCAACTTTTTTCCAAATTTTTAGGGATGAAAGATATTATGATTTTATTGCGGAATCCCAAGTTACAGCTGATTTGGAGATGTTTTGATCAGTAAAATTGTCGGACAAAGGTTGAATCAAGAGGGTTTCAAAAATTAGGGTTTTGACACTTAACCACTTAATTTTCAAAATTAAAGCACAAATATGAATTGATAATTTGTAATAGAAGGGCAGATCTGAAACAAGCATTAACAATTAAACATTTCACAAGTTTAATTACTTAAAAAGAAAATTTAGGGTTTTTATGCAATTAACCTCTAAAATTTTGCAACAGATCAAACATGGAAATGTAATCAAGGAATCCAATTTTCAGATCTAACTATGAATAATCAGAAAGGATGTTCACGTTGGGTTCACCAAAATGTAAAGCGGAAAAATCGAACCCTAATCATTCTCCCCTCCCCAACTCCAAGGAGAGAGAAGGGAGAGTCACTAGGGTTGATGGTTTTCACTTAGGAGGGACTTTACATTCAAAAGAGGGGTTGAAACCCACAAGATCCAATCCCACACAATGCAAGATTGGATTCTATATGAGTTTCAAGGGTTGTGATAGCAAGGATACCCTCTTTTGTAAAGAATGTAGATAGAAAGATTGAACTAGGAATGCATAGAAAGTGAGAAAGATTCGCTTATAAACTGAGTTAGGGATATAGGATGAAGCTGCGGACCTGGAATTAGTAGTAAAATGTCGAGACGGCACTGTCCTGCAAATTTGAGCAAAAGTTGACGGGACGATGGCGTCCGGCGTGCACACGGTCCTCCGAAAAATCCGCGAAACGAAGGGGGATCTATTCGTCTCTGCACAAGGATTCCAGATCTTCAATTTCAGCCGCGTACCTACAACCTACACACAGAAAAGCGAAGACGATTGGGGGGTTAGGGATGAGGGGTTTGCCTTTAGGTCAAACCCCGGTTTTGGAATTAACCAAGAAATGAGAAATGCTGTAAATGTAATGTAAAACAAGTACTAATACCTTGTTGTAAGAATGTTTGTATCCTTATATGCGAAGGTATAGATGTTGTTGTATGTTGTTGTGTAGGGGAAAAAGCGAGACTAGGTTAACATGCCCTAATCCTACCTTTTGACACACATTACGGAATACGAAAGAGCCTAGAGATATCGCACAATTGGCTACTTCTTTTTGTGAAAGAGAGAGCCACAGGATATCTATTAGGATTTCTATTCCTTTGTTGAAATTGGAAGATCAAATGATGCAAGTTCAATCCCTAACCCCAAAGTGCAAGTATGAACTAATAACAAGATTGCAGAATTGAACTTAAACAATGGAAAGCTGTAAATACAAGGATGAAATAAGAATGCAGGTGCGTACCCGGAGTTAAAATCTGACTGAAAATGTTCGGGACAGGGGCACGGGCGCCAGTGTTCTGATTCTGCCCCTAAAACTGCTCCGGAAACTGTTGTTTTTGCACTTTGGAAAAAGCTGTCAAAAATGCTGAAAATGCTGTCGGACCAGGGCGCCCAGTAGGGACCAGGGCACCCAGAAGGGACCAGGGCGCCCAGCGCCCCTGTCCTGGCAGGACCAGGGCGCCCCACGCCCCTGTCCTGGTCTTTTTCTCTGAAATTTGGTGGGAAGGTCGGTCTCAGTCTGCTTCTCCCGGATCTGCAACCTGCGGCGTCGTCCGAGTCCCAAAACCTGCACTTATATCTGAAAAGGTGTTTGGGCGGCTATATAGGGTTTTGCCTTAGTCAAACCCCCGCTTCGGTGATTTCCACCTCCACGAATAGCCAAGTTGTATTGTAAAATGTATTGTGTGTGCAGACCTAGTGTGTGTGCAAGGTCCTTAAATGCAAGAAAGCAAACTAGAGCAACCTAGAAAGTAAACCCTAATTGCTTGTAAATGATAATGTAAATGCTCTAAATCAAGATGCAAAGTGATCTAAAGTATGAATAAATGATATATTGAAGCTTATGCAAAGACATGAAAACAACATGAAATCATACCCAACCCTCAAGGGAGGAGTACAAGCCAATCTTTAGTCGGTAATCTCCTATTGTTCTTCAATGTCTTCCAAGCCCTAAATGAATGAATGAAATTGATGAATACTTGATAGATGGATGTTGAATGTTATTGAAGTCTTCAAAGATCTGCTCTTTCGCTGCATATGAGGTCCTGAAAATCAAAAATCGGATCCTTTCAAATGAAGAAAGAGAGCTCTTATGTATGAAACCCTAGGCTGTAAATTCGTATTTTGGCCGACCTAGAGATTGAATGTCCCGCCAATTTCTTGGGGTTAAGCTTTATTTTATGATTGGATCGTGCTCCCAAAATTTCGGGAAAAATGTCCGGGACCATGTTGCACGGGCGCCATGGTCCCGACAACTTTTCACCAAATTTTCAGGGCCGTCAGATATGATGATTTTAGAGAGAATCCCGAAGTTACAGGTGATTTCGAGATGTTTTGACCCCCGAAATCAAGCCCCCAAGTTCGAAATAGGACCTAATCAGGGTTTTTGATTAAATGATGTATTGGAAGAATAAAATGAAAGGGGCACACTTTAATGAAAGGGCCCAACTTTATGATATGGGAGATGATAAAATAGGACCTTAGACCTAATTAATTTAATTAATTAAGTGCTAAAGGGGAGATGCAATGCAAAATGCAAAATGCGCCAAGGCGGGTGCTAAACTAGGTGTGAAATTGTACCACCCTAGCAAGTGCGTACAATTTACGACGCTACATTTAGCCCCCACTTTAGCGGTCATATGAACACTACGTGCATATGCAAGCTAAAGTACAGAAAAGTAAACATTATTTGAAAAAGGATATATCCATAAGTCTGTCGAACGAAGCCCCCAGCGGTATCTGCAGTACACAGTTAGGAACCACACCCTACAAAACACACGTTAGATCACAAAATCACCTAATGCTTACTAAGGAAGGTGATGAAAATTCGAGGGTAGCTATATGCCCCCCCCTGTTTCGGCTTGCTAATTTTAGTGAGTTGAAACAGGGTATCATGTTTACCACTTCGAATTGTTAAAGAATATTGATGACAAATGCTCACAAGAAGATTTGATATGAGATCAAAAACTAATGGAGAATCATTTGGTAAGAAAGAGGACTAAATCCCAATTTCAACACAACAAAGAGTGTGAGGATTTGAGAGTTCTCTAACACAAGATGAAGGATGTACATGGAAACAAAATGCAAAGAGAAGAAAAAGAAAGGAAAAAAAGGCATGAATACACACATTGGTGATCCATGAGTTAGACAAATATAACATCTTCTAGAATAAGACAAAGAAGAGAATAAGAATGCAATACTTCCTTCTTTTGCGAGGTGAAAGTGATTCTTAATGAAGGATGATGCTCCTTTTAACACAATTAGGAGAGTGAATTCATTATAGATGTATTTTACCAAGTGCAAAAGAGGTTGTAGTCAAGGACTTACACCTCTTGTAAGAGAGAATCCTTGAAAAAACAACAAATGCCTACAAGGAATAACATCAAGTAATAAAGTTCACACCATCCACGAAATAGGAAAAAAAGTGGATCCTTAGATAAAAATAAGGAAAGATCATTGCCTCAATGAGAAGGACTTACACAATCTTCTAGGGAGAGATTTGGACATAAGCAAAAGAAGAGATATATGAAATCACTCTTGTCCCCATAGGAACAAGAAAATTAGGCTATTATGTTGCTTCAAAAAAAAATATGATTGCACTTGAAATTGTACCATCACGAATGACAATGAGCCCCCAGTAAATGAGCTACCAATGTCACATAATGATGAGCAACATAATAGCCATTACTGTTATTTAAAGACATGATAGATTGAATGAGGTATTTGAATATGACATGCTAAATGCTCAACTATAAGTGAGATCAAAAACATGTATAAAATGATAAAAATTGAAGAAGAAAAGTCACAAGAAATCTTAGAAGAGGGATGAGTGTAATTTATTAGAGCCTTATCCCTAGAGGAGAGGACTTTATGATGAATAGGAGATAAAGATTCATAAGTGGATTTAGAAATTTGAGGGGATTCATAAAGAGATTTGTTCATCGCCAAGATTTCCTTATGAAGGGAATGAGAGTTGATAGAAGTAGAAGATGATTCGTCACTTCTAAATATAGCATTCACATTAAGAGATGGTCTTTTAGATGCTTTAGTGCGTTTGCAGGGATTATAGCCAAGTCCAAAGGCATAATTGTGAAAATTAGTCTCTAGAGGAACTTTTATCCCTTGTTCATGGGCGCCACAACCATTTCCATGATACCCATGCTTAGCAAAAATGCGAAAACCACGACCATAACGATCAGCCATTTCAGGAAGAGAAGGTGGTTTTTCATAAGACAAAGAATCAAACTCTTCATAATTAGAGGTGTGAGGAGAAGAAGTTTGAGAAGCGGCCACAAAATTATTGCTCATAGATTCAGGTAAGACTGATTGATCTCTAGTTTCTTCCTTCTTTTTACCTTTAAGATCTCTAGGAGGAACCCTATACTCACCTACAAAGGTGGGATTAAAATCAAGAGATCCCCAATCGTCTTCCGCGAGAACCTTCTCAGGATCAAAAGCCTTTTCATGTGTAGACTCAAGTCCAGAAGGATCTTCTTCAGGAGCTTTAGGCTCATCCAAAGAATTTTGATTATTAGAGGGTGATGATTTATCCATAGGTATCTTGTTCAAAGAGTCATTACTAGAAGAGGAAGGCTTAGAAGAACTCCCTTTGGAAGTAGATGTTTGCAAACAAGCCTAAAGATTAGTATCGCCTATCAAGGTATATGTCTTATTGTTATAAATGAATTTAACTTGTCTATGCAATGTAGAGGGGACAGCTTGCATACTGTGAATCCAAGGTCTCCCTAATAACAAGTTGTATGATAGATTTCCCGACATAACATGGATAGGAGTAGGCAAAGTAACAGGTCCCACTGTGACGGGTAAGGTGATAATACCTAATGAAGACTTAGCCACATTATCAAAGCCTCGAATGGGATGAGAGTCAGGCTCAATAAGGGATGTATCCACATTCATCTTATGCAATAGATTAATGCTACACACATTAAGGCTAGAGCCATTATCTACCAGTGTTCGTCTTATAGCAGTGTCATTTATGATAACCACAATCATCAAGGGATCATATTGTTGTTGAATTTCACCAGTAGGCAACTCATCTTGGGTAAACACAATTTGAGCTTTAGGATTCATCACAGAGTTAACCAAAGACACTATATTACTAGATGTATTAGGTGGAGGAACATTCAAATCTTTCAAGGCATCTTGTAACATTCCATGATGAGCAGAAGAAGTTTGTATCAAATCCCAAAGAGATATCTTAGCAGGGGTAGCTTTAAGTTGTTCTATGAGATCATAGTCCTTACTAAGCATTTGTGAAATACGAGGCGCTTGAGGAAGAAGAGGTTGGGAAGGAGGAAGTGAAGTGGGGATAACTGGAGGAGGACTAGGTTGCGTATTGTTTCTTGTATTATAGGTATGGGCAACCGCATGATAACTCTCTCTAGTTAGTTGCTTAGCATACTCATAAGGGCTCTTAGAAGAATAACCTCCTTGCACAGTAATAATAGGTTTCTTAGGAGTGCAAAAAGAATCATTAGCATAACCACCTTGAACCACTAAGATAGGCTTATTTAAAGGTTGAGAATTTTGAGAAGGACAAGCACCTTGGACAGTGAAGAGAGGTTTGTTAGGTGTCTCATTCACATGTAGCAAATTGATTGAGGATGGTTTAGAGGAATGAACAAAAGTGTTGGAAGAATTATTGATAGTCTTCTCTTGCACTAAAATCTTATCACATATTAGATCAATTTTAGGAGAGAGACAAGGGGTAAGCATTGATGTTCTAGTAGGAAGAGGAAAGGTCATATCATCCTCTATCATCACAGGATCTACATGGGGAATAAACTCTCTAGGAAAAAGATCAACACTACTCTCTAAAGTCTCACTTTTGAGAGGGAGATCTTTGAAAGAAATGTTAACCATCTTTCTTTGAACTAGGGTTTCCTTATGAGTAGAACCAAGTTGAGGAGAGGGAGAATAATTGAGATTCAAGGAAGGGGAGAAACTATCAAGGGAGTTTCCAATCCCGATTTCATCCCCTTTGGCTAGGGGTAGAGAATAATCTATACCTTCTTCTAATGGTTCATCCCAAATAGTGAGATTGTTGAAAGGAATGTTTGAAGTATTGTCAATTTCGGGAGAGGAGATAACATTGCTTATTAATTCCTCATCCTTAGAAGGGAGAGCATCAATAGATGTGTTAAACTCATCCTCTTTCCTCAAAATATGTTCAATATGATCTTTAGGGGAGAGAGAATTAAGGAAATTGCTTATTATTTCATCTTCTTTCTCTAAGGGATGCTTATGGGTAAGACAAACTTTAGGAGAAGGGTAAGCATTTATCATTAATTCATCATCTCTAGTGGGAATTTTGTTGGAAAAGGAAATGCCATCACTAGGGATTGTAGGGATAATGTCATCTTCTTGCACACAAGGATCCTCATGAAGGGAGCATTTTTTAAGAGCCACACAGTCATCAAGGTCATCATCCAATAATGCATGATCATATCTATTAAAAGGTTTATCTTTTGATTCAAAAGGAGATAATTCCTCATAGAGGGGATTATTGAACACAACCATGTTACTAGATTCAGTGGAAGAGTTGATAGGAATGTACCCTTGAGAGGAACCATTTGACTTATCTTTCTCATCACATCTAAATGGCATAGTAACAAGGTTTATGAGTTTTTGGTAAAATGAAGGTTTGGTATATTTAGGTTTCAAAAATTCATCTAAAGCTTCATCTAACTCATAATCATCACAAATATGATCATCTTGCAAATAAAAATCTAACATTTTGAAATTGCATAAAATTTAAACACACAATGCAAAGAAACACACTTTTTTTTTTTTTTTTTTTTTTTAATGAAAATGAAATGAAAACACACTAAATCTAGATCTAGATCTAACAAATGCAATGCAAGAGGAAGAAATGATAGATTCACGTCGGGTTCACCAAAATGTGTAGGGGAAAAAGCGAGACTAGGTTAACATGCCCTAATCCTACCTTTTGACACACATTACGGAATACGAAAGAGCCTAGAGATATCGCACAATTGGCTACTTCTTTTTGTGAAAGAGAGAGCCATGGGATATCTATTAGGATTTCTATTCCTTTGTTGAAATTGGAAGATCAAATGATGCAAGTTCAATCCCTAACCCCAAAGTGCAAGTATGAACTAATAACAAGATTGCAGAATTGAACTTAAACAATGGAAAGTTGTAAATACAAGGATGAAATAAGAATGCAGGTGCATACCCGGAGTTAAAATCTGACTGAAAATGTTCAGGACGGGGGCGCGGGTGCCACTGTTCTGATTCTGCCCCTAAAACTGCTCCGGAAACTGCTATTTTTGCACTTTGGAAAAAGCTGTCAAAAATGCTGAAAATGCTGTCGGACCAGGGCGCCCAGTAGGGACCAGGGCGCCCAGCGCCCCTGTCCTGGCAGGACCAGGGCGCCCCACGCCCCTGTCCTGGTCTTTTTCTCTGAAATTTGGTGGGAAGGTCGGTCTCAGTCTGCTTCTCCCGGATCTGCAACCTGCGGCGTCGTCCGAGTCCCGAAACCTGCACTTATATCTGAAAAGGTGTTTGGGCGGCTATATAGGGTTTTGCCTTAGTCAAACCCCCGCTTCGGTGATTTCCACCTCCACGAATAGCCAAGTTGTATTGTCAAATGTATTGTGTGTGCAGACCTAGTGTGTGTGCAAGGTCCTTAAATGCAAGAAAGCAAACTAGAGCAACCTAGAAAGTAAACCCTAATTGCTTGTAAATGATAATGTAAATGCTCTAAATCAAGACGCAAAGTGATCTAAAGTATGAATAAATGATATATTGAAGCTTATGCAAAGACATGAAAACAACATGAAATCATACCCAACCCTCAAGGGAGGAGTACAAGCCAATCTTTAGTCGGTAATCTCCTATTGTTCTTCAATGTCTTCCAAGCCCTAAATGAATGAATGAAATTGATGAATACTTGATAGATGGATGTTGAATGTTGTTGAAGTCTTCAAAGATCTGCTCTTTCGCTGCATATGAGGTCCTGAAAATAAAAAATCGGATCCTTTCAAATGAAGAAAGAGAGCTCTTATGTATGAAACCCTAGGTTGTAAATTCGTATTTTGGCCGACCTAGAGATTGAATGTCCCGCCAATTTCTTGGGGTTAAGCTTTATTTTATGATTGGATCGTGCTCCCAAAATTTCGGGAAAAATGTCCGGGACCATGTTGCACGGGCGCCATGGTCCCGACAACTTTTCACCAAATTTTCAGGGCCGTCAGATATGATGATTTTAGAGAGAATCCCGAAGTTACAGGTGATTTCGAGATGTTTTGACCCCCGAAATCAAGCCCCCAAGTTCGAAATAGGACCTAATCAGGGTTTTTGATTAAATGATGTATTGGAAGAATAAAATGAAAGGGGCACACTTTAATGAAAGGGCCCAACTTTATGATATGGGAGATGATAAAATAGGACCTTAGACCTAATTAATTTAATTAATTAAGTGCTAAAGGGGAAATGCAATGCAAAATGCAAAATGCGCCAAGGCGGGTGCTAAACTAGGTGTGAAATTGTACCACCCTAGCAAGTGCGTACAATTTACGATGCTACAGTTGTATGTTTGTATGTTGTAGTATGTGATCTCCTCTTCAATGGTTGAATCCTTGTCTTGAATGCAACACTTAGCCTTGAATGGAGACTTAGAATGATCAATTGCTTGAAGGAATGCTTGAATGCTTGAATGCTTGAATGTTTGAATAGAGTTTCCACGTCTTGTACACATATGTCCTTCCTCTTTTCGACCTCCTCAAATGGGAGAGGAAATGTAGTTTATATACTTGCCAATTAGGGTTAAAAGACTGATTTTCCCGACCTTAGGTCGACCAGGAAATGTTATTTTCCAATTTGCAAACAAAAAGGCCTGAAGTCCCATAGGAGACCGGGCCCAAAATAGGGCCAGGGACCAGGGCGCTAGGCGCTCTGGTCCCACCTCCCGGGACAACGGGGTGCAAGGAGGATCAGGCCAGGGTACTGGAAAAATGCAGTTTTTGGTGTCATGAGCAAGTTTCGGGGTCTCCATTCAAGTTTAGTGTTGCGTCGCCATCATGAATACCCAAATGCAGTCAAAATTGCAAGTGTCGCAATTTTAGGACGCTACACTTTCAAATGATCAGAATCATGAGATTTAACTTTTTTCATTTGTTGCATTGTTATGGTGTATGTAATTTTTCATTTAATGCTTCCTAATCCTATTATGCCCAGGAATGCAAAATTTCTGTTAGTCTAGAATCATATTAAGGATTCACCTCATTGTGATTGGTGGGCAGATTATAGACATAGTTATAGAAGTTAGAACACCTCCATATATATTACATAAACATCCATAGCATATAAAAGCATAAGAGTATTGAGAACAAAAGTATTAAACACCACAATAGATAGGAATACAACATAATTAGTAAAACATCAAGACAACAGAGTCACAGACCAGTGCCTTATCCTAGGGCATAGAGTCACTTACAATTCAAAGACAACCTGTTAATAAACTTCAATAAGATTCATTTGCAGATAAATAGGAATGAAATTATGAATAATTCCATAATTGCCATTACATACACAACCCGGATTCATATGTAAACTAAAAAACCCTTGACCATTCAATTCACAGTGAAAACATAAATTCAACACAAAGACAATTATGTGAAGATCTCAAACTACAAATGATATTGATATTATATTCATAATGATATCAAAAAGTAAATTCACAATGCGATTCAACTATGCACTTTTCAAATTCTTGAATAGTTGAGCTATTATAAATTTATAACTATATAAGAGCTTTCAAGTTCAACATCAATAAAAGTGGCCAACTGGCCATCCCTCTCTACCGATCAAAAAGAAAAAGTGGCCATCCCTCTCAAATTAATCTTGGAATCCTTTTATAAGATGAGGATTTAACAAGCTTAGGATTGTTGGTATTTTGGTATGGTTTTGTCATTGATGTCAACACCTGCTAAATACACCTACTTTGGAGATCCATCAACATTCACCGGCAATCAGTAAACTGTTCAACAATCACCGGTATATGGTTAACCGGCAGGATATAACGTTCACCGGTACCTACAATGACATGGAAGACACTTGGTAATGTCGAAGACATCATGTGGAGACTTTTCCTTGAAGTAATATCATTGGTATATTCTTATTTGCATATTTGCTTTTACCGGCAAATAGGTCTAGGTTATCTACGGTTATACCGACAGGTTTATCTTTTCCAGACCAACATGGCACGCTATGGAGATGATTTATTATTGTTGTAAATGCATTAAGCCGACATGTTCAATCGGTTATTGCATCAGATATTGTATTATTTGTAAAATGTTTTATTGTACTATCTTGTAGAGCCGACCTACTAAAATTGGTCTTAGGGTATGGTATAAATGTAAGATCTTATTTATAAGATCAAATAGGGAATGCGAAAAAGATTTAAGGAAGGGTATATACGAGATCAAGCAGAGATATACATGAAGACATCATTTGAAAGTGAAGTTAGGTTTTTGGAAAAGCATATCAGCATTACACCGATACTGAATCCAACATATGAAGATGCTATTTTGTGCAGTACATTCTCATTGGATTTAACTATCCAACTGTAGTCAGTGTGACTCCCATTTGTGTTTGAGCAGTGAGCTCTAGGCTGTTGGCCTATCTGCATGTACAGACCCCTCTTTGTACACTTACTATCTGCAGTAGTATCATCTGATTGTGGGTAAGGTTTCCCACCGTGGTTTTTCCCCTTATAGGGTTTCCACGTACAAATATTTGTGTCATGTGTTGTGGTTGACTTTGTGCTTATGTTTCATGCATTAATTCTTACCGGTACAACATTTCCTGTTAACATTGTTTACCGGCACAATTAACTATCTTACCGGTATTAAGCAATAAGTTGGTTAATAAGATTTTGGTTTGAATTTATTAGACAACTGATTCACCCCCCCCCTCTCAGTTGTCCCCGAGACCTACAAGGATTACTGTGAGGAATCTTGGGTAGTAACCTCAACCTGAGATTTCTTCTTTGGCTTTAGCATGGCTTGCCACTTGTCCACCTCTTTGTCTGTTGGTCAACTGAATGCCTTTACCTCTTCCAACTTTGCAACTAAATCTGTCCATCTGGCATCTGTAACTGCCTTGGACTCAACAATAAACTTTGCATGGTCAACCTCAACCTTGAACAGTGAATCAAGTAGACCGTTAAGGAAATCAACATCTGATGCCCTGCAAAGTGGACAAGGTTAGTCTAAGAGAAACAACACAAAACACACAAGAAACCGTTAATGTTATTCAATCAAAAACTAATCTAAACAGGCATATCAAGAGAGACACTAAAATCATGCTAATATATCTAACTAATGAAACAAAGATAATGAGGCATCTCCAAATGCCTCTTAGCATGTTCTTAGCTCCTTCTCCCTTGTTCCTCTCCTCTCCAAGTTCCAAAATAGTGTAGCTCTCAGCAGCTTTTTGCACTATGGATGCTTATGGAGGATTGAGATTTGAGTATTTTGCTTCAAATGTAAAATGAAAAGCTAAAATACTAGATGATAATAAAATGATTGATTTTATCCAAAATGACAAGATATTAGTTAATTATGCTAAAATGCTCTCTTAAAATGCCTATAGCTTAAATGCAGACAAGTTTTCAGGATCTGGATTATGAAGAAATGGGCTCTATTTATAGGGAAAATGGAGCAATGGATGGTTGAGATTGAGTAATCTCAACAAGGGTCAGGATTGAATGATTTCAAATCCATGTGAGGGCTTTCAACCCAATCCCAGGATGACAAGTGTCAATGTGAGATAGTTTGAGAGGGGAGGGAATAAGCATTAAATGCTTGATATGACCTTGGGAGTTAAAGTCAAGGTTGGTTGAATGAATAAACTCTTTATTCAAAGAATAAAGCTTTTATCCAATGGATAAACTCTTGTGCAAATGTGAAACGGATGAATATGGTCAAAACAATAAATGTTTGGGGGGACAAGTTTGAAATAACCATAAATGGTTATGTAAGAGCCATAAATGGTCATGTAAGAGCCATTAGTGGTCTTGGAAGACTTTGGGGGTTAATTTGTTGAACACACAAAGCATTAAATGCTTTTCAAAGACTTTGGAGTCTTTGAGAAGTGACTCTATTTTGCTTAGGAATGTGACAATAATTAGGGGATGGATTAGGCTAATTAGGAAGGGGTTAGAAGAATCTAGAAGGGGATTAGATTTTTGCAAGTGGATTTGGTGGGTGAGGGAAAATATGATTTTATTAAAATAAAAATTCATTTATTTTAATAAATGTGTGCAAGTTGCATTTGTAGGAAAATGCAAGTGGGGTGGGGATAATGATTTAAATAAATGTTTTATTTAATTTATTTAAAAGAGGAAAAGGGGATTTTAATTAAATAAATAGATTTTGTTTATTTAATTGATTTGAATTTGTTTTAATGAATTAATTAAAATAAATTGAATAATTTATTTAATTAATAGAAGAATGTTTGGAGATGAATTAATTAAATATTAATTTAATTAACTGATGGCTAGTGGATTTTTAATCAAATAAATAGCGAATATTTATTTAATTAAGCTGGACAGATTTGTGTGACTACAACATTAACCTGTTCATTTACATGCTTGATTATTTCTTCTTGCTCTAGAATCAAATCAAATTCACTGGTCCAATCAGAAACTGGTTTCAAATCTCCATTACTACCATAAATTGAAGGCACCAATTTATTATAACCTTCCTCAAATGTCTGCAATTTTTTTATTTATAAGCACATCCTTCCCTGTGAAAAATGCATAAGCCGCATTCATTACCTCCACCATGTCTTTATTGTCACTGATCTTCGGAGGGAACTCATCACTATACATCATTGTAGTATCTAGCTTATCCATTAATTTGCTTCTTCCTGACCAAACATTGAACAAAGGTCCAAGAAAAGCGACAACCTCAGAGGATGTTTTGCTTGCCTCTTTCAAAGAAATGTGCAAATCATGCACAACCATCAATTTGTCTTTCAATACATTAATCCCATGTTTCATAATTCCTGACACAACAAAGATAGCCTTGACATTTTGTTCCTTTTCAATCTTTTCAATTTTCCCTGTGTATTCCTCCATTTTTGCTGTCACATCAACTAGTATTTCTTGTACTTGTTCTGTAATCTGTATTGGAGGGGGCTCATTTGCAATTTTTTCTTTCAACTCCACTAACTCTTCCTCTAGAGCACCCTTCTTCATCAGTGTCTCTTCATATTTTTTAGACAATGCAATCAATTGGGTATATGTTTCTGTGTATCTTCTTGACAAATCCTCTGTTTTTGATAAATTCATGAAAGAAACTTGAGTAAAAAATGAGGCAATCTCCGTGTCAGTTGTGTTCTGCAAGTTCCATATCATTCTGTCAGCTTTCTTTTCTACTTGGATATTTAGAATGTGGGGATTTTTAGTGGAAGGGGCCAAAGACCAAGCAGCAAGTGTCTTTGACTTAGGATTAAATCCTGATCCTCTTATTACATCTCCAATTTCAAATTCATTTCTAAATATTGGGTCCTCTTGCTTCCTAACCTGATCAATAATAAAAATAGACTGGATATCCTAGTCAGGCATCATAATCATACAAGTACTCTTTATCAATTGTCTTGCCTGTTCCACAAATATTTCCTCCCTGTCAGGATCATATTCTTGCAGTGCCTTGATGATCTCCTCTTTCTTTTCTTCATTTGCTTCCTCTATGATCAGATTTTGTTTTAATTGATTTTGTTTCAACCTTGTCAAAACACTTTTAAATTCATCCGACTTAATAAAGTCATCATCTTTCTTGAACTCATTTGACAACATCACACGCTCATCAAAGCCTTGAGCAAGGGCTTTGTTTGTTTCTCCCTGTTCTTCATTCTGCCCTGCTTCTCTGAGATGTGTCCTTATTTGATGAAAGTAGTGTCCTTGTTCTGTAACAATTTCTCTAGCAGGGTCTCTCCTCACAATTGTACCAACCTCAGTGGTTTTTTGTTTCTTTGCAGCTGGCACTCAGGTAGATTGAACTTCATCCCCACTCTCTACATCATCAGCATACACACTAAGTGGCCTCTTGCCATATGAAGAATGCCCATCTTGAAGGTCTTGCTGCTGAGCAACCAATCTAGAATTTGAGGCATTTGTTCCATCAGAGTTTCATATAAACTCAACATTTTGTTAATCCTCTCCAGGTATGGGGTATCAGGGCAAAAACCTGAGAAACTAGGGTCAGCAGCCTTCAATTCTGCTTCAACTCTCATCAAATTTTTCCATTTTCTTCTCCTTTCTTGTACTTCATCTTTTCTCAGCAAATTTCTAACCACATCTTCATCATCCAATGGTTCATGGTCCTTTATGTTGGCCCAAGTTGTCATTTTTGGCAATGCAATTTTAATAAATTGTTCAGGATCACAGAATCTAGACACAACATTAACCAACCTATACTGTTTAAGGAAATTGTTTACTTCATCAAAGGAACTCCTACCAATGGTAAAATCAAACGCAACCCAAAGCCTAGGAAGAAGAGAACCCTTCCTATGTTTGTCAAGGTATTCTTTTTCAACTAGGGTCAATTGCCAGATAAACTCCATAAAAGCAATCCTAATTGGAACAAATTTTGGTAAAATATGGGGAGGTTGAGGACACCCATAGACTCTGATCACAGTAAAGTTATCAAAAAAATAAAAGTCCCCCCAGTTATGTGAATAGGCTAGTTTGGAACATATTGGTAAGGTCTCAAAACTCTCCTAACATTAATTGACAATCGTTCCCTATTTATTCCTAGCATTTCCATAATTGGCGAAACAATCCAATTTTCAAAGAAAAGGAAAGAAGAATGGGGAGAACTACTGTCCCAAACCTGGGTCCATCTTTGTATTGGCATTAAGACACCCAATTCTTCTTTGAAAAGCTCCAATTCTTTATCCATGAACTCAACATTATAGAACAAGATTAAATGCATCAACAATGAATAATGCTTGAATGTAGGGCTGGGTGCACCACCACTCTGAATTTCAACTAGAGCATTATAAATGTGTTCAACCACATAGCCCACATAATCGTAATCTTTGTTAACATTTGGGTGTTGAATGTCCATGGCCATAATCAGTAATTCAGCTGACACTGTTGAATCTCCATCAAAACCCAACACTCTGCATAATCCATAGATTGTACAATGCATATGATGGTGGAAAGGTGTGATGTCAAATGGTGGTTCGATACTCTTTGGAATTATAATCGGCTTCCTATTCACCCTAGGCATGTATCTGGGCATTGCAAGCTTCTTGATAACACCTTTGTATTTGTCATAATCCTCTACAATCCACTCCAAATCTATATTTGTACATGCAGCACCAGTAATCTGGAAAGCTTCAACAAAGCTAGCTCTGTTAATTGAAACTAGGGCAGAATGGTTCTTTCTTCTGATTACCCTAGATACTGGGCAATAGCGTTTGGCCAACTCTTTGATCAAATCCACATCAACATACACATTTGGCACAATTAACTTTGCCATAGTTAAATCCCAAGGGTTTGACATCGGGACACCCTTAACCCTATTTTTCCAGAAATAATGAAACAGAGCATAACCAGTCATATTAAGCATGGTAGGGTTTCTGCATTAGCTCCATAAATCTCTCCATGCCAAATGATTTGTATTCAAAGCAAAGGAAGTCCCTGGCATCAAATCTACAAATTCTTCTTTGTATTTCTTAACCATCATTTCCTCAGTGGCACTGGCCTTGGAACCTCCAGGTCCTCCTACTCCACTTGTCATGGCCTTGGGCTTGGGCTTGGGCTTGGAACCTCCAGTACCACTCGTCGCTTGGCTCATTTTAGCTGTAGGAGAAAAACTTAACCAATTTTGTGAATTTTTCTCACATCCAACACTCTGAATTCTCCAACGTTGTTGCAGAGCTCAATTCATTGGATTACCTTGAAGATAGAATGCATTAATGCAATTATACAAAACCTTGACTCGATCATGCAATTTATGGTATTTACTATTTGGGCACCGTCACTTCTCTCAAGTCTCACTAATTGCCACACTTGCATGAACTAGCTACTATGGCATTAATTCAAACTTCAAATTGAAGTACGCGAGCGAAATTTGAATTCATGCCCTTCTATTTGATTGGCGATTGGCATTCAAAACTTTTACAGAACCCGACAAACAAGTCCACGTGTTAGCGACAATGCTACCAAATCCTCTTAATCGCAAGCTTGCAACCCCTTTTACGAATCCTCAAGGAATCTCGTGAGTGAGCAACAACCGTTGATCTAACAAAACAACTTATTTCATCGCAAGCTCGCAACTAGAAACTTAACTTGATTTAAACCCTTGTGATCCCATGACAACAAGACACTTAACTGTTGTCGCATGCTCGCAACACTTTTTGACTTAAGACTTACAAACCTGCGAGCATGTGATGACCACAAAATCAGA
Organism: Cryptomeria japonica; assembly: GCF_030272615.1. Lineage (NCBI taxonomy): Eukaryota > Viridiplantae > Streptophyta > Pinopsida > Cupressales > Cupressaceae > Cryptomeria > Cryptomeria japonica. The sequence goes on along the minus strand of NC_081415.1, from coordinate 678,453,790 downwards.
CCAAAACTTACCTGTCGCCAGATCACAACTTAAAATGCTAAACAACTTCAAAACCTGTGAGCAAGCGACTTAACCACATCACATGATCGCAAATTAAAATGACTTAACCGTGAACACCGCACGACCTTGCGATAACATAAAATCACACCTAGTCGTAACCTCGCAACATAAAATGGTATTTGGGCACCATGACTTCTCTCAAGTCTTATTAACTGCCACACTTGCATGAACTAGCTAGTGTGGCATTGATTCAATTAAACTGATAGAATGCATTAATGCAATTGTACAAATGTCAAAATCTCGGCTCGATCATGCAATTTATGGTATTTGGGTGTCGTCACTTCTCTCAAGTCTCATTAATTGCCACACTTGCATGAACTAGCTATTGTGGCATTTGATTGGCGATTGCCATTCAAAACTTTTACAAAACCCGACAAAAAAGTCCACATGTCAATCCCCATCTTTAATCGCACACTCTCAACCAGTTATAACAATTAGGAAAGGAATCGACGAGTTAGTGAAAATGCTACCAAATCCTCTTAATCGCAAGCTCGCAATCCCTTTACGAATCCTCAAAGAATCTCGCGAGTGAGCGACAACCGTTGATTTTCATCAAGCCCTTCAGTTGTAACCTCGTAACAACATTTGTAATATTCTTTCTTTACCTGCGAGCTGGCGACCACTGCAAATCTAACAAAATAACTTATTTCATCGCAAGCTCGCAACTCAAAACTTAACTTGACTTAAACCCTTGCGATCCCGCGACAACAACGCACTTAACCACCATCTCATGCTCGCAACACTTTTGACTTAAGACTTACAAACCCGCGAGCATGCGATGACCACAAAATTAGACCAAAACTTACCTGTCGCCAGACCGCAACTTAAAATGCTAAATAACTTCAAAACCTGCGAGCAAGTGATGAAACCAACTAAGCTGCGATACCAACTACATCGCATGATCGCAAATTAAAATGACTTAACCACGAACACCTCGCGACCGTGCGACAATATAAAATCACACCCAGTCGCAACCTCGCAACATAAAATGGTCAAGTGCAAAACATCTTGTGAGGTAGCGACAACTAAAATCTCCCAGTACTCATAAACTCGCGACTTAAACTGACTTGATGATAAAGGACCTGCGAGCTAGTGATAACCATAAAATCTGAAAACTGTTTATTGATGTCTTATGTTAATTACCATCATAAACAGGCGCGAGCAGTGGCACACAAACCATTAATGACTTAGTACTTACTTACTAACTCTCGTGGCTATAATGCATGGCATCAAACCAATTCGAGACCTCGCGACCAAAGCGATTTCATTAACAATCTCCACCTCGATAACATAAAATGCTAACACTCAAAAAACTAGAGACCTCACAATTTAAACCCAAACCAACACTCGCTAACTCGCCACTTAAATTGTTAAACATGAAATTTATTTGCGAGTTAGAGATGAAACATTAAACATGTTTGACCAACCGTTTGACCACACTTGACATTGACATGGACAAATAAAGAGAGGACAACTCAGATTTTCAACGCATGACAACTTTGGTTTACTAGCCAACTAAGACAAAAAACAAACACAAAACCCTAATCGCCATGAACATCATTTTAAGCATTTACTGTAGAACAGTAGAAAGGTTCTAGCAGTAACAGTTATGCAATATGAATAATTTTATGGATCTTGTGACACAAATTGTTGCATTTCATGTTCAACATAATGTGGAACCAAATACCAATTTACTAATAATTCAATTGTTTAGTAATAATTCAAATTCACAATTAAAAATATGAAATAAGTATCCGTTCTACTTCTGATTGACAAATTCAAGGAATACAATATCAAAAATCATCAATGACAACTATAGTTTTGCAATTTTGCAAATTGAAATTGTAATATGACTCAAGAACTGTAGTATAATTATAAATACCTATAAATTGACTGCTAATTCACTTCAGTGACTCAATCCGACTGTCTGAGGCTTCTATATCCCAAATGGACTCAAGATCTAGAAACTGACTAGTACTAATAGGTTCATCTTCATTTTGAGTTGAGTATTCAAAAATGTCTTCATCTTCATACTGACTCTGAGTCTACGATCCATCATATTCATTTGTCTCAGCACTAGCAGTAGCAGTAGCACCACCAGCTTTTAAAGTGTTGCACACCCCTCGTCTTTCACGCATGGAATTCTAGATTGTCAGTGCCCTATCATATGGAAAATCTCTAACATTATACTGGGTTACAAACAACCTCAAGCAAGTTTCCAAATTCTTGTCTAATTTGTTTCTGATCTTTGATTTCAAAAGCCCTAATGCACTGAAAACTCTCTCATCTTCCACCGACCCCAATATCATTGTTTGACATAAATCAGCAAGTTTCAAATATTCTGGTATTGCAATACGCAATGCTTCACTTTGATCTATCCTTTTCCAAAGCCTTGTGATTGATCCAAGTTCAAATGGATTCTCCAAGTTAACCAACTGCTGTTTCATAACCAATGCAAACTATTTACATTGTTTTCTAAGATGATCTGAATTTAAAATTCCTTCTATTGGCTGTCCATTGCAATATGCGTCTTTTGAAAATGTCAATATCAATTCCTCTAGTTTTTTATGAAACATCTTTGCGTCATTTGGATTATCTCCAATTGAATGCCAAAATTGAGGATACACACAACCCGTGGCTTCAAGTATTTCTTCTCGAGGGAATCTTTCACGAATCTTAGTTGAAAGTTCATATGCAATAGACTTCAAATTATCACTAATAGATTTAATAATCCTGTCAAAATATTCCTTTTTAACTGGTAGTGCTCTGCCTCACTTGCCCGTCTTAGATTGGTGCATTGGTATCTGAAATCCTTTTACAAAGACACAACTCATTTTTTGTATTGAAATGTAAAATTTTTCAGCATGATTCAAATCTGTAATTATCTGCCACCTAAAAAAATTTGGGCTTCGCCCTGTTAGATCTGAATATAGACCATCCAGACTTAAGCATGTCATTTTGTGTAGAAAGCTATACTCATTGATATACATAGTTCTATCTTGGGCTTTCTTAACAAGTTTGTTCATTGAATCCAACATGGGGAGAAGACTAGCTAAAGTTAACAGAGTCTCTATATCACTTAACTTATGTAAGAGATTGGGAGCTTTGTCTACTGTGAGGCGTTGCTCATACATTAGTTCGATCAAGGATTGATATTCTGTTAGAACTCGTTCCGCTAGTCCATGCAAGGAGATCCATCTGGTCTCAACATCCCTGAGAAGCTTGTTTCCTCTTGTTACTTCCTCAGCAAAAATCTGAAATTATGCAAAATGTTTAGGACTTCGACAGAAGTATGAGTGGAGCTCATGGACCAGATCTTCAACTTTTGACACTATAGGGAAATTGCTTACAATTCTATATGCTAAACTCATTTGATGGGTCGTGCAGTGAATGCCAACCATGTATGGTGCAATACTAGTTTGTAATCTTGCGCAAAGACCGGTCCTTTGACCTTGCATTACTGCAGCTCCATCAGCTCCAACACACACCAACTTCTTGGCAATTGTCAAGTCATCCATACCAGAAATTTCATTCAAAGCTTTCTTAACTTCCAAATATAAATTTTCTACTATTGAATTGCCCCTCATTTTACGAACATAGAGTAGATGAGCTCGGCAGATGTGTTCTTTTACGGTATACACATGCATACAAACCCAAGCAGTGTTATCTACCGCAGTAACTTCATCTATGGATAATGAAATGAAATTTGACTCTTTTACACTCTCTTATAAATTTTGCTTTTCCACCTCAGTGAGACAGTTTGCCATTTCCCATCCAGCGTTTATTGAACATAGGATAGTGAGGAACATTCAAAAAAGATAATAAATTACTAAATTCTGGGAAATGTTTCATAGGACGCCCTCTCAACATAATATGAAAAACAACAGTCATCTGAATAGTCTTTGCTAGGTTTGCATCTTTCGCTACATGTTCAAGCCCAACCTTGATTGTATTTCCAAATCCACTATTACGAATCAGTGTCATTTTGTGGTTATGCTCTTCATATTCCATGGCATACTTAACATGAAGACATTATTCCTTTGATTTCCATCTTACTACTCATGTTTCCTTTTCGTCTATGATCTATTTTTCATAAACCTTACCAATATGTTTTTCTATGGTGTCAAGCTTTAGCTGCATCTTCTTCTCTCTTTTAGTTTTCCAGCTACAAATCTTACACCTGCATTCTGTTGGTTGTTCATCATTGTTTGGGACCGGTTCAATGAATGGGTACTTTGTTACCCAATCAATCTTAAAACTCCATGTCATCTCCCACTCTCACCCTAGTTTTACTTTCCTTTTTCTTTTCTTCCTACCAACATCATCTTCAGTACTAGCATTTACATCCAAGTGAATTATCTCATTGTGTGTATCCCTTAGAACATCTTCTGCCATTTCGGTATTGTCATCCTCATTTGATGCATTTAACTCAATGACAATCCTGCCTTGTGGTGGTGGTGAGCTACTGTGAATGGGTTCTGCAACAGCAGAAGTTGATGGACCAGAAACTTTGCCAATTCCAAAAAAAGACTTTATGGTACTATCTTTAAGTTTAAGTTTTGGGCGTTTTGATGGCCTCCCAATCCCTTCAGTTTCACTGCCTTGAGGAGTCTTACCCTTGTCTGACATCCCAATCCCTTCACCACCCTGAGGAGTCTTACCCATGTCTGACTATGACATCTTGAGTCTTGACCTCTCACTACGAATTAATAGTTAAAACTAATACTATCAAGTATGAAGAAATGATTACTCACCTTTATGCCTTCTCAATTCTCTGAATCAGGAATCAAGAATGAATGCCTGGGCCCGTGTTGCAGGATTGTAACTCTGGCCCTCTGCCCTACAATGAACTTTGACTTTCCAACTCAATTTGCGGAATGCGAATCGAGACTCGAGAGCTCCCAATTTACTAATCAGAGACAAACAAATTGTAAGAAAGAGTGTAAGAAATAGTGTATTTATAGCAATCCATGATTGCATTTTTAGCGAATTGCGCGGGGCCTGGGCGTCGCAATTGCCAATAAACATTTAATTTAATTGCATTTTTGGCGAATTGCGCGGGCGTGCAATGAACATTTAATTTAAGCGGGGTGAAATGGGTCCTCGAATGCTTATAATATTTTAATTGATATTGGCGAATTTGGCCGACACGTGCAATGAACATTTAATTTACCATTGGCGAATTAGGTCCTGGGTACGTGGTCATTTTACTATTGTTGGCAAATAGCGGAGGGGATCTAATACCCACGTTCGAGTGATTCCAAGCGAATATTACGGGCATGCATGTTGACAGTGTGTGGTCAATGGCGAAACCAGATTAAAAATATTTGCATTGTTCTTCAAAATTCCGGGCGATTTGACCACAATTGTGCCCCTCACTATTTGCACAGAATTCGCCAATTGGCGAAGATTCACCACTAAAAACTCTCTGGTTCCAGCCTTGCAGAGAATTCAAAATTTGAATTCTTCCATTGCCGCCTACTCCTCCTCCACACGAGCTCTCCATTTTTCCTTCCCTACTAAATTAATTATCGATTGTTGTTAAAGCTTGAATGTTTTTGAGATTATTAATGATTATTGTTGAAGCTTGATGTAAGTTGATGAGTGATTGTGTCAGAGAATATATTGAAAAACTTGATCTTTGACAATCAATTTTTCTTGTTGATTATTGAGAGATTAGTCATTATTCTTGCTAAGAGAAAAAATAGGTTTTGCTACTTTTTAAAATACACTTTCAATAATATCTTCTTATGTGAAAGTATCCTAAGATGATGTCTTTATATTCACAACCAAAGATGAATACATTTAAAATTTTGACACCCATGTTGATAGGTAATGGTCAAATCCATATATTGTTACCCTCATAAATAAATAAAATTAAAATTTAGAAAGTAGGGGGACATAATCCCTCTCACAATCTCAACCAAAAGATTGAATTACAATTATGATCTAATTAAAGATAAGTTTACCAATAAAAACTCAGTCATAAAGATTTTGATGTGAGGGTATGATAGAGCTAAGTGTTGGAATGAGTCTTAGACCAGTCAATACATCAAAATATATGCCAAAAGTATACATTCAAAGTGTCAAACCTAAAAATTACATTTAAAATAAAGGAAAAAAAGCGTGTTTTAATCTTTCCATTTTGTGCACCCATGTATTGGGCAATCCTATCATTCCCACCTACCCTTTCTACCAATTCTACCCCCTAACCTTAAATTGGTGGATGACTCCATACCCCCTAAAACCCTTGTCCTCACTCCTCACCCCCTTTCTCTTATACATATTCATTAACATAAAATTAGATATAACAATAAAAAATTCTACTTGTACATTGATATATATCTAAACCAATTGTATATCAAGCTTCACTAAAACACTATATTATCTTAAAACACTTAATTGACATCAATGATCTAAAATCAAATGTATAAACAAAAAAAGCATACATACATGCACCTAACATCGATATATAAAAGCAATACTTTAATTATATTCTCTTTTGTTGCTTACTTTTCACTTGGCACCCAAAATATAAATAGAAAATACAAGGAAAAAGATTTGAAAGACATAAAACTCCAAATTTGATTCCCTCTCCATTTATAAAATCCATAAATTTAACTCCCTCCCCATTTATAACATCCATAAAACATGACCACTCTTGTAATTCAAGACAAAATCACAACATTCATTAGAACTAAAAATTAATAATCTAAAATCAAATCTATAAACAAAAAGAAAACATGCATACATCTATCAACATCCAATAATCTTTATAAACAAAAAGCATCCATACATACATCTAACAACATCCAATAGTATTCAGAAACAAAAAGCACACATACATACATCTAACAACATCCAACGATATTTAAAAACAATAGCCAAATTACTTTATCTTTTTTTCACACTTACTTTTCACTTGGCACCCAAAATCTAAATAGAAAATACAAGGAAATCAATATTTGAAAAGACATATTTATCCTAATCCATTTATAACGTCCAATGGAAGCTATTGAATTATTTTCTCTTTTGTCAAACTTACTTTTCAATTGACACCCGAAACTTAAATAGAAAATACAAGGATATCATTATTTCAAAAGACAGAAACCCTAATCCATTTATAGCATACATACATACATACATCTAACAAAATCTAGTAGTATTAAAAAATAAAAGGCACTCATACATACATCTAACAACATCCAACGATATCTAAAAACAATAGTCAAATTATTTTCTCTTTCATCTCACTTACTTTTCAATCAACGCCCAAAAAAACTAAAAAAATACAAGCTAAAAGCAATAGTCAAATTAATCTTCTCTTTTATTGCACTTACTTTTCAACATGGGGGCTTCACTTAGTGAACCTGGGTTATAGCACGAGCATTCATGGCATACTAAATAATCCCCCTATTTTCAAAATATATTGCCCTAAAATTGTTTTTTATTACCCCCTCCCAATACACAGCCCGAATTAAAAAACCCCCTATTTTGACCATATATTGCATTTTTTCATAGCCCGAATTAAAAAACCCTCTATTTACACCAAGTAGGTAATATATTGAGCTTATTTTTTGAGATATTAAACCCCCCAATATGAATTCACGTGGTATAATATTGCCTAGCTAGTGAAGCCCCCGTGCTTTTCAATTCACACCCAAAACTTAAGTAGAAAATACATGGAAATTGTTATTTCAAAAGACCTAAACCCTAATCCATTTATAACATCCACAATGCCATTGAGGACAAAATCACAACATTTATTAAACCCAAATGAAAATTGCAAATTTAAATAGAAAATACAAAGAAAATCGACATTTCGAAATACCTAAACCCTAATCCATTTATAACAGCTACGGGTACGCTTCCCCTAACAACATCCAATGATATTTAAAAGTGATACTTGAATTATTTTCTCTTTTGTCACACTTACTTTTCAATCGACACCCAAAACTTAAATAGAAAATACAAGGAACCTCAACATTTCAAATGACCTAAATCCTAATCCATTTATAATGACTATTGGTATGCTTCCCTTAACAACATCAAATGATATTTAAAAACGATACTCAAATTATTCTCTTTTGCCGCACTTACTTTTCAATCGACGCCCAAAACTTAAATAGAAAATACAAGGAAACTCAACATTTCAAAAGACCTAAACCCTAATCCATTTACAACATCCACAATGCTATCGAAGACAAAATCACAACATTTATTAAACCCAAACAAAAACTGCAGAATCATAGCCATAACAAGATAAAATAAATCCAAACATTAGAGAGCGACTAGAGAAGTATATTCCAGTAAGAACCCATATCCAAAAGATGTGAACCCTAATCCCTCACCCTTCTGGACACATCCCTCACCCCTGGCCGCTAAGTGGTAGTTGAACACCAAACAGTCAGTTGTTTTTTTCTGTAATTTTGCATCTTCTAAGAGTAGTTTGATTCTCTTCCCATTTTAAATATGGCCGGGAAGTTAAAAAAAAATGATTAAAAAAGAAGAATAATTTGTTTTTCAAATTTTACAGACAATGTTTAATTTTGCCTCAAAAAGGGCATTAGATAGATATTTTGATATTTGAAATCATATCTTTATCCAGAATCAGACTGTGTAAGTGGTTGATCTGGGTTTGTAATGACGAAAGGGTTGCAATATTTTATAATATTTTAAGACATGACGCTGTATTTTGCTTTTTTTTTTTTTTTTATAATATTCTAGAAGTATTCCCGCGACCCAGCCTAGCGCCCAACCCGCCTTACTGGCAAGATGAAGCAAGACTAGTCCTCTAGGGATGTACGCAACCGCTCGCAAGCCACGTGCATCGGGTGAACCCGAGCCTCCGAGTCGAATCCAAGATCAATAGGGAGCAAACCCACGGCCCAAGCCAACTATGCTACTCGTACAAACATGTATTTTGCTTATTTATAATCAAATACAATTTGCGACCTAAACCTTTCTCGAACCCCAAAAAAATCACATTTATTAAACCCAACCAAAAACTGCAGAATCATAGCCATAACAAGGAAAAAAATAAAATCCAAACATTGGAGAGCGACTGCAGAAGCCTGTTCCATTAAGAACCCATATCCTCATAATAAATATCCAAACCATACCTGTAGTCACTGTTTTAGAAAGAGACCTTATAATCCGCCTTGGGGCGCGGTAATAGTAAGCTTTCCACGTACAGTGGGTTACGGAAGGAATAATAAATGAAACGAAGGGATGGGATTCTTCAAGCCTAAGCAAAGCAAAGCAAAGAAGGAAGAGGATAGTTTTCTTTTCTTGCGCCTTGGACTAGCCAAATATTCCTAGGGAGCGTTTCCCCCCGCCTGTCGCGCACATTCGACGAGTCTCCTTCAGACACGTGGCCGCACATGGTGGCGAAGGAATCTCAGGCACAGCATAGTTGCATCATACTACGACAGGTGGGGGCCCACAGGGCAGGGTGGGCCACCCCCCACACCGACCTAACGCAGGGATTTTCCACGCTCCCTTTCTTTTCCCACCCTTATCTCTGTTTTTTATTTTTTTGCTTTGCTCTTTTTCTCTCTCGCTGGCCACTCTTGTCCTCACCCTGGGGTGCATTATTTCTTTCTATCCACATTTCACTAATTCGGTAACTTTTCAAACCAGAATATTTGACCATATATATATTTACTCCTCTCCCGATATTGTTGTTGTACGTTTAAATTGATGAGAAACCTTAACCAGTACAAGACGAGTTACCCAGTTCAGACATGAAATTAGCTTCCGCAACCATGGCCATGGCCCCCACTTTTTACTGTGCTTGTTTTCTTCATCATTGTGGGAATAATTTTTCACGTCATTCAAATACCCCTTGTTAACTTAAACTCAGTGTCATCGACATCATGGTTTGGGCCTACTCCAAATGTGCTTTTAGCTTTAGCCACTGTAGGTATGAGATGATTTTTTTAATTTTAAAGTAATGTGTATTTAGGTGTTTTTAACTTGAGGGGGACAGGTATCTTTTTAAGTTTTTTTGGGGAATTTGGTTTTAAAAATTGGAATAGGAGGATTAAATATTAGAAGAATAAGAATTAGGGGAAGAGCACGAGGAGAATGTCTAAGATAGTCCTTGGAATGCACCAAATGTCTATTGTAATGTATAAAAGAAGATGGTGTCTTGATTCATTCTGAGGATTGGATAGCCGTTTCCAAGCACCAGTTACTTCAGGTGTTTTAACTTGAGGGGAAAGGTATCTTTTTAAGTTTCTCTGGGAATTTGTTTTAAAAATTTGAATAGAAAGATTAAATATTAGAAGAATATGAATTAGGGGAAGAGCATCAAGGGAATGCCTATCTAGTCCTTAGAATGCACCAAATATATATTATAATGTATAAAATAAAATGATGTCTTGATGTATTCTAAGGGTTGGATAGCCATTTCCAAGCACCAGTTACTTCCATGTTCTAATAATCGTTCACTCCTTGCACACCCAACCTCCCAATTACTAACTTTGAAGAAACAAAAAAAAAAGAACTAAAAGTCCATTAATTAATTTCACATGTACCAATAGACGCCCATGTTTATTTATCTTGAGGGGATTTTTTTAAGTAATGTATATTTAGGTGTTTTAACTTGAGGGGAAAGGTATCTTTTTAAGTTTTCTCGGATAAAGTTTTAAGGGAATTTGTTTTAAAAATTAGAATAGAAAGATTAATTATTAGAAGAATAAGAATTAAGCAAGAGAGTTTCAGGATTCAAGGTCATACGGGAAGAGTACCAGTTGTTGCTCATGTTTCAATAATTGTTCACTCCTTGCACACCCAACCTCCCAATTATTAACTATGAAGACACAAAAAAAAAGGAACTAAAAGTTCGTTAATAAATTTTACATGTATTGATAGCCGCCCATGTTTATTTACCTTGAGGGGATTCTTTTTAAGTAATGAATATTTAGGTGTTTTAACTTGAGGGGAAATGTATCTTTTTAAGTTTTCTCGGATAAAGTTTTAAGGGAATTTGTTTTAAAAATTAGAATTTAGAAAGATTAATTATTAGAAGAATAGAATTAAGTAAAAGAGTTTCAGGATTCAAGGTCATAGAGGAACAGTACCATTTACCACTTATGTTTCAATAATCGTTCACTCTTTGCACACCCAACCTCTCGATTACTAACTTTAGAGAAGCAAAAAAAACAAAACTAAAAGCCCATTAATGAATTTCACATGTACCAATGGTTGCCCATTTTTAGCATTTTTGGACCATAATTTGGCCCATTTCTACACCTTTATTAGTACCCATAGCACACAACTTATGGGGCATTAGTGCATAAGTATTGGCAATTTTAAGTGCATGGTCATTGGGGCATCTTTAAGCAAGTATCAGACAACACTTTGAAATGTGTACTTTTTGACCCTTGCACACATAACGGATCCCACAACATGCATCCTTCTACCTAGAAGCCAAAACAATGGCTATAAGAAGTTAAGTCACATGTATAGACAACAAAAAAAAATCGTTAATATCTAATAACTGTTTAAAATTTGTGGGTGTGTGAAGTTAGCTATAACAACCACTGGTATGCCTCCCTTAGTCATGTTCCTTCTTGATGGAAATGACTATCTAGCCCCTAGAATGCACCAAGACATCATTATCCTTTATACATTATAAATAAATTACAATAGATGTTTGGTGCATTCTAGCGGTTGGATAGTCATTCCCCTTCTTGATAATAGGATTATAATTATGATAATTCACCAATGTATTGTTTTGATGAAGATGAGACTAAATTTGATCCACGAGCAAACATATATTCTAAAATATTGTAAAATGCATAAAATTTTAAAAATTGAGTTTTTCCGATAAAATTTTAAGGGAATTTGTTTTAAAAAATGAAATAGAAAGATTAAATATTATAATCATAAGAAATAAGCAAGGGAATTTCAAGATTCAAGGTCATAGTCATCTTCCTTTTTGGTGATAGGATTATAATTATGAGGTTTCGCAATTTTTTATGAAGGTATAAAATTTTAAAAATTAAGTTTTTTCAATAAAATTCTAAGGGAATTTGTTTTAAAAAATAGAATAGAAAGATTAAATATTATAAGCATAAGGATTAAGAAAGGGAATTTCAAAATTCAAGGTTATAATCATCTTCCTTCTCGATAATTGGATTATAATTATGAGGTTTCACATTTTTTTTATGAAGGTGAGATTGAATTTGATCTACAAGCAAGCAAGTATTCTAAACAATAGAATGGAGACTATGTCAAGTTTTTATCAAGATTATAGACATTAGTCATAAAAGCATTGAAGTTTTAAGGGATTTTATTTTAAATAGTGAAAAAAAAAGATTAAATATTAGAAGAATAGGAATCAAGCAAGGGAATTTCAAGACTCAAGGTCATAGTCATCTTCTTCCTTGATAATAGGATTATAATTATGAGGATTAAGACTCATATCCTTTTGATGAAGGCGAGACTAAATTTGATCCACAAACAAGATTGCAGACATTAGTACTAAGAGCATCTAAGGTTTTCATTTGGTTGTCCGTGATTTGACTCCTTTTGTCATCAAAATTAATGGACATGGAGGAGCAAATTTTCCATTTGCTTCATTAAAACATGGATAGCCATTATGAGATCATGAAGATTTAATCACTCCACCCAAATTCCTTGGACAAAACCATTTCTAGTCACAACCAAGCTTTGAAGGTATGACATAAGTATCATAAGAGAATTGTGAATATTATTACTAAGAACCTCAATTTTTGTGGATGAAAAGTATGAACATTATAAGTGTCATTATCCGAATGACTCCTTTTAGTAGAAGAACCCTTCCCTACAATGAGTTTATCTTAAATTTATTAGGGATAGGTGTATGCTCCAAATTTGTAACATACCTCTGATTGAGATGGGAGTCTCTCAATATTTCTAATACCATCTTTTGGGGTTCACTAGGTGAACCTATTAATATCTTACCCAATAATGTTATGATGTAACTACGATGATCTAAGAGGAGCATTCATGTCATCATTGTTCAAAAACATCTGTACAGGGGAATCTCTCAATATTCCTAATACCATCTTTTGGGGTTGACTAAGTGAACATATTAATATCTTACCTAATAATGTTATGACGCAACGAGGATGATCTAAGAGGAGAATTCATGTCATCATTGTTCCAAAACATTTGTAGAAGGGATACATTCCTTGTTAACCTCATTGACATATGATGGAAATCTATACCATAGAAAAGACGCCCAAAGATTAGCTGACAACATATTCGCAACATACAACCAATCAATTATTAATTAGTACGAAGGTGAATTCTTTAGGCACATCACCTCATGACAAAAAAATCATAGTATATTTATATATAAAAGTATAATACAATACAAAAACTTTACATTAATAAAAAAAATCAGCTACATTGAGAGACATGACATTGTCACTAAGAATTTTTCAATTTTTTAATCATAATTATTGAAAGAAATCAATCAAAAAAACATACTTGTTTACAACTAATCAATATTATTTAAGTAAGAACGCCATTTCTATTGTAACATCATCCTATGACACAAAATTCATGATATATTTTTATATAGATATATAATACACGATAAAGATTTTGTTCAAAAGAAAAATCGAACACGTTAAAAAACATAATATTTCCACTACCACTTATAACAATAAAAAATTCTAAATTTAATTATATAAATACTTTTAATATCAACATTCAAATCACACTTCATAATCTCATTAAAATAAAATCAAAACAAAATACCTACCAAATGTTTTTTTCCATATAAGTTAACCCAACTTGAAGTTTTATCCGGTTAAACTATGTACGGTATTAACTGTAGTTACAGTCTATCCTAAAAATAGTATAAAATGTTTGTTATGTGGAATAACTCTTCAAGTTTGTTACCGTACATGATGCATTTGGAATATTGTGTCCTCGTTATACGGTATTTTTGAATTCATCGAAAATACTTAACGTTAAAAAACAAATATATTTTTTAATGTAAGAATATAATCGTGAACGTGAAAAAATAGTTTATTATAATATCTAAGTTGTATGAATTTCAAACGATGTCCGGAAAGGTATCAATTATTAGATTGTTTTATAATTAAATTAATTACCTTTTTCTACACAAATTTTATTGAAATTAAAAACATATTTCGAAACTAATTATTGCAAAGGAAAAAAAATCTCTTATTAATACATTAATTTAAGATTAATCAATGATATAATAATTCATGATTAATTACATTTTAATTAATATTGATAAAAGTAAATATATGATGAGGAAGTGTTTAATTTTTTCTTTAGTGATTTTGATGTGGATATTATGATTGTACAGTGTATTTGATGATCAAACTTCTGATTTTAGAATTGAATTTCTATTGAGAACACTACAATTAGCCTCTCTCTATTCATTGCTCTGTATCAAAACACGATTGTACATGACTTCATTCGATATGACATGATTTTCTTTGAGCCACCACAATTACGTCATTGGATGTTGTGCACTCCTAAGACATGCACACTTATGAATGATATTTGTGTTGGTCCTATGTGGTGTTGATTACCTTTGGGGTCTTCTAGAAGATGACTGAAGTATGAAACTTCCTTAGCCTCTAGTCAAATATGTTTTCCCATTTCACATTGCAAGATCAAGAACACAAAGGGTTTATGCAAGTTGCATTATGGCTAAAGCATAGCATCTAACAAACAAATCATGCAAGTATAATGCTAGCTATTTCACATCAACTTTCAAAAACTCAGTTGATGCAAATAAAATACACGCATTTAAATTTAGAATCATATCACAATATTCATCATGAACCGTGGAAATTTAATATCTCCATTTCAAAAACTCTTCAATGTTTGAGATAATTTTTATATGTTTTTAATAATTTCTAGTAATGTTAGCTTTAGGAGTGGTAAAATTTAAAATTTAAAATTTAAAATGTGGGACAAGGTGGTGTGTGTGATTATGTCTAGGGGGCATAATCACACTTGTGATTGAGTTTAGGTGGGGGAAATTTTTAGGAAATTGAACTGATCCAACTCTATGGCTTAGATAATAGCAATAAAGGAGTAAATATTAGGTTTCAAGCCAAATAATGAACAAAATATGGCAAATTGCAAATAAAATGATGCATTCAAGACAATGTCGAAAATTAGTGCAACGCAAGAGGGGAAGTGTGACTTCTACACACTTTTCACCTCTACAAATATATTTTAAATACATTAAAAATTAAGATGATTTTTTACAAATTGTTATAATTTGTCTTTCATTTTTTATTGTTTTTTGTACTATTAAAAATTTCTAGTAATATATCAAGAGTGAGACATTATTAAACGAATACACTAATTCCAATTCAACCTACTACAACTTGATCAAACTTTTGATTTTGGAATTGGATCTCTGGTGAGAACACTGCAATAATCCTACCTCTATCCACTGCTTTGTATCAAAATGTGATTGCACATGATTTCATTTAATATGATGTGATTTTGTTTGAGTCATTCCACAATTACATCCTTATATGTTGTTCACTCCTAAGACATGCACACTTCACGGGGGCTTCATTTAGTGAACCTGGGTTATAGCACATGCATTCATGGAATACTAAAGAATCCCCCTATTTTCAAAAAATATTGCCCTAGCCTCCATTTTTGTCACCCCCTCTCAAAACACAACTCGAATTAAAAGCCCCCCTATTTTCATCAAATATTGTATTTTTTCATATCCGGAATTTAAAAAACCCCTATTTTCATCGATAGGCAATATATTGCACCCTCATTTTTTGGGATATTAAACCCCCAATATGAATGCATGTGATATAATATTGCCTAGCCAGTGAAACCCCCGTGGAACACTTATGACTAAGATTTGTGTTGGTCTAATGTGGTGTTAATTACCACCTTTGGGGCATCCTAGAAAATGATCAAAGTATGAAACTTCCTTAGGCTCTAGTCAAATCTAGTTTACTGTTTCAGATTACAAGATATAAAACACAAAGGGTCTATGCAAAATATGTACAATGAGTAAGGAGTAGCATCTATCAAACAAATTATGCAAGCGTAATGCTAACTACTTGACATCAACTTTCAATAATCCTTGAATGTTTGAGATAATTTCAATATAGTTTTAATTTCTAATAATATTATCTTTACGAGTGGCAAAATTTAGAATTTGAAAAGTGGGATAAGATAGCATTTATGATTATGTCTAGGGGACATAATCATGCTTGTAATTGAGTCTAAGTGGGGGAAAGTCCTAAGAAATTAGACCAATCTAGCTCTATGATGCATTAAATATGACAAATTGCACATAAAATGATGCATTCAAGTAAATGCCAAAAAATAACACAAATAGTTTACGAGAAATGTAATTTGTATACACTTTTTAGGTCTCTACAAATATATATTAAATACATTTAAATTTAAGACAATTTCCTACAAATTGTTACAATTTATTTATCATTTTTTTTTTGTCTTGTGTGTTATTGACCATAAAAGTTATGCAATTTTTTTAATAATATATTAAGTTAGTTGTTATTTAATGAATACACTAATATCAATTTGATCTATTACACCTTGTGGACTATATTTTTTTGCTATAATAATTTGGTGAAGTGACAAAGAAAATGAGATTTAATAATTATATTCAAGTAGACATAGAGGCTCAATGCCACATCACTAAAAAGATGTTATCATTTAGCATAAATTGTCATCCCACCTTCATACAAAGTAGAAGTAAAATTTTGGATGACATCACAATAGTGTGTCCTACTTTTTAGCATTATGAGACCACCAAAACCAATATTTTCAATCGGTTTCAATTATACCTAACAAACAATAAGGACAATATAAAATAAAGAGTTATGATATTCTTCATATATATTTAATTTATAATTTTTTAAAAGAATTGCCTCAATCATTAAAAAAATTCTACTATTTTTTATTTAGCGACATTTTTTTTACCATAATGCATAGCTTTCACTATAAATAAAATATTATCATAATTTATTGAAATAAGATCATTAAAGTTCCAATATCCGATGCATAGATATTTTATTAGTAATTTTTTATCGAATCTTTAGTTATTAGCAATTTTTAAATAATATTAATATAAATTTTGAACCTAAGAATTTTGCGATAACATGTTTTTCTTATTCTAGCACATATATCAATTTATTTATTTATTCTTTCAATAAAAACTCAATTCATAGAAATAAAACTAATAGTTTTATCTCAAAAAAATCATTTCAAATAAAAAAACAACTTTAATTCTCATCAAAGAGATTATAAATGTAGTGAAATTTTACATACACCTCATATGCTATATGCCAAAATTTTAAAATACACAACAATAAATTGATAGAAAATATTCTCTATATTTTTTCAATCTCAATCTCAATCTCAATCTCTCAAATAAGAAGATTATAGATGGAATATCCACTAATCAATACCCATGGAAAAGTTTCAAACCATCATTCTTTTCTTCAAAAAGTCATTCCAAGTTACACGTAACTCCATTTTTATTATACACTCTTACATGTCTACTTCTAAACCCTTTTCTTACATATTAGAGTAAAAGGTAATTTCATAATTAATTAAGTAAATTATTAGTTCCTTTTGAATTATCTTATTATATTCATTCCTTTTTACATCAGTAGAGCTCAAAATATTATATAATTTTTTTTTTTCTTATTTCTCTCTTTTTTTTTATGATAAGCGTTTGATTGTAAGGGATATTTGGGAGTTATATGATTGAGATTTTGATATTAAAAAATTGGATCTATAACTTTCTATCTATTTTTTAAGGGATTTGGCATTGAGAATTCTAAAGACAATGAAAATGTAATGCTAACTAAATGCATAAATACACTAAACTAATGTAAACACAAAGCATTATACCTTCATTACTTCCTTGATTGAGCCAAAGTCAGTGCACCCAAGCTTCACTTGATTTGCTCTTTTGATAATTTTCGGTGTGGATTGCTCTCAACAACATAACAAGGATTCAAAATGGCAATTTGAGCATAATGATGATATGATTACAAGTGATTGATTTGTGAAGGGAGGAAGCTCCAATTTATAGACTTTTAATGGAAGAATGGATGGTTAAGATTAAAAGTAGGATGGAGGGCTAAGATTGAAGGAGAGGAGATGACAAATGGAGCAAAGAGAAAAGTGTGTTGGGAAGAACACTTCTCACACATGTGTGAGCACCAAATAAAATATTTGGTCAAAAGGTGAAGCGAAGGATGGAAAATGACTTATGCATGTAAGTCAATTATGAGGGGTAGTCACATGTGAACTTAGGTAGATGGGATGAATTTAAAATTAGAAGAAATATTAATGAGGTAAGGAATCAAGGAAATTAGTCAATTAATTAACTAATCTAGATTAGAGGAATTTAAGATTTTGGCTACTTAGGTTGGATTTGATTTATTAAAATTAATCAAACATAGAGGAATAATATGCAACACAATTAATTATGTCTAGGGATGATAATTGATCAAATATGATTTAATTAATTATAAAATTAATTATGTATAAAGATAATAAATAATTAAATGTTGGCAAAAAGTAAGACCAAGGCAAGGCGTGGTTGAGTCGGTAGGTTATCTCATGATATCAAAAAAATAAAAAAATAAATGTAATTTAATTAATTATTTTAGAAAAAACAAAGGCTTTAGTGATCTCGAATTAATAAATTTGAGTAGTCGAATTTAGGTGTCTACATTTTGCCCCTCTTTGATGCAGTGTTGTGGAATAACATTAGGTCAAAGATACAGTATGCCCAAGTGGGAAATACCATATTCATTTGTCACATCTTGCCCCTAGCATGGATTTAAGGTACAAAAACTTAACATAAATAAACGTAAATAAAATTCATACCACAACACAATGATTTACGTGGGAAAAACCTTTTCAGGAGAAAAAACCCACGCTCCAAAAGTTGCCCAATATATTATTCAAAAATCAATAATAGATTACAATATACTAACAACAAGATTTCTATAGGAGTATCATGAACAAGAGTTTTAGAGGTAACTCAATATCTATAAGACTCTTACACACAACCTCCATCTCATGCACTTAATATATTTAGGAGATACAATACATGAAACCATCAAATGATATTACAAAACCATGGGCTAAAACCTCCCAATAAAGTGACACTCATCTTATCTCTAATCCTAGATGCCCTATGATGTGTCAAAACACACATGTCAACATGTGAACCTCCCTTTTAAGCTTATTTATGTGTTCAACACATTTTTATTTTTATTTTAGGAGACCCAACTTCCAGAGGCCATAAGTTTTGAACAAGGAGTCTGATTAACGAATGGTTTGAAGTGTTGAAAAGATCGTGACATGCTCTATCAAGATATAACTAGGTACACATGTTATAGACAATTTTGAGCCATTTTAAAATATTTATATCCCTCATAATTGACTTTGAAACTTTTGTTCACAACTTTAAAAAATGGAAACATTGGTATCTTCAAATGTAGACATTATGATCATGCAACAAAATTTTTCTGACATGCTTATCTAGCCAATTCAAAGCTTTGGGGAAAATTTTGGACCAATTTATTCTCAAATGAAAACTTATTAAAAATAGTAACCTTATGTACATGCAAGGTTGAGACACCATTTTTTTTACATTCTCCCACTTGTCTAAAACCTTGCAAGAGAAGAGGGATTATATACACCATAATTTAATTGCTAAAGGCCACACGACCCATAGACTCCAAACACCATTTGAACTTATCTGTGCTCACAACCTTAGTTAAAGTATATACAATAGTCACCAAAGTCTCTACCTTAACCAGGTTCACCCTGCTATCCTCAATCATATCTCTAACAAAATGATAATAAACATCAATGTGTTTGCTTCGGGCATGGAATGTCGGGTTGTTAGCTAGATAGATCACACTTTGACTATCACAATAAATTGTTACTGCACCTAATTTTATTCCACTATCTGAACATAATCTCTTAAGCCAAATTACTTCTTAACTGTAGTGTCATAAAATTGAGACCCCTGAAATTTTAACCACATTTTAGGCCCTCACCTCGACGACGACATCTTCTTTACCAACCAAGACCTATTTCTGCATTCTCACCCCTTCACCCTTCCTCCTCCAAGACCTGTGGCTTCTTTAGACCCTGTCTGAGCCCCAAAATAGGGCAGGATAGGGGTGTGGCGACCCTATCCCCACCCCTTGGGGTGGCCATAAGTTAAGTCTGCCCGGTCTCCTATGCATAATTTGCCTTCAGGGTTTGTAATTCCTCTTTGTTGACCTTCAGCAGTTGAAAATTAATCCTTGAGGCATGTATAAAAGGGGATTCAATTCCCTCATTTTAGAGGATGAGAGGCATAAGGATAAGATATGAGATTTCAAGGTCATCATAAAGCATTCAAGCATTCAAGTCTTCTTCATTCATCCATTGGAGCAACATTACAACATTCATTTGCAAGCATGTGTGTGTGTTAGGGTTTTGTCATGTTACATTCCATTTCATACAACATTTATGGTTACATTCAAGAAGCAAAGCAATCATCATCAACAAGTTGTAGATCTACAAGGTATACATTTCCATTGTTTACATTCAAGCATTTGTAATTACTTTCTTTCAAGGTTGATCTCTCAAGTGGGGTTTGATTGAGGCAAACCCCTATCCATAATCATTCTCCCTCTCTTTTCTGTGTGTAGGTTGTAGGTGCACAATGGTAATTGCAGGTTTGGGATTCATTTGCAGAGATGAAAGAACCCTTTTCGTTTCACAGATTTTGTGGAGGACCATTTACATTCTCGCCTTGGTCCCGACAACTTTTCTCGAAATTTGCAGGGCTGATCTGTATCTATGTAATTAGCTCATATCCAAAATTAAAGTGTGATCTTGAACTAGTAGCTCCTCATTTCACTCATTTCCTCTCTCTTTTTCGCATAGTCAACAAGTCAACTTTCTCATTTACAAAAGAAGGCAAATCATACTTCAACCCTTGCAATCCATTTGGAATTCACATCCTTGTTTCCCTCAGATTTGGATCTAGTGTATTCAAGCCCCTCTTTTGAATGTAAAGTTCCTCCCGAGTGAAAATCATCTTAGTGGCTTCCTTTCTCTCTCCTAGGTTGGGAGTCACTAGGATCCAATTTTCCACTTTACATTTTGGTGAACCCAATGTCTTACACATTAATTCTGATTTCTCATTCTTAGATCTGATTAATTGCAATTGTAATTGTAATTTTCATTTTCAAGTTTGATCTATTTGCAAATTTTAGAGGTTGATTGCATAAAAACCCTAATTTTTCATTTTGAGAAAATTAAGCTTGTGAGGTGTAAAATTTTAATTGCTTGTTTCAGATCTGATTTCTATTTCAAAATTGCAATTCAAATCTGTCTCTTTATTCTGAAAATTTAGTGGTTAAATCATAAAACCCTAATTTTAAAGATTCTTCTATTTTTGACCTTTGACTGCAAGTTTGACTAATCTAGACATCTCCAAATCAGCTAATTTTTTTGATTCCGCATTAAAATCATAATTTCTATCATCCATGAAAATTTTAAAAAAAGTTGGTCGGACCGTGTGCGCTCCCGTCATGGTTCTCGACTTTTTTCCTAAAATTTTGGGAGACAGAATTGACTGTATTTTTTTGCTCAAATCCAGAAAATTAATGTACTTTATCAATTTTAACACTCTCTAAGGTCAAACACAAATTCAAAATTCATCAAATTCAAATCTTAAAATTAATTTTCATAGAAAGGTCCTAATTTTAGATCTGCTTTTTCAGCAAATTCAGATTTCACTTAAGAGACTTTTAATGGCAATTAATAAATTGGATTTACTTGCTCTTTCACATATGATTACATTGCTTTTTGCATATATTTACTACAATCATGTGTTGGATAAGATTTTCTTTCATTTCTTGTTGCTTCTCTTTATTCATAACACTTGGTCATATTGTGTTTTTAGGATTCCAAATTATTTCCTTTTCAATTAGATCTCAAAGCTTTCATGTATCATTTATGTTGCATTATGGTGATGTTGTTAACAAAATGCATTTACTATGTTAATCGCCTTAAAGCTTTTGTAGATCCTAAATCTAAAGATCCCAACCCTTGTACCTCTCCTAGGGTATCTTGTGTGGATGAAATGAGATCTAATGCTTTACCAATGATCTTTCTACAAGAGAGAAAGCATTGGAAAGTAATATGGACCCATCTTCTTTTTCTACACATACTCTTGAGCAAGCAGGGCAATATGACAACATCAACATTCTTACATCTTTAGATCCTCCTTATCCTCCTAAGACCTATCTTCAACATCAAAGTCTATGTAGGGAGGATGATGTCATGTATTTTATTCACGACCTTTCCCCTTGCATAGAAATCACTAAAAAATGAGCTTTTAGATGATGAAGATGTTCTTCCCCAATCTTCCAAAAAGGACAAGCTTGATAAAGGCAAAGCAATTGTCATTTCACATGATACTCCTCCTTCATCTACAAATCCTTTTCTACCTCCTTACACATCAGATTTCCAAGAAATTCATGATCCTGTTCCTCCATCTAGTCAATTGCAACATTCTTATAGTTGTGGCTTTCATATAATTACAAAACAAGGTTTTAAAGGACAAGGAATTGGGAAATTTGAGCATTGGATTCGTGTCCCTATAAAACCTCCTACACAAACTACTACAAGAGGCCGAGGAAGTGGTACCCCTCTTTCTATAGACGAATTCCTTAGGCTTCAAAACTTTCAAGATTACCTTCAAAAATAACAAATCAAGAGAGCCCACAAGAATGCTTTTTCTTCAAAGTGTCCTTTTTGTTCATTTCATCAAACCCATGACCATAATGTTGATGATTGCCCTAATTTTCAAAAATCTATTCAAGATGGCATAGATAGTGGTAAAATTAGAATTGTGGATAATCAACCTTCCTCTCCTAACAAACCCTCTCCTTTATGGGAAGATGATATTTACCATCCTGACAAATTAGTTGTAAGAATCTATTGGAGGTTGAAATATGACAAGAACATTTCCTTTCCTTCTCAAAATAAAAACAAAAATCTTAAGCAAGTGAAAGGTATTGAATATTGTATTTTTCATGATTCATATTCACACTCTCTTGGAAAATTTATGCATTTAAGAAATTTGTTCAACTACAATATGATCTTGCACACATTTGTCTCACAAAAGATCTAGTTGTATTTTTTAGTAAAAATATCGTGCCTTAGCACTTCTTTTCCCTTCATGTTGCTCTTCACCCTATGGCATAATTAGCCCATTTAACAAGGGCTCTTTATCATTAGTGGTGGTATTGTTTCACTTTAACATACTTTGGGGTAGAAACATGAAGTCTATTTTTCTACTTCTTTCTATACATTTATCTCTATCTTTGTGCATTATTCATTATTAGATCTCTTTTCTTGCATAGGGTTATTCTTATGTGAGCATATAATTATTCTTTGGTTTTCCTCTTTTCTTGGAGATGGGAATCTTTAATGAGTATTGCACTTCTTCTCTTTCCTTCATTCTATTAGAAATCTTACCTCTTCTATGGTTTTGATTATTCGCAAGTATGATATGACCCTTAGTAGGGAATGATCTCTTGAGAAGTATGCATCCCTTCCTTGAAAGGATTTGTTCCACTAGGATGACATATCACTTGAAACTAATCACCATAAAAAAATGTGTAATGTTTCTCCTTGTTCTCCTCACTTGAGGGGCAAGGATTTTCACTTCTTTCCCTTTTCTTTCTTATCATTATTTCTTTTAGGGGCTGCATTTTTCATATGTGATTATCATTTCTTACAATGGTATTCTTTTATGATTAATCCTGCTTGGGGAATATATGATGCTTTTTTTTTTTTTTTTTCCTTTCGAAGATTACCACTTCTTGAGACATGTATTTTACATTTACTAATGTCTTTTCTTGCATATGTTCATGTAAGTTCATTGCACATTTTCTTATGTTTAATCTCTCTCTAGTAGACTGTGTAAGCTCTTCTCATTGTCCCTTAGCCTGGGAGGCAATGATCCTTCTCTCTCTCTTTCTCTAGGGATCCACTTTTCTATATTAAGTGGATGGTGTGAGTTATATTACTTGATGTCATTCCTTGTGCATAGTTGTTGGTTGTTGGCTCAAGGATTCTCTCTTATACAAGAGGTGTTAGTCCTTGAATATGACCTCTTTTACACTTGGTAATGTTTATCTATGATAAATTCAACCATCCTATTGGGGGCTAAAAGTGAGTTATCCCTCATCAAGAATCCCTTTCACCTAGGAATAGGAGGAATGATTGCATTCTTGTTCTCTCCTTTGATTTTTTCTAGAAGATGTTAGATTTTTCTAAGATAACCACTCTTGGGGGTAGATGTCTTTTGAACAAAGATCTCTTCTCCTCCACAGATCACCTTTAAACTTACAACAAGATATCTCTTTTCAACTACCTTATCCTTGCTTGAAGAGTATTCCCTCTCTTGCTTGGATTTATGACATCGTTGCATAGCAGATATCTTGTTTGTGATGAAGGTAGGTATCCTTGTTCTCATTTCATTAAGATATCAACATTACCCTATGTTGACATCTTAAGGGGGGGACACCCACACTTCTCCTTTGTACTATACTTCTCTCATGCATTGTACAATGAGACATTCTTGGAACCAGGGGGAAGCCTCTTAGAGAAATATGTCATCACTTTTATTGTACAATGAGACATTCTTGGAACTAGAGGGAAACCTCTTAGAGAAAGATGTCATCACTTTTTCTCTTGTATAATGGGTCATTCTCAGAACTAGAGCACAAACTCTTAGAGTGAGATGTCTTCACTTCTTCTTTTCTTATACAATGAGACATTCTTGGAACTAGAGGGAAACCTCTTAGAGAAAGATGTCGTTAATTTTTCTCTTGTATATTGGGTCATTCTCGGAACTAGAGCACAGGCTCTTAGAGCGAGATGCCGCCACTTTTCTTTTATGCAGGGTGATCTTATTCTTAGAACCAGAGCACAAACTCTTAGAGAGGGATGTCACACCTTTCTTGAAAATTGTACTATACATTCTATACAGGTTGTAGCGTACTTCAGCATAGACTCCTATGAGGCGTTTCGAACCTCAATTGCACACACGCGCATGAGGTTGGGTGGAACTAACAGTGTTCTCACTCTCTGTCTTTACATGGATCACCTAGATAGGCTCTAGGGGTGATATTTTCCATGTCCTTCTCTCCATGGATCACCTAGTTTTAGGGGAGAGACGTCCATGGTTTCTTTCTTCTTCACCTTTCTTCTCATGGATCACCAAAGTGTGTATTCATGCTCTCTCTCTTCTTCCTCTCATGAACTCATAGTTTTACGATTGATGGTTCATGGACGATGTCAGCTTTGCTCTTTTATGTGATCACTTGTGTTTATGTGATGGCATTGGTCTTTGTGTCTTGATTAGTTGTTGAGACATCTGAGTATCAAGGTCTCTTCAGCTAGTTAGTTTTTCGTCTCATGTCTTGTTCTTGTCATGTGTCTTTTGTGCTTTCTCTTTGTTTTTGTGCGTCTTGTGGCTTTTTGTTTTGTGTTCTCTTATGTATGTTGGCGTGAGTTGAGACCCTAAGATTGGGGGATTTTTCCTACTCAATATTAGCGATGTCTTATACTCCTCGTGGTATTGCTCCACGTCCCTCACCTTCATCTTTCATTTTCTTCTACTTTACTGACAGTATTGGCGTAGGTCATACTTCTGCTAAAGTGGGGGCTAAATGTAGTGTCATAAAATTGTGACCCTTACAATTTTAACCATATTTTAGGCCCTCACCTCAGCGATGACATCTTCTTCCCCAATCAAGACCTATTTCTGCATTCTCACCCCTTCACCCTTCCTCCTCCAAGACTTGTGGCTTCTTTACACCCCATATGGGCCCCAAAATAAGGTAGGACAGGGGCGTGGCGCTCCTGTCCCCACCCCTTGGGGTGGCCCTAAGTTAGGTTTTCCCAATCTCCTATGCATAATTTTCCTTCAGGGTTTGTAATTTCTCTTTGTTGGCCTTCGGCGGTTGAAAATTAATCCTTGAGGCATGTATAAAATGGGATTGAATTCCCTCATTTTGGAGGATGAGAGGCATAAGGATAAGATATGAGATTTCAAGGTCATCATAAAGCATTCAAGCATTCAAGTCTTCTTCATTCATCCATTGGAGAAACATTACAATATTCATTTGCAAGCATGTGTGTGTGTTAGGGTTTTGTCATGTTACATGCCATTTCATACAACATTTGTGGTTACATTCAAGAAGCAAAGAAATCATCATCAACAAGTTGCAGATCTACAAGGTATACATTTCCATTGTTTACATTCAAGCATTTGCAATTACTTTCTTTCAAGGTTGATTCCTCAACTGGGGTTTGACTGAGGCAAATCCCTATCCACAACCATTCTCCCTCTCTTTTCTGTGTGTAGGTTGGAGGTGCACAACTGTAATTGTAGGTTTGGGCTTCATTTGCAGAGACAAAAGAACTCTTTTCATTTCAGAAATTTTGTGGAGGACCATGTACATTCCCGCCATGGTCCTGACAACATTTCTCCAAATTTGTAGGGCATATCTATATCAGTCTAATTAGCTCAGATCCAAAATTACAACGTGATCCTGAGCTGGTAGCTCCTCATTTCACTCATTTCCTCTCTCTTTTCCGCATAGTCAACAAGTCAACTTTCTCATTTACAAAAGAGGGTAAATCATACTTCAACCCTTGCAATCCATTTGGAATTTAGATCCTTGTTTCCCTCAGATTTGGGTCTAGTGGATTCAAGCCCCTCTTTTGAATGTAAAGCTCCTCTCAAGTGAAAATCATCCTAGTGGATTCCTTTTTCTCTCCTAGGTGGGGATTCACTATGATCCAATTTTCCACTTTACATTTACAAGCATGAGTAGCTACCATATACTCTAATTTAGTAGTGGACAAAGTAACAACAACTTGTTGCTTACTCATCTAACTAATTGTATTACCAAATAAAGTAAACACATAAGCACTGGTGGATATTCTGCTATCAACATCACCTACATAGTCTAGATCCACATAATAATGAATATCAAGGGAAATCTTATTTCCTATCAAATTACCATGATAAAACAAAGAATATTCTGAGGTACTCTTCAAATATCTAAAAATAATTTTACTTGCATCCCAATAAATTCTACCAAGATTAGAATATATCTGGAAAGAACTCCCATTGCTTGGGCAATGTTTGGTCTAGTATAGGCCATAACATACATCAAGCTTCCAACTTCCCCCTGGTAAGAAACTCTTGTCAAGTCTTCCATCTCTATGGGATGTAGGACAATCTAAAATAGATAATTTTGTTCCAACTATGAAAGAAACACATATTAGTCTATAATCTTGCATGTTAAACCTCTATAAAATTGAACTCACATACTTACTTTGGCCTAGCCATAAATTTCTGTTCACTCTATCTCTTCTAATTTCCATCTCAAGTATTTTATTTTCTACACCAAGATATTTTATTTCAAATTTAGTAACAAGATAGGAGTTTAGTTATAAAATAATACTCTTCCTTTTACCAATGAATAACATATCATCAACATATAAAGCAATGTACATGAAATGACCACCATCAGATTTATAATAAACACAATGATCAGATTTAGAATGCTCAAATCCCAAACTCAAAACCTATGTATCAATTTTTTGGTACCACATCCTAGGACTCTAATTGAGGCCATACACATATTTCTTCAATTTACAAACCAAATTACTTTTACCTTTTACCACACAGTACTCTAGTTAAATGTCATATAAATACCCTCTGCCAAATCAATATGAAGGAAAATAGTTTTCACATTCATTTTCTCAACCTCTAAATCATAAGAAACAACAATAGAAAGCAAAAATCTAATGGATGTCATTTTTGCAACATAAAATATCTCACCATAATCAACACTATCAACCTAAGAGTAGCTTTTTGCATCAAACCTTGCTTTCTACTTCTCAATACCTCTATTTGAACCAATCTTTTTCTTGAACACCTATTTGCAACCAACAAGTTTATGTCATTCAAGAAATGGTACAAGATCCCACTTATCATTCTTTTTCAAAGCTTCCATTTCTTCTTCCATAGCAATCTTCCAATATTTTGCATCATTCATACCTAATATCTCTTCTACAGATCTAGGCTTATCCACATTAGTATTCAAAATAAAAATACATCTCCAATATTCAGGTGAATATCTCTCAAGTGGTTGTGTATGTCTTGTAGACCTTCGAAGAAGTTGAATTGGAGGTTCTTCCTCCTCTTCTGAATATTTAGAGCTAGATGAGCTCTCCTCAAATTCTTGCCTATCTAGGGTCTCTCTTCAACTCTTTCAGGCATAGAAGGAAATTGAATCACATCTTCTTATTTAGTCTATCATGGCTGCAATATAACAGAAGGTGGTTTAGTTTCTTTAAAAATAACACTTCTACTATGTATTACCTTCTATGCAACATGGTCCCAAAGCTTTTAGCATTTTAGACCACAATTGTATCCGATAAAGATACATTTCATAGCATTGTTCTCCAACTTTGTTCACTTCTCCTTTAGCACATGTACATATGCCTTGCAACCAAAAATTATAAGATGTATCGATGAAGGCTTATGACCCAACCATGCCTCCATAGACATTTTGTCAATAAGAGCTGATGTAGGAGACTTGTTAATTAGGTAGCAAACGATGGTAACAACTTCAACCCAAAATTTTTGTTCTAGACCAACACCACTCAACATACTTCTAGCCTTCTCCATTAGTGTCTTGTTCATTCTTTCGGTAACTCCATTATGTTATGGAGAATATGGAGTTGTCTTTTGTCTACGCATGCCATAATTTTTGCAGATTGTATCAAAATCATTAGAGAAAAATTTACCACCATTATCAATCCTCAACCATTGCTTTAAATTATTTAAATTGACAAAAAACTTCATATTTACTCATTAGAAAATATACCCATGTCCTTTTTCTATAATAATCAATAAATGAAACATAATATGTGGATTTTGCAATGGAAGGAACATCTACATGACCAAACACATTAGAATGAATAAGATCCAAGGCACTACAAGATCTATGAGAATGTGAGTAAAACTGAATGTAGTTTTGTTTTCCATAAATGAAATGCTCACAAAATTCAAAATCAAGGTTATAATCATTCAAAAAATCAATGAGGTTTTTCTTTTTCAAGGTCCTTAAACCCTTTCAAACAATGAGGCCAAGTCTCTGGTGCCATAACATAGTCTTATCTATAGGTAACTTTGGTTCTAAAAAAATAACCCTTAGGTACCCAAAAAGCCATGGACATCTATTGGAGGTTAAACCTTCACCTCTTTCAAAAAATTACTTTTCATAGAAGTACTATTATACTCAATAGTGTATGCATCCATCTTATACAGTGTGCCAAATATAATACCTCTAGCAATCACCATATAACCTCTAACCATTTTGCATCTTGCATCTGAAAAGACTACTTGCACACCCTCATCTATTAGTTTTCTCATAGACAGTAGATTTTGAGCTATTCCAAAGATATGGAACACACCACTAATCCTTTTTATTCTCCCATCAAGAAACCTAATTCTAACTTTACCACAACCAACAATATCTAAATGTGAATCATCACCTAAGTACAACTTACCTCCATTATATTCTTCATATTAAAAAAACCAATCTCTATTATAAATCATATGAAAAGATGCACCTAAGTCAATTTGTTAGGATTCCCAAAGATACTGAGGGGGGGGGGGGGGGGGGAGGTGAATCAGTATGTGACTGGTATATGAATTTTCTTAACTTATAACATGAAAAGCATTTCAAAATTGTGTACCGATAAACCAAAATTAATGCAGTAAATAAGAATAACAACCACAACATGAAAGACACACCATAACACAATATTTTAACGAGGAAACCCAGTGTGGGAAAAACCTCGGTGGGATTTGTGACCCACAATATTCGCTTACTGGCCAATAAGGGAATATTACTATTTACAATAAGGGCCTGCACATGCAGGAAGGCCAAGTGCCTAGAGCTCACTGCTCATTTACAAAAGAAGTATCATTGACTTACAAAATTGGATTATACAAATCCAATGTCATGTACTGCTTCAGATCAACATCTACTATGCCAAGTTTAGTACCGGTTTAAGCTCTGTAATAATCATAAACCCTTATTCAATATCTGCCTTACAATTTACACATTAGGTTTGCAAATAATCCTTTTTTTTCTTTCACATCCTAAATGATCTACAATGATCTCATACTTATATGAGTCAAATTACAATTCGCCAAGTCGGCTTACAAGAGGTTTCTACAATTAAATACAAAATACATTTAAACAAAATTCCTGTCGGCCATGGTGCTGGTAATCTTTCTTTTCGGTGCCGGTGAACTTGTATGTCGGTGTTGAGTCTGCTGGTGCTGGTGCCTGCTGGTGTCATATGATTGTAAGGTTGCCATCAATGAAAATACCTTCAATCACCTACAATTTCTCATTGGAGTGTGCATTTGTCAACAATCTCCCCCTTTGGCATTGATGGCAACACTCATGAGAAAAATCAAAATTGTATATCCAAAAATGTTATCCAAAAATGATTTGCCAAAATTGTCTTACCAAAACTGTGTTATCAAAAAGTGTGCTCCCCCTGAGTTGATGATGTCTTTCTTCTGATCATTTTTCTCATCTCCACTACTCCCCCTTTGGCATCAATGACAAAGGTTGTCATTCACTATCAATGGAGTGTGGTTCCTACCTAGATCCTTGTAACCGGTGGGTTACAATCTGATAGATGTCCGCCAATGCAAAATTTTGACTGTCGCTAAACCTTTTGCTATCCTTTAATGTCGCTTCTATTCTCTGAACTGTACTGGTGAGTATGTGCATTTTCTCTTTCGGTGTCTTAAGTCCGGGAACTAGAGCCTCAGAAATTTCTTTTCTCAAAGAAATGAGGTAATCTAGTTTAGGGCCTAGTTTGCATTTTAAATCCTTTGCCTTAACCTTTATCTTTTCTTTATCTTTTTCTAACTTCTCAATTTTCTCTTCAAGATCTGCAATGTTCTTTTCAATTTCTAAAAATGGATCCGATGTTCCTATTAAATTGTTAGCGATATTGTTGATTTCCTTTTGTGCTTTTCTGATCTCTGAATCTGTGTCCTCTATCAAAATATCAGTTTTGCAGGTATCTCTGTACAGTTTCTTGAAATCCAAAATTGTTTCTCCTAGTGCCAGCAATAAGGTGTCTATTTGTTCCTTATTCTTCTTCACTATTTCCTCAAAGAATTTTTCTTTCTCCTTATTCGTTTTCTCTTTGAATGTGTCTTCATTTATTTGGTCTAGTGTAATTAGATTGCCGGTTATATATTTAGACAATGTGTCTAATTGGCTGAAAGAATCTTTACTTCCCATAATGCACTTGGGTGCTATCATTTTAAGAATAGGAATTGTGTCATCAATAGCCTTGTAGGCTTGTGCATTACACACAATGATTTTCTTAATAGAATCTAATAATACCTCTGTCATGTTCATTGGTCCAAATTTTGTCATTGAAGTACCAGATGTCTGCCCAACTGTTTTCACAATCTCCATGCTGTTGGTTGTAGTAATAACTTTTCTTTCCTCTTTCTAAGGAGGATCTATTTGAGTTTGCATTTCCACTGCCAAAGGTTGGGATTTTCAAATGAAGGTGGCACTATCTTAGTTTGAACCTGTGACTAACTATTTTTGTTTTGGTTTTTCAACTTGTGCCTTAGTGGGTTTCTCTGTGCTCTCAATTGCCGGTTTTTCTGATGTAGTCTCAGTATGCACTGCCGATTTCTCAGTATTCACCTCTGCACTGTCTACTGCCGGTGACTCAGTTGCTTTTTCAGTTTTTGTAGTTTTCGGTGGCTCAGTAAATGCAATAGTATGCACATCTATGGTCTCTATCTTCCCAGTGTCTGGGGGATCATTTGATTCTTCAGTTTGTTGTTCCCCAATTCCTATGTTATCAATTTCAACATTTTCAGCTGTTGGCTCTGTTGCCACATCTGTCTTTTTAGTTGATTCCTTATCTACCACAATATTTACCTCTTGGGTGTCTATGTTCATAGTGTACAATATTTCAGATTTAGGATTTGTATCCTCATGAGGAGTCTCCATATTCTCTGTTGCCGGTTGTGTGTCAACGGTTTCTACCGGTGGAGTATCATAAAGATGTGGGGGTAAGTTATCAGTTATTTTTAGGCTTGGATGTCCACCTAACTTACCTTTCCCCTTATCCCTGTCCTTTTGATAGACTCTGATGGTCTTATGTCTTTTAAGTTCTTCTTGTTCCTCTTTTGCAACAAAGAATATATCCCATTGATCCACAATCTCTTCTGAAATTTTATTCACTCTTCCTGCCATAAGAGCAACATGTCGATGACCGGTTGAAAATATTGTCCAATTGGCCTCACTGATTAATTGATCTATCTCTTCAGTGGAGTTCATTGGATGAACTACAAGCAATTTTTCTATTTTTCTATTTTTGTCTAGCTCAACAATAGCTACCCTTCTAGCTTCTAGTCTTTTGTATAAATCAGTGGGTATTTCATCAACAATCTCCATCAAAAATTTCTTGTATATGTCCAAGTGTAATATTACACTATTCTCTACACTTTCTTTATCATCAGTGGAAAGTGTGTTATACAGCTTGCTAATATTTCTCAGCTTTCCATCCTCAATTATTTCACTTAGAAGTTTGTCCAGTGGAGCAATATCCTATTTTAACTTATTCTTCTTTGGAGTTAACTTCTTAATTGGAGGCCTCACTGCCTGTTTCTTTTGTCTTGTTCTTCTTGGTGTAGGTGAGGGTGCCAGTGAGGGTTTTCTTTTCCTTACTACCCTTTTGAATTTGACCGGTGTATCACTTTCAGAAGAAGTTGCAATCAGTGAAAGATGAGCTTCCGGTTGAAATCCTTCCAACTCACTTTCCTTAATACCAGTTTGCTTCAATACATCTTCCTTAATTGCTTTAGCTTGTCTTGTACCTTTCCTCACTATCTGTTCAGTTTTCTTAATTCTTTTCTGTGACTGAATACCACTCTCAATTGCTTCAGCATTGCTAAAGAATTTCTCATCCGGTTTTCTTGTGCCTCAAGTAGAGATTTTGCATATGTCTCAATTATGTTCTCATTAGTTTCATATCCCATTTCGGTTACCCAAATAGTCTTTGGGACAACTGCTTCCATCCATATTTCATCTTTCTTTACCACAAAGCATATGTCATCTTTGTATTTGTCGACAGTAGCTTGGGATAATCTTGTTCTAGATTTCGTCTTTGCCTTAAATGCTTGGAAATATTCATTGATGTTCTTATCTCTATTTTCTCCCATGTTGTTCAGTAGGTTCAGTAGCTGTTATCCTACCGGTATATCAAATCCAAAGTCTTTTCTGCCAGTATCGGGTACTTCTTTGGTGATATACAACATTAAGCTTACAAGTAGGTTGCCAAATCTGAAGGTTCCCTTCTTGTCACCTTTGATTTTCTTTAGGTTTTCTATTAGTTCATCTTTCACCCATTCATAGATGTCAATCTTAGCATTGTTGTTCACTAAGTCATAAGCACTTTTAATACACAAGCTAGAGACTGAGTTTAGTCTGTTTGTATGAGTAGCTTTGTAGCCAAGTACCATGCTAATGAATTTGACATTTACATCTTTAACATCATTGACTCTAAGTGATCTCTTGTCAAATGTTGCACTAGTTAAGGTCTTTATAGTGTCATTAGAGACCTTCTTAGTTTTGTCAGGCCTACTACCGGTGGAGGGTAAGCCTGTCACTTCCCTAACTGCTTCTTTCATGATCTTATGAATTGAATCCAACCAAAAGAATTCACCATGCACTTTGCTTAGCACAATCCTTATAACATCCTTGGGAAAATCCGGGATACTAAGGATTTCAGTAAAACCTAGGGTTTCCACTATCTTATGTTTCGGTTTGATGTTTCCAGATTCATCACATAAAACAGTCTGATACATATTCTTGATTTCTTCATCTCCTAGTTCTTCTATGTGACAATATATGTACATTCTAGGGTCTTCAGCATATACTAATCCTTTAGGAATTTGAGGGAATGCCCCTAGGGTATCATCTTTCTTTGCAATGTCGGGAATGATCTTAAACACAGGTCTAGGGCATTTAACTTCTTCTACAATAATAGGGTTTGCAATGAATTCAGGAACAGAGGAGGATGCCATGGTTATAAATACCTTAATCTGCCTTTAGGTATGTGTTCTTGAATGATTTGCTTCTTTCTCGCTATGGATGCCCTTGCTCAGAATTTTCGCGCTCTCGGGAGATTTAAATTGTTCGGTGAATCATAAAGGAGCCAAAACACTTACTTTATAATGTTATTTTCTTCAACTACCACATTTAATGCTTGCCAATTAAGTCACAACTTAACTCATTTGTTAGTAAAGAAGTAATTCAACTTCTCACCATCAACTGAGGGTATATTAGCATGTTTTTCAATTTGTTGCTAAACCCCAAGAGGTTTTTCCTTTAGTTAGATGAAGAGTCTCCTGCCGGTGGAGTGATACTCTGTTCTGCCGATGGAGGAGTATTCCCATCAACATTCTGATATGACTTTTTGATCCATTGCTTTGAGAATTCTTGCTTTACCTCTTCAACTTTTTCTTTACCTTTTAGGCTGGGTCCTTTGTTATTTTCTGGTGATGCCTTCTACAAAATTTTTGCAATATGTCCAATCTTGTTACAAGCATAACAGGTCACATTGTTTTTCTAAATAGCTTTCCCATATCCTATGCCGGTATGTGTTCTGCATTGATTAGATAAGTGTCCAAATCTTCCACAAACATAACATCTTACATTCATTCTACAATTTTATGAATTATGACCAACTTTGTTGCATTTAGAACATTGACCGGTGGGTATATTAGTGTTCTGATAATTTCTAGATCTACACTGATTTTCTCTATGACCATACTTGTTACGGTTAAAGCATTTCCCATTAAATTTGTAAGCATTAGGTTGTCTTACCGATTTGCTATGACCATGATTGTTTGCAGTACCAGAGATTTCACCAACTTCAAAGCCAAGGCCATTTGTATCACCATTAGGTTTTTGATTCTTCAACATGTTATCAAATTCTTCTGAACTTTTCTTGAATTTCTCCTTGTGTTGATTTGCAATAGCCAACTCATTTTCCAAGAAATCTTTGTATCTCATGAGTTCAGTTTTGTCATGTTCTAAGTGAATTAGATCTATCTTTAGCATATCATTCTCATGACTGAGTCTTATATTTTCATTTGCAACATCATTGATTCTTCTAGCCAAGTCATCTTCATTCTCCTTTCTATCTTCAATTTTCTTTACAAAATCTCATAGTCATGTCTTGCATCTCATTCTTCATTGTACTGTTTTCTTGTCTTAGTTTGTTCACCATATCATTAAGAGTTTCCTTTTCATCTTCATCATTCTACATCTTTTCACAAAGTTTTCTTCTCTTGTTTCTTGCTATAGTGAAATTTTCTTGAAGTCCTCGAATAATATCCTGTGCAGCCTTTAGATCATCTTCAAGTTTGATATTTTTCACTTTTTCTGCATCATAGTCTAAAAGAGTTGTTTTCAATTGCTTTCTCAAGTTTTCCATCTCTACCGGTGTCAAGATCTTCCTCAAGCTATTAGGCTTTTGAAAATAGAGGACCAAGCTCTGATACCAATTGTTAGGATTCCCAAATATACTAAGAGGGGGTGGTGAATCAGTATCTGGTTGGTATATGAATTTTCTTAACTTATAACATGAAAAGCATTTCAAAACTGTGTACCGGTAAACCAGAATTAATGTGGTAAATAAGAATAAAAACCACAACATGAAAGACACACCATAACACAATATCTTAATGAGGAAACCTGGTGTGGGAAAAACCTCGGTGGGATTTGTGACCCACAATATTCGCTTACTGGCCAATAAGGGAATATTACTATTTACAATAGGGGTCTGCACATGCAGGAAGGCCAAGTGCCTAGAGCTCATTGCTCATTTACAAAAAAAGTCTAACTGACTTATAAAATTGGATTATACAAATACAATGTCACGTATTGCTTCAGATCAACATCTACCATGCCAGGTTTAGTACCGGTTTAAGCTCTGTAATAATAATAAACCCTTATCCAATATCTGCCTTACAATTCACACATTAGGTTTGCCAATAATCCTTTTTTTCTTTCACATCCTAAATGATCTACAATGATCTCATACTTATATGAGTCATATTAAAATCCGCCAAGTCGGCTTACAAAAGGTTTTTACAATTAAATACAAAATACATTTAAACAAAATTCATGTCCACCATGGTATCGGTAATCTTTCTTTTCGGTGCTGGTGAACTTGTATGTCGGTGTTGAGTCTGCAGATGCCGATGTCTTCCGGTGCCATATGATTGTAAGGTTGCCATCAATGACAATACCTTCAATCACCTACAATTTCTCATTGGAGTGTGCATTTGTCAACACAATTAACCATGCATCATTACTTGCATGAGTGGCCAAAGATGCAATGAACACATCACCATCTTCCTTCTTGGATTTAGAGTTAGAATCAAAGTTCTTCTTTTTCTTCTTTACAATCCTTATGAAAGTGTCTTGATTTACCACAATTTGAGCAAATGACTTTGGACTTTCCAAGAGATTTGGATCTCCACTACACTTCTCATTCTTCTTGCCTTTTTACTTAGGACTTCCACAAATAGTTAGGGATTCCTTCAAATTTATGGATAACTTTCCCCACATATTTTCACCAAGAAAGACACCCACCACATCTCTAGAATTAAAAAAATAGAAGTACTATTGACATCCATAACAAGAGAATCCCACAAATTGAGCAAAGAACAAAGAAATCTATCTGACATTTATCCTCCTCATCCATCTTGACACCAACAGATGCCAATTAAGCCATAAACATATTGAGTACTTTTAGGGGTTAGTAATACATCCACCCTCTTTCATTCTTAAGGAATACAATTTCTTCCTCAAGAGAATATGATTCAATAATGGTTTGGCTTGGTACATCTCACCAAGCTTATTCCATAGCTTCTTTGCAGAGGTCTCTTCATGGACATTGAATAGAAAAGAAGTTTTCCAAGAATAATTTGATTAAATACCCTTAACTTTACAGTCCATAACCTCATACAAGACAATTGTAGTAGGATTTAAAGGTCTTGAGACATTCACATAAAAAACATCCCATGGATATCAATCTATTAGCAGATCCCCCATCTTCAGTTTCCACATCTCAAAATTACTTCCAAACAATTTCTCCATCTCTACTCACCTTGATGAACTTGCCATCTAAAAATTAATGCAACAAGATCAAAAAGTATCTCCTACACAAG
The DNA here is from genome assembly GCF_030272615.1 of Cryptomeria japonica. Taxonomy (NCBI): domain Eukaryota; kingdom Viridiplantae; phylum Streptophyta; class Pinopsida; order Cupressales; family Cupressaceae; genus Cryptomeria; species Cryptomeria japonica. The sequence goes on along the minus strand of NC_081415.1, from coordinate 678,416,313 downwards.
CTCCCACTCAAATATGGATTAGTTCAAAAAACCCAACAACCCACAACTGAGACCAAAGGTGATTAGGTAGAGGGTGTGTTGTAAGATTAACCTTGAGAGGAGGGTAATGCAATTTTTTTTTTATGGTAGAGGGCATGTGGAGAATTCTGTAGATTCCTATTTGAGTAGTTATTCTAGAGTATATACTAGATAGGGCTTACTATTACATGCAGAGGCTATTCCTAAAGGATGCACTACCAATGGTCAGGATGAGGATGGTATTATAGATAGTGATGTAGAGATTACCCTCTATATAACAGGGTTGATTAGTAGGTGACTGATGTTAGATTTAGGAGGACATGGATTCTCCATTGGGTTGGAAATGGTTCTCTATAGGATTATAGAGGGTTTAGTGACTCATGCATGGGGTACTACATTCTAGGATAGTTATACCATGACATGCATATGCTTGTATATCGAGGTTATCAAAATCTTGACACAAGGATGACACTTTTACACATCTGGGCCTTTGAGCATATAGTTGTTGGAAGTTTGGTAAGATTGTTGGAAGAATGCTACAAATATGTTCTTAAGAGATATTTGAGAGATGTGATGTCACTGATATCAACATATTTATTTCTCTATGTCAGTGATTTATTGAAGTTAAGTGAGTTAGTTTTTTCAATATGGTAAAGATCAGAGTTTATAAATTAAAGGGTTTGTAGATGGTTGTTTATAGTTGATTCAATTCAAGTCTCAGAGGTCTACATGAAGATTTGGTTGAGCTATGGGTATTGTGTTATGTCAATTTTTTAGTGTTTTAGTGATGTCAATGTTTAATATTTTGATTTGCATTGCCCCACATTGTAATATCTTGTTTTGTGGATTTGGTGGTATGTTTGGGATGTTGGTGTGTATCCTCAATTCAAGTGGTTCATGGTTTGGAGGTCCACAAGTGATTTTTCAAGGTTGACAGTCATTGCAGTTAGTGTTCCCGAGGTTCGGTATGAAGATGATGGTGATTCTAGTAATTTGTGTTGGTGTGGATGTTGCTATGATAATTCATGATGCTTGTGGATGTTTCTAATTGTGTGCCTTCTGTGTTGGTGGTTCACATTGATCATTGATCTCGTAATTGATGTTTTTCTTTGGTATGTTGGTATTCTTCATGTTCTTGGCTGAACGAATGCTTGTAGTGTGTTGCAAATGTTCGAGGTGATGATTTGGGTCCATGATATGTCTTAGTCGACATTGATTTGGTCCACATGTTATAATTTGTATCTAATCAACAACTATACCATTGTAATTGTTTTATGTGTGTTGAGTCGACCTTGTTGATCTTTCCAAGGTTGATGTCATGTATAAATAAATGTAATAATCTTGTGTGAGGTATAGAGAGTGGAAGAGTTGTGAGTATGTGAGTGAATAATGTATTGATATTTTGAAAGCAAAGAAGACGTGTGAAGAAGAAAATGAAAGTTGTTATGTGCTTAATCAGAACTGTAACCAGGCATTAAGGATGTTATTTCTTAGTTCATGAGTTCCGGAAGTAATTGGCAATTATTTGTAAGGTAGTGAGCCTTCTTTGGGTTGTAACCCTTTTTATTTTTGAGTAGTGAGCTCTAGATATTGTACTTGAATGCATGTGCATTCCCCTTCTAATAGAGTATACTTATTTAGGGTTCATCCCCATTGTGGTTTTTCCCCTAACAGGGTTTCCACGTCAAAAATCTTGGTGTTATGTGTGTTTATGATGTGTTGCTGATTTATGCTTTCATGTTTAATTATCAGATCTGAGTACAAGTTCAAGTTGTGTAGGGTTTTAGTGACAACTGATTCACCCCCACACCCCTTAGTTGTCTATCCTATTTCATCAATTGGTATCAGAGCAGGTTCCTTTGAAGAAGATTGTCCACTTGAGGTGATCCAGGATGGAAACCTACAAGAAGGATAGTCCGAGATTTGATGGCACTAACTACTCTCTTTAGAAGAATCACATGGAGTGTCACTTGAGATGCATTGGTGAATCTTACTGGACAATTACCAAAGACAAGTATACTATTCCTACAAATAGTTCTTCAACTTTGGATGAGATAAAGGAAGTTGAATACAATATTAGGGCTAAGGAAGCATTGTTGAGTGGTCTGAGTGATTTTAAGATGACAAATTTTATGGAACTGAAGACTGGTCATGAGATATGGAAGAAAATGGAAAATTTGTATGAAGGTGATAGTTATGTGAAGATTGCCAAGTTGCAGAGCCTTAAGGGTAAATATGAGATGTTGAAGATGAGAACATCACTTCCTTAAGGTAGAAAGTGAATGAACTTCTGTGTAATATCATATGTGTTGGTGGAAAATTGGAAGAATCAGAGATTGTTGCTAAAGTGCTCAGATCCTTACCTGCATCATACAAACACAATGTTGCTGCTATTGAGGAGACCCAGACTATGACTAATGTGACTAGGGACATGTTGATTAGTAAGCTTTCAACCTTTTAATTGAGTTTGGTGACTCTCTTCCTAAGACAAAATTTGCATTCAAGGCCAGTGTTTTTGAAAAGGGTAAGAAAATATATGATCCTGGAGAAAGTTCTTCAAGGAGGATATCCAGATATGAGAAGGATATGAAGGAAATAGAAGAAGAAGAGAGAGATCTTGAGGAGCTTGAAGCCCTTATTGCCAAGATATTACCCAAAGGAGCTGGTAAGTATGAAGGAAAATTGTCTCTTAAATGATTTTATTGCAATAAGATAGGTCATTTTGCCTCAATATGTCCAGAAAGAGTTCCTAAGCCAAGACCTAACAGACCTAGATTTCAAAAGAGATGCTATTATGCTATTGATGAAGGTGTGACATATGATGAATCTGATAAAGGAGGTTCAAGGGATAATGAATGGGTGTTTATTGCTATCAAGGAAGATGATCCAAAGCCTACTGATTCTACTAGTTGCATGAATGTGGAAAGTGCCTTGGCTGCACAAGTTGAAGAGAAAGATGAATGGGCGATTGACAGTGAATGCTCTCACCATATGACATGTGATAAGAATAAGTTTATGAGTTTGGAAAAATATGAAGGTGGCGTTGTAAGGCTTGGTGATGATAAAGATGGTATAATCCGTGGTAGAGGATCCATTTCTCTGGATGGTAAGCACAATGTTAATGATGTCTTGTATGTAGAAGGTCTAAAGAATAATCTTTTGAGTGTTGGACATATGGTTGACAAGGGATATGATATTCAATTCAATAATGGAGTGTATAATCCTGGGTAGTTCTAGAATTGAGATTGCATTGGGTACAAAGACAAAAGGTAATATATCTCACTTAAATGTTGTTGGTAAAAGCTATTTGATTTCTCAAATTGATGAGATTTGGTTGTGGCATAGAAGGATGTGTCATGTGAATTTTGATAACATAGTCAAGATAAGTTCTACTCAGGCGGTGAGAGATCTTCCTAAGTTGATCAAACCTACTAACCCTATATGCAAGTAATGTCAGTTAGAAAAACAAACCAAAATTAATTTCAAGAGTAGGAAGCATTGTTCAAATGAATTATTGCATCTTGTGGATACTAATTTGTGTGGTCCTTCTAGAGTCAGAAGCTTGCAAGGAGATAGGTTTTTCATGTTGCTAATTGATGATTATTCTAGGATGATGTGGGTTACTTTCTTAAGGGATAAGTCTGAAACTCTAGATAAGTTCAATATTTTCAAGGCTATGGTTGAGATTGAGACAAGTTTGAAGGTGAAGTGTTTGAGATCTGATAGAGGTGGTGAATTCAGTTCCAATGAGTTCAATGTATTTTGCGAAGAGCATGGAGTAAAGAGACAATTGTTTGCTCCTAGAATTCCTCAACAGAATGGAGTTGTGGAGAGGAAGAACAAAACCATTCAAGAAGCTACTAAAACCATGATTTTAGAGGGAAATGTTCCACATGTCTAATGGAGAGAAGCTATGAGTATTTCTATTTACACTCTTAACCAAGTGCATATTAGAGGTGATATCGGTAAGACTCCTTATGAACTATGGTTTGGTCATGCTCCTACTATTAAATTTTTAGAATTTTTAGAAGTAAATGTTGTATCAAGAGGGATGAAGATCTAGAAAAGTTTGATGCCAGATGTGATGAAGGAATATTTCTTGGCTATTCTACCAAAAGCAAGGCCTACCAGTGCTATAATAAGAGATTGAGAAAGATAGTTGAGAGTGCAAATGTCAAGGTTGATGAAGGCAAGGAAAGACAACCCAGATCCTCCGGATATGATTCAGATAATTAGAATGATAGCTCAGATAAAGTAAAGCAAGATCAAAGCCAGAACCAAGTGCAGATCATTTTGGAAGAAGGAACAAGGGTAGTTGTTGAAGTAAAACACAAGAAGATAAAGTTCAAGAAAATTCTAAAACTCCCAGGTATGTAATGTTGAATCATTCTAAAAATCAGATCATAGGAGATAGAAATAAAGGTGTTCAAACAAGAAGAAGAGTTGTTGAAGATCAAGTTGAGTATTGTTTTATTTCAAAGATTGAACCTAAGGATGTGAATGAAGCATGCAAATATGAACATTGGGCAAATGCAATGGATGAAGAATTGAAGCAGATTGAAAAGATAAATACATGGGATCTTGTTCCCAGACTTAAGGACAATAATATAATTGGAACCAAATGGGTCTTTTGGAACAAATTGAATGAGCAAGGTGAAGTTGTTAGAAACAAAGATAGACTTGTTTGTAAAAGATATTCACAAATGGAAGGAATTGATTTTTTAGAAACTTTTGCCCCTGTGGCAAGAATTGAAGCTATAAGATTGTTTCTTGCTTATGCTGCTTACAAGAATTTTTCAGTCTATCAAATGGATTTTATGTTAGACAGTTCAGATAACCGGAAGACAACTAAGAGGGGGGGGGGGGTGAATCAGTTGTCACAAATTGCAGGAACATTCAGTAATTAAAATTTAATACCAGAACCCAAAACATTAATATCAGAATAAAAGTTAATCAATTAAGCATAAACATTAATCATAGAATAAAAGCCATCCACTTAACACCAAGATTCATATGTGGAAAACTTGATAAAGGGAAAAACCATGGTGGGAAGCCTACCCATAGTCAGATAATACTTCTGTAGTAAGTATGTGAATTAAAATGAAGGGGCCTACACTTGCAGGAAGGCCAACAACCTACAGCACACTGTTCATCACAAAAGTAGCCTCACTAACTACATATAAATCTAGACTACAATCCGAAGAAGTGTTGAACTGCAAAAGATAGCATCTCCTATTCCAGAGTATAGTTCTAGTTAATCTCAATACCGGAGGACTAAATCCTCTTACATAAACCCAATTTAATCTCCAATGATTGACCAACTCCTCTACCTGAATGATATTACATTGTTCGCACATTACATTCCTTGACCATGACCTCTTATATTAACCATGATGATCTACAATGAGATCTTACATTTATTTATACAAACCCTCGACTATAAACAATCAGGTCGGCCACCAGACAATAAACCAATTACATAATTATAGATCATGTCAGCCTTAGACCAAATAAGTAACACAAACACATAAGACATCCAAAAAATACATCAATAGGTCCTATCCACATGTTACATTAAAGCCGATCCATAATCTAGATCAATTGGGACCAAGTATAGGTCCACATGCTTCAACAATGATCTCCTAAAGCCAAGTATCGAACATGATCACCAACAACATCCTGAAACTCCATCAAAAGCTGCACTGACACCACTTATGCAATTCATCAAAGATCTCCATCAAAAGCTTTGTCTGTGAAACCCTCACTAGAACCAAAAACCAATCTTCTAAGCAAGTAGGATAGCATCCAATCACCAGACCAAATCCAATTGACCAAATATGAGTATAAGTATCATGAACAAGCCAATTCCATTACCAGATTATACCGGAGCCTACTGGATCATAGCAGATCCAAGTTAACCAGAAACCACTTAACCTACCGGGACCAGAAGGGTGCCAGTAAAGCATCCAAACAACTAGTGTTGATATCAATGACAAAACATCAATGCAACACATAATCAATTCCACCAAATGGCCAACATTTTAAGTCAGTATTCCTAAATGGTGAATTAGAAGAGGTGTACATTGAGAAACCAAATGGATTTCAGTTGTCTGATCAAGGTGATATGGTTTACCTGTTGAAGAAAGAATTGTATGGACTCAAGCAAGCCCCAATAGCATGGTATGCCAGATTAGATAAGTATTTGCTAAAGATAGGATTCAACAAAGGTACTGTTGATAGTAATTTATACTTTAAGATTGATAATGATAACATTATGATTGTTGAAGTTTTTGTTGATGATATTATTTTTAGTGGAAATGAGAGCCTATGTAAACAGTTTGCTGATGAAATGCAGAATGAGTTTGAGATGTCTATGACTGGAGAGATGAAATTATTTTTGGGTTTGCAAATTACTTAGTTAGATAAAGGCATTTTTGTATCTCAGTCCAAGTATGTGAAATAGTTGTTGAAAAAGTTTGGTTTGGAAGATTCAAAGCCAGTTGGTACTCCTATGGTGACCAGATGTAAGTTGACTAAAGATGATGATTGTCGTAAGGTAAATCAGACTAGATACAGATCTATGATTGGTGGATTTCTCTATTTGACTCAAACCAGACCTAATATCATGAATATCGTTTGTCTTGTTGCTATATTTCAAGCTCATCCAAAAGAGTCTCATGCTGTAGCTATCAAAAGAATTTTTAGATATTTGAAAGGAACAGTTGATTTTGGTCTATGGTATACTAAAGATGATGATTTTACTTTGAGTTCTTTTACTGATGTTGATTGGGAAGGAGATGTTAATGTCTGGAAGAGTACTAGCAGTGGTGCATTTTTCTTGGGAAAAAAGACTGGTTTCATGGTTGAGCAAAAAACAAAATTCCATTTCTATCTACTGTAGAGGCAAAATATTGCTACTGCAAGAAATTGTACTCAGGTAATGTGGATAAATCAAATATTGAAAGATATCAAAGTTGTGTATGATGAGCCTATTTATATTTATTGTGACAATTCAAGTGAAATTAACATTTCTAAGAATTCGGTGTTGCATTCAAAGACTAAACATATATCCATCAAGTTTCGCATTTTGAGAGACAAGGTAAATGAGAAGGAAATTAGATTGGAGTATGTGTCAACTAAGGAACAAATTACAAATATTTTCATGAAGGCTTTGCCCAAGGATGCTTTTGAGTATCTCATAAGCAAGTTAGGGGTGATTTCCCATCCTAATCAAAACTAAGATACATTGGGTATGCATCAGTCCGGTGCATTTCACAGTCATGTCTTGTGATTCAGATCGATGACTACTACTTAGGGGGAGTAGTCAATTTTGTTCATCAGATGTTCAGACTCAGGGAGAAGAGTAAGTTTTGTATTTTTATTGCAAATATGTGCCTTTGGCATTGATGTCAAAGGGGGAGAGAGTCATGTGAAAAATTGTGAAGAATTTAGGGAGAGAAAGTCATGTGAGCCGTTGATTCTTTTTCTTTGTCATTGATATTTACATCATATGTTACCATCAATACCAAAGGGGGAGATTGCTAGAAGTTTGGTATGATTGTTGGAAGAATGTTGCAAATATGTGCTTAAGAGATATTTGAGAGATGTGTTGTCATTGATGTCAACACATTTCTCTATCTGTGTCAGTGATGCAGTGAAGTTTAGTGAGTTAGTTTGTTTAGTATGGTAAAGATCAGAGTTTGTGGATTAAAGGGTTTGTAGATGGTTATTTATAGTTGATTCAGTTCAAGTCGCAGAGGTCCGTATGAAGATTTGGTTGATTTATGGGTATCTGTGTTATGTCAGTTTTTTAGTTGTTTAATAATGTCAGTGTTAAATATTTTGATTTTTATTGGTCCACATTGAAATATCTTTTTCAATGGATTTGGTGGTATGTTTGGGACGTTGGTGTGTATCCTCAATTCAAGTGGTTCATGGTTTGGAGGTCCACAAGTGATTTTTCAAGGTTGATAGTCATTGCAGTTAGTGTTGCTGAGGTTTGGTACTAATATGCTGGTGATTCTAGTGATTTGTGTTGGTGTGGATGTTGCTATGGTAATTCATGATGCTTGTGGATGTTTCTAGGTCATGTTCCTTCTATGTTGGTGGTCCACAGTGATTGTTGAGCTCGTAATTGATGTTTTTCTTTGGTATGTTGGTGTTCTTCATGTTATTGGCCGACCAGATGCTTGTAGCGTGTTGCGGATGTTCAAGGCATATTTTTTGGAGGTGTTTCATGTTCGAGGTGATGATTTGCATCCATGCTATGTCTTAGCCGACATTGATTTGGTCTACATGTGTTAATTTATATCTAATCAACAACTATATCATTGCAGTTGTTTTATGTGTGCAGAGCCGACCTTGTTTCTCTTTCCAAGGTTGATGTAATATATAAATAAATGTAATAATCTTGTGTGAGGTATAGAGAGTGGAAGAGTGTGAGTATGTGAGTGAATAATGTATTGATCTTTTAGAAGAAGAGAAGAAGTGTGAAGAAGAAAATGAAAGTTGTTATGTGCTTAACCAAAATTGTAACCAGGCATTAAGGATGCTATTTCTTAGTTCATGATTTTCGGAAGTAATCTATGATTGTTTGTAAGGTAGTGAGCCTTCCCTGGGTTGTAGCCCTTTTTATTTTTGAGTAGTGAGCTCTAGATAGTGTGCTTGAATGTATGTGCATTACCCATTGTAATACTTCTAATAGAGTATACTTATTTTGTGGGTTCATCCACATCGTGGTTTTTCCCCTAATAGGGTTTCCATGTAAAAAATATTGGTGTTATGTGTGTTTATGATGTGTTGTTGATTTATGCTTTCATGTTTAATTATCCGATCTGAGTATAAGTTCAAGTTGTGTAGGTGTTTGCTGACAAATGATTCACCCCCCTCTTAGCTGTCTATCCTATTTCATAAACTGGTATCCAATCTATTTCATCAATATCAGAATGTTGGCCAGTGAGAGTTGGCAAGAGGGAAATAGAGCATCCATATGTATGCAGACATGGTGGGTTTTTACAATATACACATGTGAGGGCTGTTGGCTATTGGAGGAGGGTTTTGAATGAGATGAGTGATTTTATGTAGAGACCACAAGACCTACGAGATGTGGGTAGAGGATGATGTTGGCATTGAAGTAGTCATTCATGTCAACATGTGTGTGTGCAGGGCTGATCTGATGATATGAAGTTGCAGAAGAGACTACTATGTTGCTATTGATTTCAACTAGGTCATATTGTTGCAGGCTACGAAAGAATTAAGATGCACAAAAAGTTGAGCTCATGCATTGCAGAGGTGTAAACTGTGTGGTTTCATGTTCTATAGGTGCATCACAATGTGTTTGATCTATCACCATTGGTGTGTGCAAGTTGCAAAGGTGAAAAATGTAATAATCCTATGTTTGATAGTATATCAACAAGACCCCCGAGTTATCTGGCCAAGCTGAGTAGATAAATCCTTATTTGACAATGTATCGATGAGACCCTTGTGTTGTCTGGCTGATCCGTGATATGCAGGAGCTGTTTGCATCAGTGATTTGATCGGCATAACTCTGGTTGATGAGAGGCTAAGGATTGTGTCGGGGTTAGAATGTGTGGTCGGTGTGACTCTGGTCGATGACGGATCAAAGAATGATATCAGGATGACACTGGGTCTTGAAATGTGTTGGAGATGTCAAGCCGATGGGGTGCTATTGGTGTAAGTCAAGATGATGCCGAATCATGTTGAGAAAAATGAACCTACATTAATATTAGCAAGAGACATACTGACAAGAAGATGGTCATCATTGCATCGGTCTGAGAACCTTCGTCAGTATGAGTAGAGGGTAGTCGTTTCGATTTCATGTGTCATGCCGACACATAATTCATATGTGGTCATCTATCGGGAAGAGTTAGGCCGATGCCAATGAAGCAGTTGTGGAAATGCTGTCAAAGTAACTCATGGTGATGGGGTGACTATAGAGGTGCATCTGGGAAACTTTGGTCTTCAGAATGACTTGTTGAATGTTAGACCGACTTTTGTGGTCTGGCCGATGGAGTTTTGATCGGGAAGAGTTTGGCCCATGAAGTTCAACATTGGTAGGAGGTATAAAGTTGGGATGAGATATGGAAAGTCAGCTCGCCAATGAAAAGAAACATGGAGGCATGTCGAGTTGAGTCACTCTGATACAGATAGTAATGACAAGGCAAGTTTATTGGCGAGACTAAGACCGTCGGGATGAAATCGTAATGGATAGGTCGACTATGTGGTGCACTCACTGGTTAGGAGGGACCTTAAAAAGATCAATCCAAACTAGGTAACAAGAGTAAACACAACAAAAACATAAGGATATGATGGAGGAAATGCAAAACTAAATGAATTAGATCATAAAAACTGATTACAAATAATCGGTAACATCTGGGTTACAAGATTAGGCTCACTGGCCTGCAACATACATGCTCAATTATAGAAGTGGTCAACTCTGGATCTCTGAATCTTAAGATATATCCTCTAAGTTCTATCTGAATTCTCTCTAATGCTCTATTACAATGATTTATATGATCTAGGGAGATCCAGTCGGTCCAAAAGGGATAAAATACCGAAGGACAAGATCAAACATGTAAAACCAACAGGTTGGCCTCCGCCAAAGAGATTCCTCTGGAAAGTCCAAAGGATGAAGTGTAGATCAAAGGGAAGGTCAGCCACACACCAAGGAACATTGGAAACCATGAATAGGGGTGCTACAAGCTATGAAAAGGGTCTGCAAGATTCTCCAATAGCAAAATAGGTCCAAGCAGTTCCGATGTCCAAAGCCAGAAAAGTGTCTTGGAATCCAAAATCGATAACTTACCAGAAAATGATCCAAATGCTCAGTAGTTTAGGAATAAAGAAGATGATCATGTCCTCAAGAAAAATCCATCTCCACAAGATCTGGTGAGCCAATGCAATAAAATACAGAAAGAAATGCTGAAAAATGCAAAACAAAAAACAAATTGAAAAAGGAAATGTTTTTGGTTGATGTAAGATTGCCAAGATTCAAGGATTCTCTTGCATCAAATATTTGGGGTTGGTGAAAAATTGATTCCCTCACTTTTCTTGGGTTAGAGGAAAACCAAGGCGGTTCACCTCTTCCTGAGAAACACAAGACAAATCTTCAACTAGTTTGTCCTTCCATTTCACAAGATACTCTTTGTACTGACTACTCCGGGTACTATGCCCAATCCTGCTGTCCAAAATGTCTTGAATTTGCTCTGGTTCCTTTCAGGGCAACTGTTTCTCCAAGTTTACAATACTGTCTTCACTAAATTCTGGTTCATGATATTGATGTAGATATGCAATGTTGAATATAGGCGAAATACTCAAACTATTCAGTAACTCCACTTGATATGCATTTTCAGAACTAAGCTTCCTCAAGATCTTGCAAGGTCCAAACTTCCTCATCTGCAACTTGTTATATGTTCCAACTTAGAAATCTTTCTTTTCTCAGATACACCATCACTTCATGGCCAAATTAAAATTCCTTATGTCTTCTCTTCTCATCTGTTTTCTCCTTATACTTGCTGTTCATATTGTTGGTGTAAATAATTATTCATCATGGATATTATTACACCTTACTTAAGTTTAATTAGGAAATGCATTTCATAGTAGTTTGGGTATGAGACACCTGGGTGTTTGTGCCACATTGGGATAGTGTGTGTAGGAGAATTTCCACCTTTTATGGTGTGATCTTGTTGTTACACTCCACATTCAGTGGGTGATCCACCTCATGTGGAATATTATATTGTTTCTCCTACCTACCCACACCTATTTCCTACCTACCCTTATTTCTTATTGAGCCACATGTCATTTTTGTGTGCTCACATATCCATATAGCCTTGCCCATATAAGTAGGCTCATATTCATTGTATAAATAACAACGCTGGATGATCCAATTGATTAGTATTTTCATCTTGATAAAATACAGTTTATTTCTATCATATATTTTGTCTCTCTTATTTGTGCTTTCTATTGCCTCTTGATCTTGACAAAATCTCACATGGTATCAGAGCCATTAGAGTGTCATTGGTTTGCTAATTGAGAGAAATTGATGCTATTTGGTATTGTGTATTTTGGAACTTTCTATTGCAGGTTATTATTGAAGCTTGATGGGTCAAATCTGAGGTCACCATTGGATTTAGGAGGTCCAAGAAAATCAGTTTTGTCTTTTGTTTCATTAAAATTGGACTTCGGAGGCCAAATCTAGAGTCATTTGAAGTTTGACGCTGCGACGGAAATTTTCTAGAAATTATAATTTTGCAGGCAATTTTCAAATAGCGATATCTCACTCATCTGGACTCCTTTTTTCGAGCAATATTTTTTGTTTTGGGGTAGAATTTTTTGATCTGTATAGTAGTGTAGGAGTTTTTCTGATTTTCGTATACAAGTTTTTCGGAAATCATGAAATCCCAATTTTTACAACTTTGGAGGCTTCATTTGGGCTCATATGGACTCCTTTTCAGGTGCTGTTTTTTTTGAAAGTGCATATTTTTTAATCTACTTTCATAATCTGCCATCTGTTTGTAGTGATTTTAAGTAGAAATTGTACTTTAAGTATTTGGCCATTTTTGGCACATTTTGCTACTTGCATTTTGCTTGGATCTCAGTTTAGATCACTAGCAGTATTTGTTGAAGTCTCTTAGATCTCATTTTGAGAAGTTGTAAATTGAAATCAAAAGTCCACTTTGCCTTGTTTTGCAAGTGGCCCATTATATACGCACTAAGTATAAAGTGCCAAAATCACCATTTTGGGGGGATTTCTTGATTGAGTATTTTGGGGGGGTGTCTTGTGTGATTGTGCCTCTCTCTATCTTGTGTTTTTTCATTTTAGTGCTATGGGTTCTCCTAAATTTCCACTTTTAACTCTTCATAATTATGCATCATTTAAAATTAAGGCATGGAGTAAACTAATGGAAAAAGGACTCACTCATTATGTAAATGAAACTATTACAACACCACCTGATCCTAAGGTTGACCCTAATGCTCAAATTGAATGACTTACTAAGAATGATATGGAACTTGGAACTCTTAGAAAGTATGTATCAGATGACCTCATTTTTCACATTGATAAGTGTACAACAATTAAAGAGGCTTGGGATATTTTAAAGAAATTGTATGGTCAAGTTGATGAGATTAAGGGCTACAAGCTTGATAGTGAACTCACAATTTTGGATCCCAAGGATTTTGATACAATCCAAGATTATGTCACAAAAGCAACTAAGCTAAGAGAAAAGCTAAAGGATTGTGGAATTGACAAAAAGGATGCTCAATTGGTTTATAACTTGTTGGACAAGCTTCCTTCAGAGTATGCAGCCTTTGTATCTAGCTTTCACAAACATAGGTTAGCTCAAGTTTCCTCATACACTTCTCCCTCATTTGATTCATTCATGAAGATGTTGATACTTGAGCAATCTAAGTTGACCACGATGGGGATTCTCAAATCTTCAAAGCCACAAGATTTGGTGGCTAACAAAGGGAATCAAAGTAATCAAGGAAAAGGCAAGAATCAAAAGCAACCTAAGTCAAAACCACAACAAGATGGAGCACAATCTTCCTCTCCACAACAAGGTCATTCACCATTCTCACCTAAGAGGAAATCATATAAGGAAAATCTTTTTTGTGGATATTGCAAGAAGTCAGGACATGATGAACATCATTGTTATAAGAAGGATATTGATGAGTTGAAGAATCTTCTTAAGAAGAATAGAATCAACCTACCTTCTAGAATGTCTACATCAGCTTCTTCTTCTGAGGATAAAGGAAAGGATCACTCTTTTGGGACAAATAAAGGAAAGGGACAAGCTCTTTGTGCTACTACAAGTCATGATTCAAGGAGATGGCTTCTAGATTTAGGGGCTTCTCATCATATGGCATCTTTGCAGTCTATGTTTTCTACATTTGAGCCTTGCCACATGCCACAGATTTTGATGGGCAATCATACATACATGGATGTGATTGGGAAAGGATCTATTGTCATTGGGGATAACTCCTTCAATGATGTGTTGTGTGTACCCCACTTGACAAATAATCTTCTTTCCATCTATCAAATCACACATGGGGAAACTAGGAAAACTGTGGAGTTCACACCTGATTTAGTTATCATTAGAGACTTGGAGAATGGAGCTATCATTGCGATTGGGGTGGTTGATCATGCATCTCAGTTGTACTCTTTTTTAGATTTCGGTCCTATTGATAAGGTTGATTCTTCCTATGTTGATGATTTAGATTTTGAGGAGAACTTTGGGCATTTGAACTTAGGGATTCTCACATGTGACCCCGTTCTTGAGCCTTGCATTTCATCTGCTTCTCTTGATATCACACCACCTATTGCACCTGATGATGTAGCTAGTGCGATAGTTTTGCTCTCTTGTGATTCAGTGCAGTAGGATTTTTCATGTCTTCCAACTTTAGTTGATTGGGATGCCTACTTGATAGACATTGCAGGTTTGTTTGTGGATTCCTACATTATAGATTTGGGAGACACCATTGATGACATTCATCTTCTCTTTGATGAAGATGATCCTTCTTTGATTGTTGCGAGGGATCACTCTGACCCTCTTGTGCATTCTCTACATGATCAATCTTTAGAGGTTGACATGATTGTGGATACTTTTGTACAACACTTGGAGGAGTTCTCTTTATCTTTTGAGGAGACATATGAGTCTTTGGACATTTTTCTATATTCATCTCCACTAGATCTAGGAGTGCCTTTTTCAGCAGTGTGGTACAGTTTACCACCTTTGGAGGGGGTACCTTTTAGCATCGACATGGGGACACTTGAGTAGTTTTCAGAGATTCCTTTCATCATGAGTATTTTTGCTTCAGCTTCCCTTCATGATTGGGGAGACTTCATGGATACACCTTTGGTTTTGTTTCTTCCTAAGGGGAGGAATGTGGTTCGACGTTCATGGAGCAGTTTCTTCATTCATCTTCGAGCTTCTATCATTGTTGCAGATTCCACATTGAGGGGGGGATTCCTAGTCTCTCTTCTTCTTCTCTCATATGGGGGGGACTTTTTCCTCACATGGGGTTTTGTCCTTCACATACTTCTATGAGAGTTCTTTGTATCTAGTTTTCATCTCTCTTTTGGGGGAGGGTTTTTTCCCATTGGGTTTTTCTCTCTTTCCCCGCTTTGTGAGATATTTTATTGCATTGGTTTGCATGCATTTGCATTTGTACATGGGTACCTAACATGGCCTAGTAGCCGGGACCCATCTTGCATTTCTTAGTTGCATTGTAGACTTTAGTGCATTCCCCTAAGTATAAGTTAAGGGGGGGTGTTGGTGTAAATAATTATTCATCATGGATATTATTACACCTTAATTAAGTTTACTTAGGAAATGTATTTCATAGTAGTTTGGGTATGAGACACTTGGGTGTTTGTGCCACATTGGGATAGTGTGTGTAGGAGAATTTCCACCTTTTATGGCATGATCTTGTTGTTACACTCCACATTCAGTGGGTGATCCACCTCATGTGGAATATTATATTGTTTCTCCTACCTACCCTTATTTCTTATTGAGCCAGATGTCATGTTTGTGTGCTCACATATCCATATAGCCTTGCATATATAAGAAGGCTCATATTCATTGTATAAATAACAACATTGGATGATCCATTTGATTACTATTTTCATCTTGATAGAATACAGTTTATTTCTATCATATATTTTGTCTCTCTTATTTGTGCTTTCCATTGCCTCTTGATCTTGGCAAAACCTCACACATATCTTCCAAATGCTACTTAACCTGAATATGTAAGGCCTTCATGTGATTTGCAAACTCTTCTGCTTCTGCACTCCTCCTGTCTTCATTACTCTTATCTCTCAATTCTAATATACCTCTAGGGTGCGCTTCGGTAACAATCTCAAAAGGTGTTCTTCCGGTACTCTTGTTCACTGAATTATTGTAGGAAAACTCTACTTGTACAAGAATCAAATCCCAACTTCCGGTTTTCTCTCCAACCAAGCACCTCAACAAATTTACCAAGCTCCACTTTACTACCTTGGTCTATCCATCCGTCTGTGGTTGAAAATTAGAACTAAATTCCAAATCAGTCTTCATCTTCTTCCAAAGTGTTCTCCAAAAATAACCAACAAAGTTAGTGTCTCTGTCTAAAACTATGTTCTTAGGTAATGCATGCAATCTCACCACTTCCTTGAAAAATAAGTTAGCTATATGCATTACATCTGATGTCTTCTTACAAGGTATGAAATGAGCCATCTTCGAGAATCTATCTACCACCATAAATATAGAATTGTTTCCTCTTTGTGTCTTAGGCAATCCAAGTATGAAATCCATTCTTATGTCTTCCCAAGGTATCTTTGGAACTATCAAAGGCTTATATAATCCCACATTATGACTACTACTTTTTGCAACTTCACAAACTCTACAAATTTGCACAAATTTCCCAACATCCTTATGAATTTGAGGTTAAAAGTAATGTTCAGTCACCAATGCTACGGTTTTGTCAATACCAAAGTGTTTGACCAATCCTTTGCTATGCTTCTCCTTTATTAGATTCTCCCTCATAGAACTCTTAGGTATACACAACTAAACTCCTTTGAATAACATCCCATCCTGAATGGAATAATCCAACCATTTTCTTCTATCTACCATAACTAATATTATACAAGCTTTCCAAGGTTCTGCAAAATCCGGTTCATCATCATACAAGGTCTTCAACTCCTCAAATCCTAGTACTGTCACTCTCATCTCTGTCAACAAGTTTCTCCTTCTACTCAATGCATCAACAAATTTTTTTGATTTACCACTCCTATGCTTCAACACAAAGGTGTAACTCTACAAAAATTTTATCCGTCTCATATGTCTCTGATTCAACTTACTCTGACTGTTCAAATACTGCAAGGGTTGATGATTAGTATACAACACAAATTCCTTAGGCAACATGCAATGTCTCCATTTGTTCAAGACTTGATCTATGGCATTAAATTGCTGATCATACATCGAATATCTCCTCCTGGAATCATTCAAATTCTCACTAAAATAAGCTACTTCTCTCCCTTCCTAACTTAACACGACTCTAATTGCATTCCCACTTGCATCATAGTCCACTTGAAATATGGTAAAGCTAACACAGGCTGTTCAATCACTTTCTGCTTCAACAATTCAAAACTTTTATTTTCTTTGGTCGTCCACTTGTATTCCTTCCTATCTCCCCTTATTGTCTCAGTCATAGGACTACAAACTGAACTAAAATTTCTGATAAACTTCTAGTAGAAACTAGCCAATCCATAAAATGATCTTACCTCTCCAATTCTTTCTGGTGAAGGCCATTCAACAATTGCTTTCACCTTCTCAATATCCATCCTCAATCCATCCACATATATCACAAATCCCAAATTGACTAACTCTTCTTCCATGAAAGTAAACTTCTTAATGTTTATCAACAACTTTTCTTCTCTCAACCTTGAAAAAACTTGTCTTAAATGCAACAAATGCTCCTCTTTTGTCTTATTGAAAATTAGAATGTCATCCAAATATACAATAACTAACTTACCCAATAATTTCTTCAATACCTCATTCATCAATCTCATGAAAGTAATTGGTGCATTAGTCAACCCAAAAGGCATCACCAACCATTCATACAATCCTTCATTTGTCTTGAATGTTGTCTTCCAGTCATCTCCTTCTCTGACTCTAATATGATGATATCCACTCTTCAAGTCTATCTTTGTGTAGTATTTGGCTCCACTCAGACAATCCATTATGTCATCCATCCTAGGTAAAAGAAACAGGTACTTCACTGCAATCTTGTTTATTTCTCTAGAATCGGTACACATCCTCCATTCTCCATTCTTCTTAGGTGCTAATACTGCTGGCACTACACAAGGACTCAGGCTTTCTCTGATCAAACCTTCTTCAACAATTCGTGCACTTGTTTATTCAATTCTTGATTCTTTGTCGGTGTCAACCAGTGTGTAGATTTGTTAGGCAAACTAGCTTCGGGAATCAGGTCCATGCAATGACTGATATTCCTCACAGGTGGCAATCCATTAGGCACATTATCTGAAATAATGTCTTCACAGTCTGTTGTTAACTCCTTTATCTCTTTCGGTTGTTCTTTATGCTCCAGGTTCTCATTCTTCTTAGGAACTAAGGCAAAACACACATTCTCATGTCTCATTCTATCTAGGATTTTCCTTCCATCCACCAAACAGATTCTAACATTTGTACAAACTTCACTCTTCAGGGGTTCCTCCAAGGGTAACAAGGTTTGTTTCATCCCATTTTCTACAATAGTGTATATGTTATTTCTCCCATCGTGTATTGCCTGTCTATCAAACTACCAAGGTCTACCCAACAAAAGATGACAAATGTCCATAGGCATAATATCACACAAAAATTCATCATGATAATTCCCAATTTTCAATTTAACCAAACATTGCTCACTTACTAACAACTTATGATCATCCTGAATCCATGCTATCTAATAAGGCTTTCGGGTGTTTCAATCTTTCCAACTTCAATTTATTCACCATTTATTTTGAAACAAGATTATCCAAACTACCACTATCAATAACAACTTTACACCACTTACCGGATACCTTACATCTGGCCTTGAACAAATTTCTCCTCTGCAAGGGTTGCTCATCTTCTCCAATATGACACAAGGCTCTTCTCATCATCAACAATTCTCCATCTTCCAGTTTGTTAGCTAATCCAGTGGGGATTTCCTCTACCAATGATGTTCTCCCAGTGTTCTCTATCTTCTTACATTTAAAAGAATGATGTCCTTCTCCTCCATATTTAAAGCAAATTCCTCTAAACACTCTCTTATCTTGTCTACTGTCATCTTTTCCAAAACCCTCATTTCGGTAACCATCAAGTTCTTTTCTTCGATAGAAATTTTTGTCATACTTCTAGTGTGAATTACCTTTTTTCCTTACTTCCTTGTCCTTGTTCTGATCTATACAGGTTCCTCTTCTTCTAGAATATCCTCTTCCTCCTTGAAATCTTCCTTCGGGAAATCTTTGACCTCTACCTCTCTATCTCTGCTCATGTATTTTGTTCAACTTCTCTTATGCTTTTAGGGTATATTGGTAAGCTTCTTCAACACTCAGCAACTTGATCAAAATGAGTTCATCTTGTATAGACACCTGCAATCCATTCAAATATATTATAATTTGTTCATCCTCATCATCGACATGTCTAGATTAGATATTCAACTTGCAAAATGCTTCAGTATACTCATTCACACTAGATTCTTTCTGCTTCAAATTCTGTAACTTTCGAAATGGATTTACTTGATTATCAATAGGCATAAACTTTGATTTCAACTTGGCAAACATCCACTCCCATGATCTGATCTTCTCTTTACCTCTTCTCTATCTATTAACCTTCAAATTTTTCC
Organism: Cryptomeria japonica; assembly: GCF_030272615.1. NCBI lineage: Eukaryota > Viridiplantae > Streptophyta > Pinopsida > Cupressales > Cupressaceae > Cryptomeria > Cryptomeria japonica. The sequence goes on along the minus strand of NC_081415.1, from coordinate 678,396,912 downwards.
ACCAAAGAGATGCATGACCTTTCAATTAGGTACAAACATATTTTACCTTCCTTTCTTCTGCGGTGTTCTCAAAATTAAAATACTTCTCCATCTTTGAGATCCAATCCATTAAATCATTCGAATCCAATGTACCATCATACTCTTGTGGGGTAAAATGTTGTTTAGTGTTTGCCCTACTCAAAACCCTCAAGAACCTCTCTTCATCCAGATCGATCACCGGTGGATTTGACGCTTGTTCTGCCAGGGCTTCTTCTTCCTTATCTTCACTCACATCTTCAATATGTCATCCTCTTCTCTGATCTATCTCAAGGACTTCTAACCAAGCTGCAATTCCTCTCAACATTTCCATCACAGTAGGGTCTGCATTCCCATGCGCTCCACCATTCCTATTTTCTCTTCGCACAATCTTCACGCCACTCCTCTGCAGCTGCAGGTTAGATCCACAATTTTCCATCCTACAACAAAATTCTTAGGTCAACACAATCTCTAGAATGAAATCTTGCTCTAATACCACTTGGTGCAGTCACCGGTCAGGAGGGACCTCAAAGAGATCAATCTGGACCAGGAAGAAAGAGTAAAAAGTATAGAAACACAAGGATATGATGGAGTCAATGCAGAATTGAATGAAATAGATCATAAAATTTAATTACAGATAACCGGTAACATCCAGGTAACATCTAGGTTACAAGATTTGGCTCACTAGCCTGCAACGTACATGCTCAATTATAGAAGTGGTCAACTCCGAATCTCTGAATCTTCAGATATATCATCTAAGTTCTATCTAACTTCTCTCTAATACTCTATTACAATGATTTATAGTATCTAGGGAGATCTGATTGGCCTAAAAGGGATCAAATATCGAAGACCAAGATCAAACGTGTAAAACCAACAGGTTGGCCTCTGCCAAAGAGATTCCTCTGGAAAATCCAAAGGATGAAGTGCAGATCAAAGGGAAGGTCATCCACATGCCAAGGAACATTGGAAATCATGAACAGGGGCTTTGCAAGCTATGGAAAGGGTCTGCAAGATTCTCCAATAGCAAAATAGGTCTAGGCGGTTCTGGTGTCCAAAGCTAGAAAACTGTCCCAGAATCTAGAATCGATAAATTGCTGGAAAATGATCCAAATGCTCCGTGGTTCAAGAATAAAGAAGATGATCATGTCCTTAAGATCTGGTGAGCCAATGTAAGAAAATATAGAAAGAAATGTTGAAAATGCAAAATAGAAAACAAACTGAAATGAAAATGTTTTTGGTTGTTGCAAGATCGCCAAGAACTGGGGATTCTCCTGCATCACTATGTACGTCACCCTGATAAACAAGAATGTGAAGGAAATCATTAAGACATCCATTTGTCAACCCAATAACAACAATCAAAGGATATCAACATGATTCTCAATGATGACCATGAGGGAAGCAAAATCATAGAGATATAGGGGATCAGAGAGAGTTTCCCTGATGAGCAAACCTTCCAAAGCACAAGGTCATCAAGCCAATCAACATGATTGCTAGTTGTCAGCCCGATGTGTATCTGTAGAGCTAACTGACAAAGATTTTTTTGATGCCACATCTGCAACCCGATTGACATAGAGATCTACATGGCAGTTGATTGACGTTGATTAAGTGATTTGGACACCGATTGTGAAAAGATGTGGTTCCCTGATGGTCGAAAATGAAATCTAATTCATAGATGTCAATGATGAAGAGTTCAAATGAGGTTGTCATCGATCCAATTAGAGAAGGAGGATGGAGAATACATTAATGACAACCTGAGTGCAGTCTATTGTTACATCTTGAGATGTTCCATAGTGAGGAGATTAGATCTTTTCAGATAGTGGATGCAGATGGATGAATGGTTCATGTGGGTGTGTGTCAGAGCCTAATAACACAACATACTTATATCAATCTGATCTGGTTGTTTTGGTTGAAACTCTGAGGGAGAAACATTTAATGCTTTCAACTATAAAGAAAGTTTAAACTCAATTGCAGGAGTCGAGAAGATCATCAAACAAGATCTCAAATCTAAGATTACCAAAAATAGCAAGTCTTGAACAAAGGATAATCTAATCACATAAGAATTTTGTGAAGATGCATTTAATATGGATGGATAGCTAGCAAAAAGGAATGTTCATAGTGATGAATAATGATGAACTACTAAGGTCCTAACTGGTACTAAGAGGGGGGGGGGGGGTGAATCAGTACACACAAAAACTACTTCAACACTTTGTCATATCAAAACACAGCTGACCGGTTATCTTCACCACTGAACTTAACCGAAGCTATACCGGTTAAAGAAAAATACTTCAAACAACATTCAACAGATCTCAAACCTTGATAACTACTTCACTGACCTAATCATGCATGAGTTGTACCAATAATACCACAACTATTTAACAATGCATGCATATCTAACTTAATAAAAACCACACAATCATCACATGAAAATATCACAACCCATAACACACAGATTTTTGATGTGGAAACCCAAATGGGAAAAATCACTGTGGGGATGAATACCCACAAGCTTGTTTGTGAACTCTTTTGAAGTCTGCTCTATTAGGAACCTAGTCAGGTTAAAGACTTTACAATAAAGGTCCTGTTAGGAACCAATCCTATTAGGGATCACTCAGTTAAGGGATGGCTATATACCCAGTTAAAGGTTGAAACCCTGTTAAGAGTTACATCACTAGAGGATTTAAATAACTTAATGAACTTGAGCCACCTGGTTAGAGGATTTTCAACAAAGCTCGTTAAAGCTATCCGGTCAAGGGATTTACCTTCTGTTGAAATGGCTAGAAGACACCAGGTAAAACACTCCGATCTAATAACAACACTTCTTGCTAAGGTAGATTCTTTTCAGTTCCTCTCTTTTGCAATCACACTCTATAGATTCCTTACTCTAGTTAAACAAGTATCAAATCTCCAACACACGGACACAAACACAACTTTTTCCAACTACTACAATAACAAAACTTATCGACCTTATAGACAACAACAGGTCGGTAGCATAAACCCTAAACCCTAAATATATTAGGTTTACAATTATAAGTAGTCCAATTCTGACAGTCTAAACACATTTCATAGAATGAAATGATTTAAAATAGATCTCAAGACATTCTGCATCGTCCAATCTTTACCATATTGGGAAATAAATAACCCATCACATGCTCTTCACACACCACTAAGAAAAACGCTCATTCTCGAGGTAGGCATTCAACGCTTTCAATCTTCACACGCAAGAATAAAAAATAAATCCTTCATGTGCACACAAATGATGTGGAATGTCAATCCTTATCCTTATTCCTTAACTAAGTGGTCACAAAACATCATCGGTTGCACCACACAAGCCAAACCGGTAACCCTAGAGCTGAACTGAGACTACCAACCGATAGTCACACTTAGTGAACCCCAACACTGGTCCATTGCATCCCGGTTGACCATAACCGCTTCTGATCTTCATCCGGGTTCACCTACTTGAGCACTTATTGACATCGATGACAACATACATTATCATCGCTTCATCATATGCCAACAATCTCCCCCTTTGGCATTGATGGCAATACTCAGTATATCATTGCTCAGTATCTGTACCATGCTGAATAACATATACCGTTTGACATATACTGGTTCAACTTAAAAAGATCACCACCACCACCTGGACTGGTCAGTGTACGCTTTGCACAATCACTTCTCACACTTGCATATTGTCCTTCAAACATATATCTTCTCCCCCTTTGACAACAATGCCAAAGTGGAGGCACAAGATTTTGGTCTCCATTATGTTGCTCCCCCTATGGAGTAGCATCCTTCAACACATCAATCGTGTAAGATCTAACATGGTATTACTTGACTGATGTGGATCACACAACTTTAATTTACTTCATGAAGGGGTAGAACCCCTAATTGACCTCTCAAATAGGTAAATGTAGTCTTCGGTAAGGGTTTAGTGAATATGTCTGCTAGCTGCTCCTTAATGGAAACATATTCTAATACAACCTCTTTATTCTGAACCTTTTCTCTTAAGAAATGATACTTGAGCTCAATATGCTTGGTCCTAGCATGCAATACTGGATTTTTGGAAATATTTATTGCACTGGTATTATCATAAAATATACTCACCGGTTTAGATATAATCACTTTGAAGCCAATCAGTACATGCTTCATCCAGATTGTCTGAGTGTAGTTCATAAATGCTGCCACATACTCCACTTTAGCTATAGATGGGGAAATACAGCTCTACTTCTTGCTCGTCCATGAGACTAGTCTTCCACCAAGGAAGAATGCTCCACCAGTTGTGCTCTTTCGGTCGTCCACATTACCTACCCAATCTGCATCGGTAAACACTTTGAGATCAAAGTTGTCATTGTATGGATACCACAATCCATAATCAGCTGTCCCTTTCAGGTATCTAAGAATCCTCTTTACCAAAACCAAGTGGGATTCTCTTGGACTCTTCTAAAAATGGGCCACTATGCCCTTTGCATGAGCAATATCCGGTCTGCTATGCACCACACAGTGCAGTTTACCGATCATTGACCAGTATTCCTTCTCATCCACCAACGCTGTATCATCCTCCTTTGTTAGTTTACAGCCGATCACCATTGGCGTTCCAACCATTTTTCTCTCCTCCATGCCAAAGGTCTTCAATACCTCTTTGATATACTTGGACTAGGTAATGAAGACACTCTCTTTCATCTGTTGGATCTGTAGACCAATGAAAAACTTTATTTCTCTAATCAGAGACATCTCAAACTCCTTTTTTATCTCATTTGCAAATGCATGACTCATATCATCATCTCCATCGAAGATTAAATCATCTACAAATACTTCACATATCAGAATCTGACCACCTTTAGATTTCAGGTAGATGTTGCTGTCCTCACTTGTTCTCTGAAATCCTATCTTCATAAGATGAGAGTGTAACCATTCGTACCATGCCCTTGGTTCCTGTTTCAATCCATACAGTGCCTTGTGTAATCTGCACACCATGTCACTATCTGTTGACAAAGAAAACCCATATGGTTGCTCAATATACACTTCTTCCTCCAGGATTCCATTCAAGAAGGTAGACTTCACATCCATATGGTATACCTTAAATCCCTTAAATGCTGCAAATGCAAGTAGCATTCAGACACCTTCCAGTCTAGCCACAGGGGAAATGGTTTCTCCATAGTCTTCTCCTTCTTCTTGAGCATATCCCTTGCATACAAGTCTTGCCTTGTTCCTTACCACTATGCCTTCTTCATTCAACTTATTCTTGAAGACCCATTTGGTACCTATGACATTCTTGTGTTCCGGTCTGGGTACCAAGGACCATGTTGCATTCTTCTCTATCTGGTCCAACTCGTTTTCCATTGCCTTTATCCAGTCTTCATTGGTAAGTACCTCTCTAGCGGTCTTAGGCTCAAATTATGAAATCATGCAAGAGTTTTCTTTCACCTTTTTCCTTGTAAGTATCTCAACATCTTTGTCTCCTATGATCTTCTTTGGATCATGATGCAGTCTTACATACCTAAGAATGACCGTAGTAGGTTTCGCTTGCTTTTCCTCTTCTTTTTCCACTTCATCTTCTTCTTCACCCAATGAAGCTTCTACCAGTATAAAAACACTGAGGTCTTTGTAGTGTTTGTCACTTGTTTCTTTCTTAACCGGTTCCCAGAAGGCTAAACCCTGTTCATCTTGCTATGGGTTTCCTCAGGCCTCTTAGGGGATTCATCAACCCTGGCATTGATACTCTCAACAATCTTCTGAGTCCTACTGTTGTAGCACTTGAGGGTTTTTCTTTTAGTGGAATATCCCAAAAATATTCCTTCATCACATTTAGCATTAAACTTACTTAGGTGCTCACCTCTCCTGATATAGCATTTACTCCCAAATACTTTGAAATAACTCACATTGGGAGTTCTCCCGTTTCAGTACTCATAGGGAGTTTTGTCTTTACCTTTCTTAATGAGTACCCGATTCATGGTATAGACTGCAGTGCTTACCGCTTCTCTCCAAAATATGTGAGCGACATTTCCTTGAATCAACATAGTTCTGGCCGCTTCAACCATAGTCCTATTGTTTCTTTTTGCTATGCCATTCTGTTGTGGTGTCCTTGGGGCAGACGATTGCCTCTTAATTCTGTTCTCCTCACAACACTTATTGAATTCATTAGAAGTGAATTCACCTCCCTGATCGGTCCTTAGGCATTTTATCCTTCTACCGCTCTCCTTCTCCACTAATGCCCTAAAGGCTTTGAACTTTTCAAATGCCTCAAATTTGTCTTTCAAGAATGTGACCCACATAATTCTTGATCAATCATCGGTAAGAATCATGAAGTACCGATCTCCATGAATGCTTCTAGTTTTCATCGGACCACACAGATCGGTGTGCACTAGATCAAGTAAGTTCTTCGCAGAAAAAAGACTCACCTTTGAATGTTGAGGAAGACATCTTCCCAAGTTGGCATTCTCTACATAAGGCATTCTCTAGTTTGTTCAGCAAAGACAATCCTCTTACTGCCTTGATCTTACTATCCTTTACAATATTGTGAAAATTTATATGACAAAGTCTCCTATGCCATATCCAACTGTCATCAAATTTCTCCATTAGGTACTGACTAATCTTGGCATTCAGCTGAAATAGATTTCCTCTGGTCTTCTTACCGGTGGCAATAAGTTCACCACTCTTTCCAATTATTCTACAGACTCCACCTTTGAATTCCAATATGAGTCCTTTGTCATTCAGTTGAGCAACACTCAAAAGATTATTCTTAAGGCCTTCCACCCAGTAGACATCATCCACATTGCTCTTTCCATTTAGTGAGATGGACCATTTTCCTTTCACCATGCAAGGTGCATCGTTGCCAAATTGGACAACACCACCATCATATTCTTCAAGAGACAAAAACTTTCTCCGGTCACCGATCATGTGGTGAGAACACCTGCTATCAATGATCTGCTCGTTAGAGTTGTCAATATGAGAGACAAGGGCTTTCTGTTTAGACAACTCTTCCTTGACAACCACATACACTATGTCCTCATTCCCTTCATCCTCAGAGTCCTCATCGATAACACCTCCATCCACATCAACAAGACAATTTCTCCTACCTACTCCTTTATACTTCCTAAACCTCTTTGGTTTATCCTTATTATCATTGTTAGGATAGTTAACAGCTATATTTCCTATCTTATTGCAGGAAAAACACTTCAGAGGAAGCTTACCTCTATATTTTTTGGTTCCTTTTGGAAGTCTCTTGGCAAGAAGAGCTTCAAAATCCATCAAAATCTCCTCATCGTCCATATCTCTGCTTGGCCTGGATTCATAACCGGTATTGACCTCTTTTCCTTTCTTGGTCAGTGCAGAGGAAGCAAACGCTCTAAAGGCTGACATGGTCTTCTAAACACTACCATCATAGCCATTCAATTCATATGCAGTCTACTTTGCAATAATAGAGTCTAAAGATACCTTGGTTTTGTTGATAGACCTTAGCTCCCGAATAGCGACAACCCTGATTGCATAGACCAGTAAAAGTGATCTCAGAACTTTACTGACAACAATGGCATCATCAATTGTTCCACCAGTGCTCTTGATCTCTCCAACCACTATCTTGATTCTTATGCCATACTGCTGAATGGTCTCTCCTTCAACCATCCTCATATCTTCAAACTTTCCTCTGAGGCTTTCTTCCTTAGCCCGCTTGACATGTTTATCACCGCCATAAATGGATTCCAGTTTGTCTCATACTTCTTTCAGATTGTCCTTATCTTGTACATCAATGAACTCTACATCAGACAAGCTTCTAATAAGGGCTTCCATGACTTGCCCATTTTCTTGTATCTCTTTGCTGATCATCGGTTAGAGTGCCAGAGGGGACTACATAGGCATTCTCAACATAGTTCCAGTGTTGTGCACCCAAACTCTTGATATATATCTTCATCTTGTCCTTCCATATTTTAAAGTTGTCCTTGTTGAACTTAGGACCTTCCCTCTTCATCATTAAAACAAGATCTTTTGCCTCAAGCGATTAGGTTATATCACCGAGGACCTGGATGTGCTCTGATAATAATTGATGAATAATGACGAACTACTAAGGTCCTAATCGATACTGAGAGGGGGGGGGGGGGTGAATCAGTACACACAAAAACTGCTTCAACACTTTGTCATATCAAAACACAACTGACTAGTTATCTTCACCACTGAGCTTAACCGAAGCTATACCGGTTAAACAAAAATACTTCAGACAACATTCAACAGATCTCAAACCTTGATAACTACTTCACTGATCTAATCATGCACGAGTTGTACCAATAATACCACAACCATTTAACCATGCATACATATCTAACTTAATCAAAACCACACAATCATCACATGAAAATCTCACAACCCATAACACACAAATTTTTCACTTGGAAACCCAAATGGGAAAAATCACGGTGGGGATGAATACCCACAAGCTTGTTTGTGAACTCTTTTGAATCCCACTTTGTTAGGAGCCTAGTCTGGTTAAAGACTTTACAATAAAGGTCCTGTTAGGAACTGATCCTGTTAGGGATCACTTGGTTAAGGGATGGCTATATACCTTGTTAAGAGTTACCTCACTAGAGGATTTAAATAACTCAATGAACTTGAGCCACCTGGTTAGAGGATTTACAACAAAGCCTATTAAAGCTACCCAGTCAAGGGATTTACCTTCTGTTGAAATGGTTAGAAGACAATAGGTAAAACACTCAGATTTGATAACAAGACTTCTTACTAAGGCAAATCCTTTTTAGTTCCTCTCTTCTGCAATCACACTCTGTAGATTCCTCACTCTGGTTCGACAAGTATCAAATCTCCAACACACGGACACAAATACAACTTTTTCCAACCACTACAATAAAAAAACTCATTGACCTTATAGACAACAACAGGTCGGTAGCATAAACCCTAAACCCTAAATATTTTAGGTTTACAATTACAAGCAATCCAATTTTGACCATCTAAACACATTTCATAGAATGAAACGATCTAAAATAGATCTCAAGACATTCTGCATCGTCCAATATTCACCGCATCTGGAAATCAATAACCCATCACGCGCTCTTCACACACCACTAAGAAAAATGCTCATTCCCGAGGTAGGCATTCAATGCATTCAATCTTCACATGCAAGAATCACAAAGAAATCCTTCACATACATACAACTTACGTGGAATCTCGATCCTTATCCTTATTCCTTAACTAACTGGTCATAAAACATCATTGGTTGCACTGCACAAGCCAAACCGGTAACCCTAGAGTTGAACTGAGACTACCAACTGGTAGTCACACTTAGTGATCCCTGACACCTTTCCACTCTAATCCAATTGACCATAACCACTTCTGATCTTCATACTGGTTCACCTACTTGAGCACTTATTGACATCAATGACAACATACATTATCACTGCTTCATCATATGCCAACACAGAGAATCAAATATTCCTATGCCACATGTTGCATATTCAATACAACTCCTAATAAGTTGGTGGAGTAGAATAAGGAAAAGGAAGAGGATTTTATATGTAGTGTACTTGTACAAATAAAAGTGCGCTGGAATGAGAGGGGATTTAGTGTGAGAAGAACAGAGAGACTAAGTTCCTGAGATGGTGTTTATGTAGAAAAATAGAGTTTACTGATGAGCAATGTTACTTATGCTGAATAGAGTCACCAAAGGCACAATATCTCATAGAAACAGAGTATGCGTGGTTCATAAGAGTTGCAAAACACATTTGCAACAAGGATTTCTATTGTATTGAATCTTAAATCATTATATTTCTTTGAGTGGGTACTCCTTTGAGTAGGTTCTAAAAAAGAATTAAGGGTTGGTGCTTAGAATCCTCAGGGGTTGGTGCTCCTTGGGTTGGTGCCCTAAACATATTGTAAAATTTTTTCTTATTGTGAGGCTAGATTGGAGCAGTAGACTCCAACAACTATTCTCACCAATGTTTTTCCCACATTAGGTTTTCCTCGTACGTTTTGTGTTGTGGTTTGACTTGTGTGTGTGTGTTCTTAATTAGTTTACAGTTTCATTATTTGCACACACAGTTAATTTTTTTAAAATACATTGGTTCACCCTCTTCTCAGTGTCCACTTGTGTTCTTTAATTGGTATCAAAGCCCAAGTTCCCTTTTGGTAAAAATCTTTCTCTAGCTTGGGTAGATCCTACTTTGTGAATACAATGACTACAAATGAATCCTCCTCTAAAGCACCTATCTTTGATGGTACCAACTATGCCTTCTGGAGTAGAATAATAGAAACCTACCTATGTTCCCTAGGATATGATGTCTGGATGTCAGTAAAAAAATGGTTATACTGTTCCTCAAGTTCCTCCTATTGATCCTGATGCTAAAAGGGAATATGAGAATAATGCCAAAGCTAAGAATGCAATCTTAAGTGGTCTATCAAATACAAAGTTTGTCAAAGTTATGCATTTCACATTAGCAAAAGAAACTTTGGACAAGCTGCAGAGTGTATATGAAGGAGATACCAAAGTGAAATAAGCCAAACTGCAAAATATAAGAGCTCAGTTTGAAAATCTAAAAATGAAAGAAGAAGAAAAGATAGTTGATTATCTGCAATGAGTGGATGAGACTATGAGTGCTATAAGAGGACTTGGAGAGGATGTCAAAGATAAAGTTACTGCCAATAAGGTTTTGAGATCATTATCTTAAAAATATGACACAAAGGTCTCCGCTATTAAGGAAGCTAAAGACTCAAAAAATTTCTCTATGGATGAATTATTTGGCTCCTTATTAGCATATGAAATGAGGAAATTAGGCATTGAATCTTCGAAGAGAGAGGCTGCATTTACTTCCATAAAGAAAGGGAAAGAACAAGCTACCAATGAGGAAGAAAATGAACTAGATGCTATTGAAGCTACCTTTCAAATGCTTTGAATATGGTAAAATAAGACATTTTGCTGCTAAGTGTCCCTATAAGAAGAAGGAAGATAATAATGTGGAAGGTGTCAAGGATAAGGGTAAAAGGTTTTATAAACCAAGAAGAAGAAACTTTCAAAAGAAGAGGAAAGTGAGTCAGTTGAGGAATATAGTGAAGATGAAAGAGAAACTAGTGTCTTAATGGCTCAAGAGATCCTTAATGAGAAACATAGTGGTGGTCAATCTAGAAATATAGATGACAGTGAGGAAGAAGATGCAGATGTTGTGGTTGACTTTGAAGGAGAACTGGTTTTTGCTCTTGAAGAACTTGACAAAGTAAGAAAAGAGTTCAAGAAATACAAGAAGTTTGTCATAAGGGAGCATGACTTACTAAACAAGAATATTGAAGAATCAAATAGAAATCTTGCTGCCATAACTACTCAGTTGGAAAAAAATCAAAAGAATGTATTAAGTGACACAATCAGATTTAGAGGCCAAGGACAAAAAGTATCAAAAGTTGGAGGAAGAAATTGTGAGTCTCAGGGAAGAACTTGTAAAGTACAAAGATGAACTCAAGGTGAGAATCAAGTATGAGGGTAGTACTGATGCATTGGACAAAATGTTGAACAAGCAAAAGAACTCAAAGGATACAAAAGGTATTGGATTTGATGCTCGTCAATATTCTTTCAGTAAAGACTCAACAAATAAAGAGATACTTTTTGTGTCTTCAAGTGAAAATGAAAATGAAACAACTTTCACTGTCAACAAGCCCACTGAGAAGAAGACATATGCTACTACTACAAAGAGTAGACATACTAATCCAAAAGGAAAATCCAAGATGGACGATGTAGGTTTCACAAGAGTTAAGGATATGAGGAAGAGCTCAAGAAGAATGAGTTATGCTGCTCCAAGAAGACAAATGAGAAACAACTTCAACAATGATTGGTATGCACCCCAATTCCATGGCTATTGCTACAAATGTAATATATATGGTCATCGAATTATTGATTGTAGATTAATGCATAGGTCTCCTCCTATTTTGGAAAGTAGAAATCCATTTGTTGCTCTTAGAGATGTAAATGTCATTTGTTATTGTGTAACCTAGAAATATTTCAAGAATGAACCTGCAAGATTTTGTTAGTTTCACAATAATATAAACCTACAGGAAATTCCAAAATTACCAATGAAATATTTAAAAGAGATATACTTCAAATAACAAACCTCAATTGACTTTCTTATTGTGTCCTATTATCTTTGATCTTGGTTGCAGATATTTTATCTCAGACTGCACTGTAGTTGCTTCCAAGATGACAATTTGATGAATGGACTGATAACTAGATGTTTGATAAAAGCTAAATGATTGTGCAAAACTATATGAAAATGATTAAGCTAAAATGCCAAAGGCACACTGTAAATTGCTACAATGCTTGATTGCTAAAACTCACATGAATGCAAGATAACTCCTAGATGACTATTAGCTCTAAAATTCTTAGGAAATGCCCTTTTTATAGATTTTCAATAGCAAAAATCCCATGTCGCAGAGATCAATGGTTGAGATTAAATCTTGCAATATCAATGGCTATGAAGAGATTGGTTGGAATGTGAGAGGAAAAGGTGGAAGGAGAGACCAAGTGTCAGAAGGCTCACCTTGACTGGAGTTGAAGACTTGAGAGAATATATGATGGTTGGAGAAGATTTAGGGATGTTGAGACAAGTGGACTCAACTTCCTCCAAGAATGTAGGGAGGTTGGAGAAAATATAGAAAAATTGAAAATGTGTGTACATACAAATTATTTCATTTAAGAGATGGAAGTTGAAGATAAATATGACTATTAATAATTGAAAATTAATAATTTGTTTAGTCACAAAATCATGAGTTGGCAAGATTGAGTGATGTGGAGATGAGGTGAGTTGGAAAAGAAGATTAAATAACTATGGAATTATTTAATTAATGGAGACTTTAGAAGAATTTGTAATGGATGATTAAATATTAAATATTTAATAAGATTGATATTGAAGAATGACTAAATGAATTAAACTTTTCAATTTAACTATTTAATAGAGGAATAAGCATTAAACTGAATTAAATAATGAAACTTTGCAATTTAACTATTTAATTTAATAAATGATAAATATTTATTTAATTATTCATAGCCAATTTTGAGTGTATACATTTTGCCCCTCTTTGAAATATTGTTGGAATAACATTGTTTCAAAGAAAAATCAAGTTTCGATATTTTTGCCCCTGTCGGTGATAAAATGCCAATAGTGTGCCCCCTCAGGAGATTGACTATGAAATTATCAAAAAAATTTGATTGAGAGATGAATCTCACGATAACATGATGAACAATTTGATGAAAATCCCCTAGCAATTAAATTTTAATTTTGAAATAATAAAATTGCCCCTCAAATTTAAAAATTAATTACCCCCTTAATAAATAAAAAAGGTAATTATATTAATCTCATTGGGCCCATTTCCACCTCATTTGCAATTTGTCTTTTTGGAGAGTGAAAGTAGGAGAGCTGACTTGGAGTGTTGAGCTATCACCATGGTGATCCCCTATGCGAGCCATCGATTCGAGCGAGTGTGGAGATACCAGAGATCGACTATGTATGGACCCTTGGTAGGTATCCTAAGCTTGATCTTACATTTCAATTTGTATAATTTTTTCTGATTTTTTGCATGTTAGATTAGTTTTTGAAAATTTTCCGATTATTTCAACCCTATTTTAGTGCTTTTACCTTTTTTGTTAGCACTTTTATTCTTTTCGCACATTCGTCCAAAGTTTTCATGCCTTAACACAAAATTTTTGCGCATATGTTTGTTCAATGGATTTACTTAGGGTTTTCTTGCTGTTGCTTGATTTGGTCGCGTATTCACATGTTCTTGCACATATATGCCTTTTGATCATACACATGCTAGTTTCAATAGCCCATTTAAACTATTTGATCGCACATTCACAATATTGTGTAGCACATATGTGATTTTTGGCACAAATACCTTGAGTTTTCACGCATATGTGTGTTGATTTAGCGCTTTTGTTGAAAATTAGGACTTTTTTGTTGGCATTGCACACTCCAATGAGAATTGTAGGTGATTGAAGGTATTGTCATTGATGGCAACCTTACAATCTTATGGCATTGACATCAACAGACTCTACACTGGCATATAGTTCACCGGCAATGACAAGGATGTTTATCAACACCTTAGCCAACAAGACTTTGTTTATTATATATTGTATTTAATTGTAATATCTTTTTGTAAGCCGACATGGCATATTGTAATAAGACTCATATATAAGTATGAGATCTTGTAGATCATTTTGTAGAGAGATGATAGGATGGATATGTAGAGCGAATACTAAGGTAGATCTTGTAGAAAGGTTTATGGTTATTGTATGAGCTTCAACTGGTACTGAACCTAGCATAGCAGATGCTTTTTGTAGCAGTACATTATATTTGATTCTCATAATACATTTTGTAAGTCAGTGAGACTTCCTTTTGTATTTGAGCAGTGAGCTCTAGGCGGTTGGCCTTTCTGCATGTATAGGGACACTATTGTAAGTAATATCCATCCATTGGCTAGTGAGTGAATATTATGGGTCACAAATCCCACTGAGGTTTTTCCCACACCGGGTTTCCTTGCCAAAAATCTTGTGTTATGGTGTGCTTTCTATTTTGTGTTTATTGTTCATATTTACTGCATTAATTCTTGTTTATCGGTACATTGTTTTGGAATGCAAAATACTTAATAAGGTTAGAAAATCTGTTAACCGGTTAGATACTGATTCACCCCCCCCTCTCAGTATCTTTGGGAATCCTAAAAATTGGTATCAGAGCTTGGTCCTCTATTTTCAAAAGCCTAATAGCTTGAGGAATATTTTGACACCGGTACAAATGGAAACCTTGAGAAAGCAATTGGAAAAAAATCTTGCAGACTTTGATGCAGAAAAGTTGAAAAATATCAAACTTGAAGATGATCTGAAGACTGCACAGGAATTCATTCAAGGAATTCAGGAGAATCTCACTATTGTTAGAAACAAAAGAAGAGAACTTCATGAGAATATATAGAATGATGATGATAAAAAAGAAACTCTTAATGATCTTATAAGCAAGATGAGGCAAGAAAACATGACCTTGAAGAATGAGATGCGAGACATAACTGTGAGATTTTGTAAAGACATTGAAGACAAAAAGAAGAATGAAGATGACTTGACTAGGAGACTCAATGATGTTGGAAATAAAAATCTAAGACTCAGTCATGAAAATGATATGTTGAAGACAGATCTGATTCACATGGAACATGATAAAACTGAACTTATGAGACAGAAGGAATTTTTGGAAAATGAGTTGGCTACTGCAAATCAACACAAAGAGAAATTCAAAAAAAGTTCAAAAGAACTTGATGATATACTAAAAAGTCAGAAACCTAATTGAGAGACTAATGGACTTGGATTTGAAGTTGGTGAAAGCTCCAGTACTGCAAACAATCATGATCACAAAAAACTGGTAAGACAACCTAATGTGTAGGGGAAAAAGTGACACTAAGCAAACATGCCCTAATCTCACTTTCAATCACACACTTGTGGAATACGAAAGAGCCTAGAGGTATCACACAATTGGCTACTTCTTTTTGTGGAAGAGAGAGCCACGGGCTACCTATTAGGATTTCTATTCCTTTGTTGCAAATGATAGATGAAGTGATGCAAGTTCAACTACTAGCCCTAGAGTGCAAGTATGAACTAGTAACAAGATTGCAAGATTGAGATTAAGTGATGAAAGGCTGTAAACACAAGGATAAAAGGAGGATGCAGATGTGTACCTAGGGTTAAAATCTGAGTGGAAATGTTCAGGACAGGGGCGCATGCGCCACTGACCTGATTCTGCACCTGAAACTACTCCTTTTGGCAACCTGAAAGTTGTCAAAAAGTGCTGAAAACTGCTGTTGTCTGAGGGACCAGGGCGCCCAGCGCCCCTGTCCCAGGGACCAGGGCGCCCAGCGCCCCTGTCCTGTCAGGACCAAGGCACCCCACGCCCCTGTCCTAGGTTTCTGCTCTGCAATTTGGTGTGTTGTCCCGTCTCAGTCTGCTTCTGTCGGATCTGCAACTTGCGGCGTCCTTCGAATTCGGAAATCTGCACTTATATCTGAAAAGGGTTGTAGGTGGCTATATAGGGTTTTGCCTTAGTCAAACCCCCACTTTGGTGATTTCCACCTCCACAAATAGCCAAGTTGTATTGTAAAAGTAGTGTGTGTGCAGACCTTGTGTGTGTGCAAGATCCTAAAATGCAAGTAAGCAAGCTAGAGCAACCTAGAAAGTAAACCCTAATTGCTTGTAAATGATAATGTAAATGCTCCAAATCAATATGCAAAGTGATCTAAAGCATGAATACAAATGATATAATGAGGCTTATGCAAAGACATGAAAACAACATGAAATCATACCCAACCCCAAGGGAGGGGTACAGGCCAATCTTCAGTCGGTGATCCCCTATTGCTCTTCAATGTCTTCAAAGCCCTAAATGGATGAATGAAATTGATGAATGCTTGATGGATGGATGTTGAATGTTGTTGAAGTCTTCAAAGATCTGCTCTTTCGCTGCATAGAAGGTCCTTGAAACCAAAAATCCGGATCCTTTCAAATGAAGAAAGAGAGCTCTTATATATGAAACCCTAGGTCTTAATTTCAACTTTCGGCTGACCTAGAGAATGAATCTCCTGCCAATTTCTTGGGGTTAAGCTTTATTTTATGATTGGATCGCGCTCCTGAAATTTTGAGAAAAATGTCCGGGACCGTGTGCACGCCGGGCGCCATGGTCTCGACAACTTTTCACCAAATTTTTAGGGCCGTCGGATATGATGATTTTAGAGCAAATCCCGAAGTTACAGCTAATTTCGAGATGTTTTGACCCCCGAAATCAAGCCCCCAGGTTCAAAATAGGACCTAATTAGGGTTTTAGATTAAATGATGTATTGGAGGAATAAAATGAAAGGGGCACACTTTAATGAAAGGGCCCAACTTTATGATGTGGAAGATGATGAAATAGAACCTTAGACCTAATTAATTTAATTAATTAAGTGCTAAAGGGGAAATGCAATGCAAAAAATGCAAAATGCGCCAAGGCGGGTGCTAAACTAGGTGTGAAATTGTACCACCCTAGCAAGTGCGTACAATTTACGACGCTACACCTAATTCCTACAAATTTAATGGGAAATGCTTTAACTCTAACAAATATGGTCATAGAGAAAATCAGTGTAGATCTAGAAACTATTAGAACACTAATACACCCACCGGTCAATGTTCCAAATGCAACCAAATTGGTCACAATTCAGAAAATTGTAGAATGAATGTAAGATGTTATGTTTGTGGAAGATTTGGACACCTATCTAATCAATGCAGAACACATATCAGCATATGATATGGAAAATCTATTCAGAAGAACAATGTGACATGTTATGCTTGTAACAAGATTGGACATATTGCAAAATTTTGTAGAAGTAAGGTACCACCGGCAAATTAAAAAGGACCCAGTTTGAAAGGCAAAGAGAAGGTTGATGAGGTAAAGCAAGAATTTTCAAAACAATGGATTAGAAAGAGAGATCAGAATGTTGATGAGACTATTCCTTCACCGATAGAACAAAATATTACTCCACCGGCAGGAGATTCTTCATCTAAGTGAAAAGAAACCTTTTGAGGGTATGGCATCAAATTGAAAATCATGCAAGTTTACCCTCGGTTGATGGTGAGAAGATGAACTTCTTCTTTACTGGCAGATGTGTTAAGTGGTAGTTGAAGGAAAATATATTATAAATCAGTGTTTTTCGCTCTTTTTCATTCACCGAGCATTCAAATTTCCTACGAGCGCGAAAAACCCGAGCAAAGGCATCCACAATGAGAAGTAAAGCAAAATCTTTCAAGCATCCAAACCTAAAAGGTAGATTAAGGTATTTATCAATGGCTTCCTCCTCTTCTCTTGAATTCATTGCAAACCCTACTATTATTGAAGTGGTTAAATGCCCTAGGCCCATATTCAAGATTATCCCCAAAGTAGCAAAATAGGATGATACCCTAGGTGCATTTTCTAAAATCCCTAAAGGTGTTGCATATGCAGAAGACCCAAAAATTTACATACATTGCCATATTGAGGAACTAGTTTTAGATGAAATCGTGAAAATGTATAAAAATGTGATTTGTGATGAAAGTGGAATTGTAAAACCAGAACATAAAGTTATTGAAACCCTAGGTTTTGTGGAAATCCTTGACATCCCAAAATTTCCTAAGGAAGTTGTGAGGATTGTACTCAGTAGTTTGAAAATAGAGGACCAAGCTCTGATACCAATTGTTAGGATTCCCAAAGATACTAAGAGGGGGGGGGGGGTGAATCAGTATCTAACCAGTTAACATTTTTAATGTTTTTATGTCAAAGTCAATTTGATTGATGAATGATTGCAATTGATAGTAGATAACCATGATTGATGGTTTTAGGTTGGATAGAATCTCTAGGAGACCGATTATTCTCTAATGAAGAGTTTGATAGGTTAAGCAACTAATTTTGATCATAAATTGATATCATGACTCTCTTGATAGATAGGATAGATGAATTGATAAATGATGACTGACTTAGACAAGTCTCTTCTTAAACAAGAGAAATTAGATGTTCTCCAGTGTCATGAGCAATTTCTTTCTATGTGACAATTAGTTCCCAAGTTAGATGCAGCTGCTTTGAGACATATTGATGCATGTGGTTTGAGACAACTCATGTATATGCCTGATATCAGGATAAACATGGGATTATCGACAACTCTTATAGATAGGTGGCATAGTGACCACAAATCCTTCCACCTCCTTATTGGCAAGATCAACATGACCTTGGAGGATATATATAGGATATTGCACATTCTGATTGTTGGTGAGCTTGTACAGTATGATCACCATGAGATGGGTGGGACAAAAACATTGAGGACCATTTTTTGGTGATGAGTCTATTGATGGTCCTAAGATTATATGGGAGGACATGTTGATGTATTACGACACTCTTCCTTCCATTTTGGCTGAGCTAGTTGGAGGATTTGTTTGCCCAGATAGGAGATCATGTGGCTTTTCAGTTGGATGGTGCTGAGCTAGTTGGAGGATTTGTTTGCCCAGATAGGAGATCATGCGGCTTTTCAGTTGGATGGTGCTAGATTTTGTTGAGCATAATGCAACATCGAATGAGATACACATGGGTTGTTTGTATGCTAGCTCAATTATATTGTGATCTTCACCATGTTGTATATGATGGTGCAGTCAGTTTATCTTTAGGTGTCACTCTCCAACAAGTGTGGTGTTGGGAGCATATTGCTATCAACCAACCTATTCATGATAGGGTGTGGGGTGATGGACTACCATACATTTATTTATACCAGGGCATGATTACCCATCGTAAGTTGGGTAAGATTGAGTACTGGTGATGGTTTCTGGATTAAATCGACTCAGTTGTTTGGAGGCCCTATGTAGATTGCGAGCCTTGGATGGATGATGCATGGTCATTACCAGTTATCATGCAGACCAAATACTTGATTGGTCAAACTCCTTTTGTGATTGAGAGACAACCGATTCAGAGAGTTCTTAGATGGTTTGGTAGGCCACAAGGTAAGCCACATAGTGTTACCTTGTATGCATGAACATACAAGGATAGGCGAGATTGGGGTCCTTCTCTTTCATTTGATGCAACATATGCAGAGTTCATTGCCATTCCACTTATTCCTTATGATATGAGACCACATATATTGGATGCTAGCACTACTAAGGAGTATGCTAGATACCAGGATGCTCATCCATTCCCACGTATTACAAATCTTGTAGATCCACCACCGAGATCAGGGGAAGAGGATGATGATGAGGATGACTCTGGAGGGAGGAGGAGGTGATGGCGATAGGGTGGTCAAGGAGGGGATAGAGAGGAGAGGGATGATGGTAGAGGTGGTAGGAGAGGTGGTCGAATATGTGTTAAGGGTGGACCTTTTGTTCTTAGAGGGTGAGGTCTTCTACCACCTATTGGAGGCAAGGATGCAGGCAGGTGTGGAGGGTGAAGTGGACTAGTATTACCTGGTCCAGGTAGAGGTGGCGGAAGAGATAGGTGTTGAGGGAGTGGTGCAGATAGAGGTCGAGGTGGGAGAGAGGGGAGAGGTACAACTCTTGATTTTGGGCATGTTGGTCTTGATCCAGGTGTGCTAGCAGCTCATGATGGATTTGATGTGGATTCCGAGGATGATGTGCCATTGATTAGGCACAAGATCACCAAGATAGCATAGGTGGATGTCCTGGTAGGTGGAGACACAACAAAGGGATAGGTGGGAGGGGATGGAGAGGATGAGCCGATGCAGTAGGATGTGCTAGAGGCACATGTTGCACAACTCACAACATAGGTGCAAGTACTCACTCTAGAGAGAGACACTTCTAGACATGAGAGAGATACTGCTATTGAGCGATTTGTACAGGCAGAGAGAATGATGAGGCATATTACAGAGGTTGGATCTGGATCCCTCTTTGGAGATATAGTCAGAGTGTTGGTATGCACTAGGAAGGATATCTGTCACTGGTGCATATTATATGAGTGTGGTTACTCCTAGTTATAGAGAAGGCAACTATGTGTCTACACAACGACCATCCAGACTTGAAACCGAGAGTGGTGGAGTTATGGGGCCACCTCTTTGAGACCAAGATCCAGGGGCAGGATGATCTGATGGAGAAAATCCTTCTCGTCAGAGGCATACAAATTCTAGTGGTAGTGCCACATATGTATCTTTAGACTTGATTTTCTGTGATATTGTATCATGGGACTTTCTACACTATTGATGATTTTTTTCGATATCATTGTATACTTGAATATTTTATGATTTATGATGATATGCAGAAATCGATGGACTCTATATGATGTTACTCAATTATGTTTAATTTGTTATTCATGTATGATGATGTTGTGATGATTTTATTATGATCTATATGATGATTATACACGATCTATATGCTGATGATTTATTTTCTACATGCATTGATTATATGGATGATATAACCTACATGCTTTGCTTATGATGTCATGCTTTTATATGTTATGCGTTGATGATTCTATGATGCAAAAAAAATGATGATTTAATATCTATTATATGCTTATGATGATACCTAAAATGCTTATAATGTTTATGATACTTATGTGATGTATTATTTCTATGGATATATATGCATATGATAATGATAGGACGATAGGAAATGATGATAGATGAAATGATACTTATGCTATCTATAAATGCAAATGTGCCTAATGAATATGATAATGAATCAATGAACTAAATCAATGATAAATTAACCTAAATGATATGATAAAATGAGCCTAATGATTAAATTCAATGGTCCTATTGATTAAATGTAATGAACTTAATGCAAATGCCTTTTTTTGTTCGTCCAAGTATACTCCATCATTATTTTTCAATTGTTGATCATGAATGATATGAATATGGATTTTTGAATCCTTATAATGAAAATGATAATGAACACTTGAAAATGCAAATACAAATACGAAGACCTACCTAAATGATATTGTCGTCTCTTCCGCATTTTGGAAAAGTGCTTTAATTTATCATTGAGCATTTTAAAATCTTGTAAGAAAATACAAGCACTTGGGTACAATTACACCAAGATGACCTAAGTATTTCTTACATGGATTTTGATTTAGAAAGTTAATACAGGTATCTAGGTATAAGGAACCAAGATGACTTGAGTATTTCTTGCATAACAGATAAGGATTATCCCCTTCCATATATGACTCGGCATGTCCTCGATGATCTTTTTCTGATCATATCTTTAGACAAGTACATATATTACTAAGAGATAAACCACAAACAACAGACAAAGAAAATAACCATGCCCCATCATAGATCCTCTAGTCATGGACATCATCAAGTTACATATGGTACATGTTTAATGAAAATCAAGATACACACATTGAATCATGCATGTCACATGAATGTTCTCTTAGTAAAAAACATATATAATCATCCCGATTAATGATTGTTGATATGAATTGCTTCTTGCTTGTTGAATCTTTGGTGCAGGGGCACCTCTTCAATAGGCCATTCATGGATTAGAGGATGAGGATTAGGATCGTAGGATCATTTTGAATGTCTTTTGTTTATGCATTTTCACGTTTTGAATAAGGACCCCACCTTGTAAACCAATGTCCCAAATTAGGCATCCTGATAAGCCAATTTGGGCGATTTGGTAAATAGGTGTAGAATGATGTTTGTTTTGATGTTTTGAAGGATTTTAGGGTGTGTAGGTGGTGTTTGGTTGATCCAAGTTGTGTGGGTCCCAAACTTGTTTTGGTTGAAAACTTTTGTCAAAAGTGCAACATTTGGAAAATCCAACTTTTGTAAGCAAAAGTGCAACATTTGGAAAATCCAACTTTTGTAAGCAAAAGTGCAACATTTTGAATTTTGGTTGATGTAAGCCTCTCAATGGCTCAAACCTCTTCAAAATTCAGATGGAAACAATTTGGAGAAGGCCTAGATACTTTGTGGACAATATTCCCAAGCTAGGAGTTGTTGGTGATTGAAGTTTGGAAGCATAATAAGACAAAAATCTGAGTTTTTCCCTGAAAAATCTGATTTTGCTATCATTTGTACATCATTGTATGGATTGATTCTGACAAATTTGTTCATGGAGTAGATAGAGGATTGATTTACCTTTTTTTTGGTTGTGGTTTGAGGTTTTGGTCCTCTGTGAGTAGTGAGAACCCCTTGGTTTCTTGACTGTAACCGGGAAAACCAGGGTTTGGCTAGGGTTTCGCAAAATAATGGCTATTTCTTGCATCTCACCCATCCTCTGGTGGAATGAAAGATTGGCCAGTATATTTTAATATTTCCATGGGTCTTTGCAGGGGAGGCTTTTCTGTGAAGAGCATGAAGCAAACCTAGGTAGGCATCTCCATGTGACTACCTTGGACAAAATTAGGACAATCACCCTAAAATCTCATAGCGGTGGATTCCAGGTGTGCAAACCTAGAATTAGAGGTTATTTGTAATTAACCACATGCGTCTAAAGTTTTTTTTATGGTTGAGAGTCTATAAATTGGAGTTTCTTTATAATTTGAAGCCTATAAGCCCTGATTAGGCCTCTAGGCTTCTAAAGGGTTCAGACCCTTAGATTTCAGATCTTGCCAATCCCTTTTGGGGATAAGTGTAACTTCATAAAGGGTACCTGGAATGGTGAATAGTTTGCCAGGTTGAGTTCAAGATTTTGGAGTAAAGGGCAAAATACCTATTTAGGAGGGCTATTAGCCAAGGGGGTAGGTTTCCAAAGGAAGTATAGGGCATTAGTGCCAAATCCTAAAACCAATGTTTGGAAAAGTTCCTAGATGTCATGAATTGAACAAATCCAAGGCTCCCAAGAGAAAGAGTCATGGAGAGGCGTGTTGGAGATGTTGAAGCCATTTACTCATTTTGAGTAGGTGCTAGTCTTGAGGAGTGGAGAGTAGTTCAAACCCTTAAGGTGTGGAGTCCTTTTTTGTAGGATCCTTGCTATCTTTTGAAGGGTCTAAACCAAACCTTTTGGACCTTTCCCTAGGTGTGAGAAGGGCTCTACATCAATCTCCCAAAGTTTGAGTTTCACAATTCAATTTTGTCTATGTCCTGATTTTGTTTTTCTTTGTTGTCTTACTGCTTGTCGTCTATTTTCAAAATCCAAATTATTTTTGGTTTTTCTAATTTTTTAATTTTACCCCCATCTAAGTTCAAGATTTTTCCCCCACCTAAAAACTAACTTTATTATGGATATACAACAATGATCAAAACATGGCGAGATGGCTATGCCTGATTTATTACAAAAAGGCCTTATTATGAATATGTACATATGCGATGGATGGATGTGGAAAGAAATGCAGAATCATAGATATAAGACCTAGCAGACAAATAGAACCTGTTGCCAGGTTTTCACCATCTATTTTTAAAATTTTTTTCCTTATATTTTATTTTTTTCACTGTTTTTGCTGTTTTTGTATTTTCCTCTTTTATGTTTTTTATGGGTTTTCAGCTTTTTCACTTTTTTAGATTTTATGTTGCTTAAAACATAGAACTTTTTTAGGTGCATGGTATTGATTGGATCTTCAAACCATTCACCCTCTGGTCAAAATAACCTATAATCTCTAGATCCATATGTAGCTACTATGATATAAGGACCCAACCAGTTTGGTTCAAACTTTCCCTTTTTCTCTCTGTCTTGCTGGTTGCATGGATTTTCCCTTAGAACAAGATCTCCCAACCTAAACACTCTAGGATTAACTTTGTGATTATAGCTTCTTGCCATTATTTGTTGATATGCTTTTAAGTGATCTGAAGCATTATGGTGACATTCTTGTAACAATTCCAGTTCTTGCAACCTTGATACGCTTAGTTCCTCATCTGGAATGAGTCCCTTCAGTGACACACATAGAGAAGGTATCTCTACTTCAATGGGTAAAATTGCTTCTGATTGATACACAAGGCAATATGGAGTTTCTCTAGTTGGTGTACAAATGCTAGTGCGATAAGCCCATAGAGTAGGATTCAACTGAACATGTCAGTCCCTACCAGCCTCATTAACTATTTTCTTCAAGATTTTGAGGATTGTTTTATTGGATGCCTCAACTTATCCATTCCCTTGAGGATAGTATGGTGTTGAGAACCGGTGTTGGATTTGGAATCTTTCACACAGTTCTTGCACATCTTTATTTTTAAATGGTCTTCCATTATCAGTGATAATAGAGATGGGAATGCCATAGTGACAGATGATGTAATTAAGGATGAAAGATGCAATTTGTTTTCCTATCACTATTGTTAAAGGCACCACTTCAATCCATTTAGTGAAGTATTATGTTGTAGTCAAAATGAACTTGTGTCCATTTGAAGATGAAGGATTAATCTTTCTCACTAGGTCCAGTCCCCATGGAGAAAACAACCATGATCCTGCCAAAGGATGCAATTCTTGTACCAATGCATGGATAAGATTACTGTGAATCTGACATTGTTTGCACTTTTTAGTGTATGTGAAGGAATCTCTTTCCATAGTGGGCCAATAATAACCCAAATAAATGAGTTTCTTAGCCAATGTAAGACCACCTTAATGTTTGCCACAAATACCTTCATGGACTTCTTTTAGAGATTTTTTGGATTGTTCATGTTCGAGACACCTTAGGATAGTGTTATCCATACCTCATCTATAAAGGATATAAAAAATATTGGTATAATGGGATGATTGATGAATAAAGTTTCGCTTCTGATTTCAGGATAGGTTTGGGGGAAGGATATTATCTTTCAAGTACATATAGGTTTGGCTATATAGTGAGGCATTAGTTCTAGATATATTGCAAATGATTTGTACATTATGGGAATCAAGGGTAGGAAGCAAGATTTCTTTCACTAGGAATTCATAATGCTCTTGATTCTCTTGATTTTGTATAAGTGATGCTATTGTAGCCATGGCATCTGTTGCTTTATTCTCATTCCTTGGAATCTGAGCAAATGTGATTTCAGTAAAGTATTTCTTGAAATCTTCGACCAGTTTCTTGTAGGGAGTCATTTTATCATCCTTGGTTTGATATTCCTCATTTATCTGGTCGATAGTTAGCTGTGAATCTTCATAGACATGTAATTCTTTGATATTCCATTTAATAGACATCTTGATCCCAATGATCAACTCCTCATATTCTGCAATATTGTTTTTACATGGAAAGAACAACCTATATGACTTAGGAATAGTGTGACCCTGAGGTGTTATGAATATAATTCCTACACCTAATCCATGTTGTGTGTAGGAGACATCAAAGAATAACTCACAAGCCTTTGTGTTGATAGTGAGAACATTTACATAAAGAAACTCAATATGTAAGGGTACATCATCACGCAGGGGCACTTCAGCTAGTTGCTCTGCAATCACTTGTCCTTTTATGGATTTTCAAACAACATACTCAATGTCAAACTCACTCAACACCATGACCCATTTAGTTAGTCATCCTGTTAGTATTGCCTTGCTAAGAAGATATTTTAGAGGGTTAATTTTTTCAATTAGCTTAACATAATGTGTGAGCATATAATGCCACAACTTTTGGGTTGTGAATACCACTGCCAGACATGTTTTCTCTACTATTTTATAGTTTAGCTCATAACCAACCAAGGTTCTGCTGATATAGTATATTACTCTTTCAATATCATGTTGTGCTAGGAGAGATTCTAATGACACATCTGTAGTTGACATGTAAAGAAATAACGGTTTTCCTTTAATTGGTGATGCTAGCACTGATGGAATTACCAGGTATTCCTTGATTTGTGTGAAAGATTAATCAAATTTGGCATCCCATCTAAATAGAACATTTTTGTGTAATAAATGAGTAAATGGATGAAATCGGTCAACCAACTGAGATACGAAACTTCTTATTGATTGCAACCTTCCTTGTAGGGAACGTAGATGACTGATATTCTTTGGAGATTTAATTTCCATTATAGCTTGTACTTTTGCTGGATCAACTTCTATGCCACGAGAAGATATGATATACCCTAGGAGTTTACCTAATATAAATCCAAAAGCACACTTCTTTAGGTTCAGTCTCAATTTATACTGTTCTAGTTTGTCAAAAATCTTGTCTAGGATCTCCAAATGTTCTTCTTTGTTGTGTGACTTTGCCAGTATATCATCGACATAATCATCCATGAAGGTGTGCATCATATCATGAGAAATGGTTGTCATAGCTCTTTGATAAGTAGCTCCGGTATTATTGAGCCCAAATGGCATGATGTTCCAATACAAAGTACCCTAAGGGCATGTGAAGGTTATTTTCTCTTGATCCCTAGGGGCTATCTTGATTTGATTATACCCCAAGAAACCATCCAGTAAAGAAAACATTTGATGTTCTACTGTGAGATCTACAATAATATCAATGCTTGGCAATGGAAAGTCATCTTTTGGGTGTGCTTTGTTCAGGTCCTTAAAATATATACACACTCAGATAATTTTATCTGGTTTTGATATAGAAACAATGGTTGACACCCATTGTGGATTTGCAACTGGTCGTATGAACCCCACATCCAATAATTTCTTCACTTATACTTTGACAAAAAGAGAAATATGAGGGTGCATCTTTTTTGAGTTTCTGTTTAACTGGTTTGGCTTCCAAAGAGACATTGAGATGATGCATAATGAGATCTAGGTCAAGTCCTAGCGTATCAACATATGACCAGGCAAAGTTGATTTGCCTTTTCTTGAAAAACTTGGTAAATTTATGGCAAAGAATACTTTCTCATTCCTTCATCATTCCATTTCAACTTTCTATCAAAAATTTCTAAGGTTTATGTGAATGATATCTCTTGAGATCACACAATAGGAGAGATTGCTTCTCTATTATAAGGCATTGCTGCATCCCGAGTTGGCTTTGTTGGCAAATGCACACTCCAATGAGATATTGTAGGTGATTGAAGGTATTTTCATTGATGGAAACCTTACAATCATATGATACTGACAGGCACTGGCACCAGTACACTTTACACCGGCACCGAAAAGATTGATTACTGACACCCTGGCCGACAGGATTTTATTTATTGCAAAATGTAATTAATTGTAATATGCTTTTGTAAGACAACAAGGAAAGTTGTAATATGACTCATATAAGTATGAGTTCATGTAAATAATTTTTAGATGCAGATATGTTAGATTATTGATGCGAATATTATGGTAGATTTTGGTATGAGGTTTTAGAAGTTTCAGAGGTTAAACCGGTACTGGATCTGGCATACAGATGCCCTTTTGTAGAAGTACATAACATTGGATTTTCATAATCCACTTTTGTAAGTCAGTGAGACTTCTCCTTTTTGTATGTAAGCAGTGAGCTTTAGGCAGTTGGCCTTCCTGCATGTGCAGGTCCCTATTGTAACAGTAATATTCTCTTATTGGCCAGTAAGCGAATATTGTGGGTCACAAACCCCACCAAGGTTTTTCCCACACCAGGTTTCCTTGTTAAAATATTGTGTTATGGTGTGTCTTTCATGTTATGGTTGGTGTTCTTATTTACTGCATTCATTTTGGTTTACCGGTACACAATTTTGGAATGCTTTTCATTTAATAAGCTAAGAAAATCCATTAACCGACAAGATACTGATTCACTCCCCTCTCAGTATCTTTGGGAATCCCAACAATTGGTATCAAAGCTTGGTCCTCTATTTTCAAAAGCCTAACAACTTGAGGAATATTTTGACACCGGTAGAGATGGAAAACTTGAGGAAGCAACTAGAAACATCTTTTGCAGATTATGATGCAGAAAAAGTGAAGAATATCAAACTTGAAGATGATCTGAAGGCTGTACAGGAAATTATTCAAGGACTTCAAAAGAATCTTACTATTGCTAGGAATAAAAGAAGAGAACTTTCTGAGAAGATGCAGAGTGATGATGATGAGAAAGAAACTCTTAATGACCTTGTGAACAAACTGAGACAAGAAAATATTACAATGAAGAATGAGATGCAAGATATGACTATGAGATTTTGTAAAGACATTGAAGATAGAAAGAAGAATGAAGATGACTTGGGTAGAAGACTAAATGATGCTAGAAATGAAAACACAAGACTCAGTCATGAAAATGATATGTTGAAGACAGATTTGATGCATACACAAAATGACACAAATGAACTCATGAGACAGAAAGGAATCTTGGAGAATGAGTTGGCTACTACAAATTAACACAAGGATAAATTCAAGAAAAGTTTAGAAGAACTTGATGACATGCTGAAGAATCAGAAACCTAATGGAGATACTAATGGCCTTGGCTTTGAAGTTCGTGAAAGCTCTGGTATTGCAAACAAACATGATCACAACAAACTGGTAAGACAACCTAATGCTTATAAATTCAATGGAAAATGCTTTAACTGTAGCAAGTATGGTCATAGAGAAAATCAGTGTAGATCTAGAAACTATCAGAACACTAATACACCCACCAGTCAATGTTTAAAATGCAACAAAGTTGGTCATAATTTAGAAAATTGTAGAATGAATGTAAGATGTTATATTTGTGGAAGATTTGGACATCTATCTAATCAATGCAGAACACATACCAACATAGGATATGGGTAAGCTATTCAGAAGAACAATGTGACTTGTTATGCTTGTAACAAAATTGGACATATTGCAGAATCCTGTAGAAGTAAGACATCACTGGAAAATAACAAAGGACCCAGCTTGAAAGGTAAAGAAAAAGTTCAAGAGGTAAAGCAAGAATTTTCAAAACAATGGATTAGAAAGTATCACTCCACCGGCAGGAGATTATTCATCTAACTGAAGGAAAATCCTTTGGGGGTATGGCAACTAATTGAAAACATGCTAATTAACCCTCGGTTGATGGTGAGAAGTTGGATTACTTCTTTACTAGCAAATGAGTTAAGTTTTGACTTAACCAACAGGCATTAAATGTGGTAGTTGAAGGCAATTACACTATAAAGTAAGTGTTTTGGTTCTTTTTTCCATTCACCGAGCATTCAAATCTCCAGAGAGCGCGGAAATCCTAAGCGAAGACATCCATAGCAAAAAGTGAAGCAAATAATCCAAGCAAATCATCCTAAAGGCAGATTAAGGTATTTATAACTATGGCTTCTTCATTTGCACCTGAATTCATTGCAAACCCTACAGTGATTGAATTTATTAAGTTCCCTAGACTCGTGTTCAAACTTATTCCTGAAATTGCGAAGAAAGATGATACTCTAGGAGCATTCTCAAAAATACCTAAGGGAGTAGTTTATGCAGAAGATCCTAGAATGTATACACATTGTCATATTGAGGAACTAGGAGCTGAAGAAATAATGAACATGTATAGGACTCTAATTTGTGA
Organism: Cryptomeria japonica; assembly: GCF_030272615.1. Taxonomy (NCBI): domain Eukaryota; kingdom Viridiplantae; phylum Streptophyta; class Pinopsida; order Cupressales; family Cupressaceae; genus Cryptomeria; species Cryptomeria japonica. Next base: position 678,367,153 of record NC_081415.1, on the reverse strand, counting down.
TGAACATGGTAATATTAAACTAGAACACAAGATTGTGGAAACCCTAGGTTTTGTGGACATTCTTAGTATCCCTGATTTTCCTAAGGATGTGATAAGAATTGTCTTGAGTAGAGTTTATGGAGAGTTCTTTTGGTTGAATTCTATCCATAAGATTACTAAAGAGGCAGTTAGGGCAGTAACAAGCTTACCTTCCACCTGTAGCAGGCTTGACAGAACTAAGAAGGTTTCAAATGACATTGTGATGACCCTAACTGGTGCAACTTTTGACAAAAGATCCCTAAGAGTAAATGATGTGAAAGATATAAATGTTAGATTTGTTAGCATGATTCTTGGTTATAAGGCTACACATGCAAACAAACAAAACTCAGTCTCTAGCTTATGTATTAAAAGTGCTGTAGACACCTAAAATTGTCATGTCTAATTAAATAAATATTTTATTTATTTAATTATCTAAGCCTAATTCTTCTATTAATTAAATAAATCTTTATTTATTTAATTAATTCATTTATCCTCTTCTAGCCTTATTTCTCATTTAAATAAATACATTTATTTATTTAAATTATCCTTTTCCTAAATTAAATAAATATTTATTTATTTAATTGATCCCACTTCTTCTATTAATTAAATAAATCTTTATTTATTTAATTAATTCATTAGCCTTTTCTACCCATGACACATGCCATTCATCTCTTAATTCATACACTACCTACCCCTTTCATTATTTTATTATTTCCTTTACCTACCCTCTAATCCTAGCCGACCTCCTTTTTACACCTCTCAATCTTATCCCTCCATTTCATATAGTGTCTTCTATATAAGGAGATGCTTCCTTCATTATCAAACCCTAATTGTTCTATGCATTCTAATAAATCATCCTAATCACTGATCTTAAGGACTTGACTATACTACGATCCTACTTGCAACCACATTCCGTTCTTTGTTGAGCTCTTGTGCACTTAAAATATGAGAGCAAATATATCAAGCAAGATCAATGGAGATAGGAAGAATGGAGATCAAAACCCTATTGGACATGTAATGGTATAATCTTTGTGATTTCATTTGATTTGCATTGTCTTAGGTAATCTTCATATGTTATGGTGGATCTTTGTTGATTGTTAGGCTAGGGTTTTGTGGTTGGATTCATTTAGCCTTTCAATATTGTTATTATTGTTATCCATTTTCACCATAAACAAGTGCATATAACATGGTGAATGACAATGCAAGAATTGATGTATGTGAGTGGCTTAAAGATGAACTGATAGACAACTTGAAGAAAATCAAAGGTGATAAGAAAGGAACTTTCAGATTTGGCAATCTACTTGTGTGCTTAATGCTATACATTACTAAGGAAGTACTCAGTATTGGTAGGAAAGAATTTGGTTTTGATATACCAGTAGGAAAACAACTATTAGACATAATGAACAACATGGGAGATGATAGGGAGAAAAACATAAATGAATATATTCAAACCTTGAAAGCAAGAATGAAGACAAGAATAAGGCTATGTCAAGCAATTGTTGATAAGTATCAAAAAGAGATATGCTTTGTGATCAAGAAAGATGAAATCTGGATGGAGGCAGTTATCCCTAGGACTGTTTGGGTTACAGAGATGGGATATGAGGCAGATGACAACATAGTTCAAACCTATGTAAAATCCCTCTTAGAAGCCCCTAAGGAACCGACAGAGAAAGTATTTGGCAATGCTCAAACAATTGAAAGTGGCATTCAATCTCAGAAAAGAGTTAAGAAAACTGAGTAGATAGTTAGGAGAGGTTCAAGGCAGGAAAAAGAAATCAAGGAAGATGTTTTGAATAAAACTGGTATTAAGGAGAGTGAATTGGAAGGACTACAACCAGAAAGACATCTTTCACCAGTTGCTACTTCCTCGGATAGTGAGATACTAGCTGAGTTCAAAAGGGTAGAAAGAAAAAGAAAACCCTCACCGGTATCCTCACCTACACCCAGAAGGACAAGACAAAAGCAATAGGCAGTTAGGCCTTTGGCTAAGAAACTGACACCAAAGAAAAGAAAAGAAAGATAGGTTATTCCACCATTTGACAAACTTTTGAATGAAATAACTAAGGATGGAAAATTGAAAAACATCAGTAAGTTATATAACACACTATCAAATGATGAAAAGGAGAGAATAGAGAATAGTGTAATCCTACACTTAGACATCTATAAGAAATTTCTAATGGAAATCGTGGATGAGATACCAAATGATTTATACAAAAGATTAGAAGCTAGAAGGGTAGCCATTATGGAACTGGACAAAAAGATAAAAATAGAGAAGCTACTTGTAGTTCACCCAGTGAACTCCACACAAGAAATTGATGAGCTAATCAGTGAAGCAAACCAGATAGTATTTTCAACTGGTCACCGACATGTTACACTAATGGCAGGCAGAGTAAATGAAATAACATAAGAGATTGCAGATCAATGGGATATATTTTTTGTTGAAAAAGAGAAACAAGAAGAGCTAAGAAGACCAAAGACTATCAAAGTCTACCAAAAGGATAAGGGGAAAGGTAAGGTAGGTGGACCTCCAAGCCTAAAAATAATAGATAATTTACCCCCACCAACCTCTGATACTCCACTGATACAAATTGTTGACACACAACCGACAACAGAGAGTATGGATACCTCCCATGAGGATACAAATCCTGACTCTGAGGTGTTGTACACAATGAACATTGACACACAGGAAGTCAATATTGTGGTAGATAAAGAATCATCTGACAAGAGGGATGTGGCAACAGAGTCACCGATAGGAACTATTGCAGTTGAAAACATTGGAATGCACAACAAACTAAAGCACCAAATGATCCCCTGGATACATGAAAGGCATATACCACAAGTACACACATTAATGTATCTATTGAGTCATCGACAGTAGACAGTACAAAGGTAGACCAAGAAAAAATGGCAGTGGACACTACAATGAAATCTTCAGAGACACAAACAGAGACACCATAAGGAGATAACAAAGAGAAACCATCAGAGCAACATGCTCTTGCTGAGGAAAACATTGAAAAATTGGTAGAGAAATAGTATTCATAGGTACATACTCAAACAGTACCACTGGCTACATCTGACAAGCCCAAACCTCTGGTAGTAGAAATGGAAACACAAACTAACCCTCCAGAGAAAGAGGAAAGCAAAGCTATCACAACCACCAACAGTTTATAGATTGTGAAATCAGTTGGACAATCATCTGGTACATCTATGACTGAATTCAGGCCAACCAATGTAACAGAGGTACTCTTAGATTCAATAGAGAAAATAACAGAGTGTAATGCACATGCATATAAGGCTATAGATGACACTTTACCAATTTTGAAGATGATAGCTCCAAAGTGTATTATAAAGAATAAAGATTCTTTGAGACAATTAGACACATTGTCTAAGTATATTACCAGCAATCTAATAATACTGGATCAAATAAATGAAGACACCTTCCGAGAGAAAATGAATAAGGAAAAGGAAAAATTCTTTGAGGAAATAGTTAAGAATAATAAGGAACAAATAGAAACCTTATTACCGGTATTAGGTAAAACAATCCTGGATTTCAAGAAACTGTATGGAGATACCTATAAAACTAACATTTTGACAGAGGACATAGATTCAAAGATCAACAAAGCACAAAAAGAAATCAACAATATTGCTGACAACTTAATAGGAACATCAGATTCATTTTTGGTAGTTGAAAAGAAAATTGCAGTTGTTGAGGAGAAAATTGAAAAATTAGAAAAAGATAAAGGAAGAATAATATCTAAGGCAAAGGATTTAAAGTGCAAACTAGGCCCTAAACTAGATAACCTCATCTCTTTGAGAAAAGAGATTTCCGAGGCTCTGGTTCTAGGACTTAAGACACTAGAAGAGAAAATGTACATACTCATCGATACAATTCAGAGAACAGAAGCAGCAATAAAGGATAGTGAAAGGTTAAGCGACATTCAAAATTTTGCATTGGCAGATATCTATCAGATTGTAACCCACAAGTTACAAGGATCTAGGCAGGAATCACACTCCATTGACATTGAATGACAAAATTTGTCATTGATGTGAAAGGGGGAGTAGTGGAGATGAGAAAAATGATCAGCAAAGACATCATCAGCTCAGGGGGAGCACACATTTTGGTAACATAGTTTTGACAGTTTTGGCAGATTCTTTTGGACAACATTTTTGGACACTTTTTGGATTTTTCTCATGAGTGTTGCCATCAATGCCAAAAGGGGAGATTGTTGGAAAATGCACACTCCAATGAGATATTGTAGGTTATTGAAGGTATCACCATTGATGGAAACCTTACAATCATATGATATTGACAGGCATTGGCACTAGCATACGTTCATCGACACCGAAAAGATTGATTACCAGCACCTTGGCCGATAGGATTTTATTTATTGCAAAATGTAATTAATTGTAAGATCTTTTTGTAAGCCAACATGGCAAGTTGTAATATGACTCATATAAGTATGAGTTCATGTAAATCATTTTTAGATGCGGATATGGTTAGATTATTGATGCAAATATTAAAGAAGAGTTTGGTATGAGGTTTTGGAAGTTGCAGAGCTTAAACCGGTACTGGATCTGGCATAGCAGATGTCCTTTTGTAGCAGTACATAACATTGGATTTTCATAATCCACTTTTGTAAGTCAGTGAGCTTTAGGCAGTTGGCTTTCCTGCATGTGCAGGCCCCTATTGTAACATTAATATTCTCTTATTGGCCAGTAAGTGAATATTGTGGGTCACAAATCCCACCGAGGTTTTTCCCACACCGGGTTTCCTTGTTAAAATATTGTGTTATGTTGTGTCTTTCATGTTGTGGTTGGTGTTCTTATTTACTGCATTATTTTTGGTTTACCGGTACACAATTTTGGAATGCTTTTCATTTAATAAGTTAAGAAAATCCATTAACCGACAAGATACTGATTCACCCCCCCTCTCAGTATCTTTGGAAATCCTAACAGGCTTTAGATTTATACAATATTGAGTTGAATCCGCTGTAATTGTTATCTCTTGTCCATCATATGGAAATTTTACACATTGATGATAGGTTGATGGAACTTTTTGCATATCATTAATCCATGGTCTTCTTAAAAGAATGTTATAGGATAAATTCAAGTCCAAGACTTGACAAATTGCATCCCTTTGAACCGGTCCTATTCTGATTAGTAAAACCGCTATTCCTTTGGAAGAATATTCTTCTTCATCATAAGCCTTGATTGTTATTCTCTTTTTGGGATCCACTGCATTTTCTGCTTTTACTAAACTCAATGCACAAATATTTAAGCCCGCTCCTCCATCTATGAGAACATGTTTGACCCATGTTTTATGAATAAGCACTTCAATGTGTAGCGAAGCATTATGAGGATGTGTCAATGATACATCATATTGTGTTGGTATTTTGGTATGGTTTTGTCAATGATGTCAACACCTACTAAAACACTATCACTTTGGAGATCCAGCAGCATTCATCGGCAAGCAAGTAACTATTGCACAGTTACTGGTATATGGTTCACCGGCACTTGGAATGGCATGAAAGACACTTGGTAATGTCAAAGACATCGTGTGGACATCTTATCTTAATGAATTAATCATTGGTATATTCATATTTTCATATTTTCTTTTACCGACAAATAGGTCCAGGGTTACCTAGGGTTACACCGACAGGTTTATCTTTTCCAGATTAGCATGGCATGCTATGGAAATGATTACTTATTGTTGTAAATGCATTAAGCCGACATGTTCAATCGATTATTGCATCAGATATTATATTATTTGTAAAATGTATTTATTGTAATATCTTGTAGAGCCGACCTACTAAAATTGGTCTTAGGTTATGGTATAAAGGTAAGATCTTATTTGTAAGATCAAGTGTGGAATGCGAAAAAGAATTGTGTGAAGGTATATGCGAGATTAAACAGTGCAATACACGTAGACATCATTTGAAGGTGAAGCGAGGTTTTTGTGAAAGCATATCAGCATTACACCGGTACTGAATCCAGCATATGAAGATGTTATTTTGTGTAGTACATTCTTATTGGATTTAACCATCCAACTGTAGTCAGTGCGACTCCCATTTTGTGATTGAGCAGTGAGCTCTAGGCTATTGGCCTTTCTGCATGTGCAGACCCCATTTATTTATAGTTACTATCTGTAGTAGTATCATCTGATTGTGGGTAAGGTTTCCCACCGTGGTTTTTCCCCTTACAGGGTTTCCACGTACAAATATTGGTGTCATGTGTTGTGGATGACTTGTGTTTATGTTTCATGCATTAATCTTTACCAGTATAGCAATTAACTGTTAAAACTGTCTACTGGCATACTTAACCTGGTTTACCTGTATTAAGCATTAAGTTGGTTAAGTTGTTTTTGGTTTGAATTTATTTGACAACTGATTTACCCCCTCCTCTTAGTTGTCTCTGGGACCTAACATATTGTTCTATGAATGATATGAAATAAGGGGGTATGAGATGTCCCACCATGTTTTGAAATTGATCAACATCCAGATCTTTAGAGACTATTGTTTCTACTAGAGCCTTTTCCAATATCTCCTTATGCATTGGTGAGATTTTTAGAAGCTCTATGATTGATATCTGTGCGGGTGTTTTTCTTAATTGATCTACTAAGTTATAATGCCTCGAGGTAGAGGTTGTATCATTTGTTACACCCAGGAATGACACCTTAGCCTTACTCCAAGTAATGGAATGCACTGGTTTTGAGGGCATTTTATCCTTAACAATGATGACATTTACTACATTTTCATAGGTGTACGTATAATTTACCTTTGCTTTTTCTTTGTCATCTTGTGTATTTGAGGTTCCACCCTTTTCATAGTTAGGGAGTAGAGTTTTGAAGGTCAAATGTGATTCATTCATTTTGTGGCCATCTACAGTGATAACCTCATTGTCAATTAAATCTTGGATAAGATGTTTTAGCCTTTGATAGTCGTTAGTTTGATGTCCCTTGTTTCTATGAAAATCATAAAAATGATTGTCATTCCACCAACTTGGTTTAATTTTGGGCTCAAAATCTCTTGCTTTTGGTAATGTGATTAACTTGTTTGCAAGAAGTGTTTTTAAAGCCGATTCCAATGATTCCCCAATATTGGTAAACTTTCTGCAAGCATTTGAAAAGAAAGGTTTTGGTTTAACATTATCTTGGTTATTCAGTAGTGCTCGACTTAGGAGATTAAAAATAGGTTTGTTGGACACAAGATGCCACTGAGAAGGGGGGGGGGGGGGGTGAATCAATGGTTTCCAAAAACCTAACCCTTTTGATTTATAAGAGAGATTACCAGACAACAACCTAATAACCAAGTAATCCTACCGGTAATATAATCATAGCAACACAATGCAACCACATAGAGGGAACAACACATAACACCAGATGTACGAGGAAAACCCAAGATGGGAAAAAGCTCGGTGAGAAATGTTGCTGGGAACTATTACTCCAATCCAACCTCACAATCAAAACACTAATTGTAATATTTAGGATACCAACCCAAGGAGCACCAACCCCTACTGATTTATGGGCACCAACCCAAAGGAGCTACAACCCCTGCACCGAGCACCAATTCAGTGATCTACAATTAATATCATCAAATACAAAAGTGATAGCTGGGTTACAAATGAGTTTTGTAAGCACTCATGAATAATCCCTCTACCGGTTCACTCTTCTGTACCGGTCACCCTCTGCTCTGCTCTCTGTCTGTTCTAAATTAGTTCTCTCCTTTCTTCTTCTCACTTTCCCTCTCTCTATTCACCATAGCCTGCTGCTAATAACACACCTGTTCTGACTCTGCCCCTAGGATCAACTATCAGACCATACACTTGTTGCTGGTTCCTCTGCTTGCAGGTTTATTTATGCACCATTTCCTGCCGGTCAAATCTCCTCAAACACTCACTCATCTCACTCCACTCTCAGCTTCCTTTCTACTGGTTCTAGAACTACCAGTTCACTCGACTGTTGCCCTCTCAATAGCTTATCAACCAACCTTTGTCGTCACCGGTTTAACCCTCTATCAAACCCTCTTACTGGTTTCTCCCTGCTTACAGGTTTACCTCCAAAATTCTCAGTTGCTTCACTCTCATAGTTAGATCATTCCTGTGTAATCACCCTTTTCTTTCAACTAACATCACACCTTCTAGCAACATCATCAAACCTCTTCAATCATGAGTCGACATATTTATACCTGAGTTTTCCTGCCATGACCAATATTCAAATCTCTACCATGCTAGGGTACCTTCATGGACCTCGAGGCATACCATATCCAATCAAATCTCCTTCCATATATTGACCACCTGTAACTGATCACCAATCACCACCAATCATGCAGATTGCAATACACGTCTTCTATTTTTAGAAAACATGTCCCTATATATCGACCTTCTTCCATTAATCACATTGAATGATCTCTTGGTCTCATTCTCTAGGTCAGATCTGCAACTAGATATCCTTCCTCGGTCATAGCATCACGCAGATCTTTGTTCTTCATCGAGCCGCAAATCACTACAACATATCCCATGATTTCCTCAGTCGACATTAATGGCGACCTATCACCAACTACGTCACCAACACGACACTTTACCGACCTGTACATGCAAGTCACTTCAACTCCAGGTGTCATCTCTATTGGTATCCACCTCAGCTAAACCTCTGTGTTGGTTTTGATAGGATCACCGACTAATCACTTAACCGGTGTATGCTTCATACTACTGGTCCATCTTTCCTACCAGTTCTCTAACCCTGTTGGTACATCTCACCTTGCTGGTTAACCTTCATGTCTGCACTTCTCTTCATCAGGTGAGAGCCTTTCACCTTTGCCTCTTTGGTCTCTCACAAGTTGACATAGTATATCTACTATATTCACTGTAGATACCGGTAGATATGTTTACCGTTGGATAACTCTCTTGCTTGCACATGATGATACCCTTGATGACACCATGCCATCAATCTCCAACTGTTATGCACTTGTGGCAACACCTTTCTCCATCTACATCCTAGTAACTCCATGTTTGTGACTGCAGACACACTTGCATCCTTGTGCATCTGACTGATTCTCATCTCAACTAGTTTGTCAAGGTGGTAGAGTCATTTGTCTAAGTGACAAACCCATCACTCTTCATCTGTCCCAACAACTCATCATGCCTTCCCTGTTGATCCAGTGCATATCTTTTGATTTCATGCACCTAAGGCATCTTTGTGATTCACTAGTAGATCCAATGTGAGCCACCAATCTCCTTCCTTCTATTTTTATGTCTTATCTCATAGGTATATGATGCATTCCATGCATGCAGTGTACTAAGCCAAGTGTTAGCACTTACCGGTGGTAGTAGCTGGACTTGACATCTGCTTCCAACATTGTACTAATATGAAATTTCTGTCATTATCTTCAGTTAGGCACATAGGATCCGGTTGGGCACACTCACTGTTAGTCATATCTTCAGCCGGTGGGAGTCCATCAAACAACATACCGGTGGCTTGCACATACTTCACCTCTGGTGTTGATGTGATTCTTGTAACATTTCGTCTCTTCATCACAATCAACATGTCACTTCACTAGTGGGCACTTCATGCATACCAGTTGACATCAATGACTACATATCAACTATTATCCCATATCGGTTGTCCTGCTATACTAGTTGACATCAATGACAACATAATGCAAACAAGGTTGTTGTGGTTTAATACCGTTATTATTAGGTACTCCCTCATTAGCAATGTTTTTTTTTTTCGTCCAAAATTTTGGTTTATCATTGTTGTTGCGGTTGTTGTTGAAGTTAGAGAAATTACTTCCCTCCTTGTAGAGTTTCAACTCTCCTTTCTTGACCATATCATCCTCTATTTTTAAACCATTTTCAATCATTTTTACAAAATTAGGAGGACATTGTAATTTGAGTGCATAACTCTTTTCACTGGTATGATTGTCAATGAAGATGTCCATTTTCTCCTGATCTGGTACTAGTCAAGGGTATCTACTAAACAATCATCTCCATCACTATAGAAAACCCATGAAAGATTCCCCATTCTTTTTCTTGATGATACAAAAATCCAACATTACTATCTCATGCTATATGTTATATGAGTATTGTGAGATGAATTTGTTTATGAGCTCCTCAAGTGATCTAATCACAGGTGGTAATTTAGAGAATCATTCCATTGATTGACCACTCAAACTTCCGGGAAATAAATGCATGAGATAAGTTTCATTGTGCGCAAATTCCATACTCATGGTACAAAAATCCCTAGTGTGATATTGAGGATCTGTTTTCCTATCATATTTATCATATTTTGGGATTTCACAATGTTGTGGGAATGGTATTATGTTCAAACTTTTATCAAAAGGATATGGGCAGATATCCTCCAAGGAGTATCTTTTAGAAATTGTTCCATTCTGCATATTATGTATTTATTGTTGCAAAGTTTGCATTTGTTGAGTGAGAGTAAAAAGAGGATTATGAACATGAGTTCTTCTATCACCATGATCCCTTATTGTTTTATCTTGGTTCCTTGTGGTATCATCATGGTTTCTAGTTGTATCATCCTGATCTCCTCTCGCATCACTATTCACCTGATTTATGTTGTCATCATCTTGGTCATTGTTGTGTTGAGTATGGCTTGATTCAACATCTTTTGTTAGGAATTCTAGATCAAAACTTTGAGGTAATTTAGCCCCTAATTTTGCCAACATTAAGAAGTGTTTTTGTTTTTGGTTTTCTAACATTTTTTTCATCATTTTGTCAAATTTAGGATCTTGTTGAAGTTCTCTAATGGTCACATTAATTTCTTCCTCTTCTTTATCTATGTACCCAAATTGATGGTAAGTGGTATTTTCCTCTTCCATTTCTTGTTGTCCTTTCAATTGGTTGTATTGAGCTCTAGTCCATACTGGCATTGAATGTTTTTGAGATGTGTCTCAATAGGTGATCAATTGTTTAGGTAAATATGATAAGTTGATTCTACCACCTCTATTGGTACATTGGGATAAAGCGTCTCTTTATTGAAAGGCACGTGCTTGTAAGGTTTCTTCGTCAAACTCCATTCCATGACCACATAGATAGTTACAAAAACAATGTACAAATATGCGGTTTTTCAAGAGAAGTTTGCGGTTTATGTATAGAAACCTTCTCTTTTTCAAGAGTGCTTTATAACTAAGTTTCCTCTTTTTGAGACGACACAAAATGGTCATATAGGTATTGTGTTAATTTGCAAGTTTTTGATCCTAACGAGAGTACAAATTTTGTGGAATTTTGATATAACGAAGCTCAAAGAGGAATGATATATCCAATGGAAAGAAAAAGGTTAATTTGATCAAGTTTTGTAGTTTTGTGATAAAGGATGATAAATCCTGATAAGAAATTATGTTTGTAAGACTAGTTTTATCAAAGAAAAGTTATTATGCACTTTCAAATATTGGATCTAAAACTTTTTGAGATGAATACTTGTATAAACTTTAAGTGTAATCTAGCCTTATGTGTAAATTTCACAAGAAACTTGTTTGTTTGACTAGTTATAAACTCTGTGACAATTGAAATAAGATCTTCTCGAAAATGGGTATCCAAATATGTTTTCAAAATTTTCTGGTGACAAGTGAAAGTGCCCTTTGTTTTGAATGCACTAGAACAGATGCACTGAATGTTTTAACAAATGTGCTACCAGACATCTTAAATGCACTGCTATGTGTTTCAAAAGCGCTACTATTTTTTGCACATGCGCTAATGTGTGTTGTAAATGCACTAATGTTTTGTAAATGCACTACAGGACTACACAAATGCACTAAAAAGTGTTGTTTATGCACTACACTATTTTTCAAATGCGCTGCAGAATGTTTCAAATGCATGATTGTGTTGTAAATGAGTGATTCTATGTTGTTCTTTACAAATTTTCAATTCTCTGTTGTTTTCAAAAGAGATGATTTTTCTGTTTCGATTTAAGAATTGTAAACACAACAAACACAATGTTTGAAAAATAGAATTGAAAAGACAAGCAAAATTCTTATGACAGGCCATGACAATAGTTGTTGAATCTCACGTGGGTTTCCTCGAGGCTATGCTATTCAAAGTGGATACTTAGATGCTTGACCCCACTCGCTCCACTCCATGACACTCACTTCTCTGGGGCAACCAAGCATCAGTTCCCATGAAAAATCCTCATCGAAAACTTCATATATCTACTAAGAATCATATGTGTGTGTCTCATCAGAGGTCTGACTTCCTGTACCAACAACTAGAAGGAGTTTGGCTTCTATACAAGAGTGTTTTTAGTAAGGTCATCCAGTCGAGTGGCCATACATGCGGCGTGTTACACTCCGTTAAGGAAGGCCTCCCAGCCTATAGAGGTTAGACTCTATAGAGTTTATGGGGAGTCATAATGTCAGTATGGATTAATCAACACTCGTTGCATGTAACTTTCGTTACAAATACAATCTATCTATAGTGGTTTGGAAGAGCTTGTCTTTAGCCCGTTACCTTTTGGGTCGTTCCCTCTCACTAGCCCTATTGGCAACTCAGGAGGTAGGCCCTCTAAAGTTTATACAATAAAAATGGGTTTGGTTTTCTGATCACCTGGTTAAGGTGAGACCATACTAACCTACCACTTTGGAAGCATAGTGACCACTCAATTAATTAACCCTCTAAATTAGTCTAAGTGCAACTATTCTAAGAAGACAAAAATGCAAGTTGCATGCTGTAAATTGAACCCCTAGTTAAGTTATGTGAAGAAAAAATGATTAATTTATGAGCCCCTAATTATTATAGATGTATGAATGCATGTAGAACACCTACAAAACCACTAGTCAGTAGTTTGAGAGATTTTGTCTTCGACGGTTGAAAAGAGCTACCAGTGTTAGATAGCAACATGTTATAAATTGAAATCTACAAGAACAAATGTGCTAAAACAACATATGCATTAACACTTAATGAAAATTCCCTACCTAAATAAACAAATGCACTAACCTACATTATAAATGTGCTAGCCTATGTTACAAATGCGCTAAATGCTAACAAATATGCCAACTAAACTGATAAATGCACTACTAAAAGACACAAATGCACTACCAGAAACTAGAAATGCACTACATTGAGCAACATACGTGCTAAACGGTATTACGAATGCGTTAAAAAGATCTGCAAATGTGCTACTCTACTAACACTACAAGAATGAAAGAGAGAAGATAGAAAGTGAGGCTCTGCCCCACTGTGGGTGCCAAAATGTGTAACTTGGAAATATTTCAAGAATGAACCTGCAAGATTTTGTTAGTTTCACAATAATATAAACCTACAGGAAATTGCAAAATTACCAATGAAACATTTAAAAGAGATATACTTCAAATAGAAAACCTCAACTGACTGTCTCATTGTGTCTTTATTTGATGAATGGACTGATATCTAGATTTTTGATAAAAGCTAAATAATTGTGCAAAACTATATGAAAATGATTAATCTAAAATGCCAAAGGCACACTGTAAATTGCTAAAATGCTTGATTGCTAAAACTTACGTGAATGCAAGATAACTCTTAGATGACTATTATCTCTAATATTCTTAGGAAATGCCCTTTTTATAGATTTTCATGAGAAAAAATCGCATGTGGCAGAGATCAATAGTTGAGATTTATTCTTGCAAGATCAATGGCTATGAAGAGATTGGTTGGAATGTGAGAGAAAATGGTGGGAGAGACCAAGTGTCAGAAGTCTCACCTTGACTGGAGTTGAATACTTGAGAGAATATAGGACGGTTGGAGAATATTTAGGGATGTTGAGACAAGTGGACTCAACTTCCTCCAAGAATGTAGGGAGGTTGGAGAAAATATAGAAGAATTGAAAATGTGTGTACGCAATTATTTCATTTAAGAGATGGAAGTTGAATATAAATATAACTATTAATTTTTTTTTTAACCATAAAATCATGAGTTGGCAAGATTGAGTGATGTAGAGATGAGGTGAGTTGGAAAAGAAGATTAAATAATTGTGGAATTATTTTATTAATCAAGACTTTAGAAAAATTCATAATGGATGATTAAATATTTAATAAGATTGATATTGAAGAATGGCTAAATGAATTAAATTAATTAACCTTTTCAATTTAACTATTTAAAAGAGGAATAAGCATTAAATTGAATTAAATAATTAAACTTTTCAATTTAACTATTTAATAAAGGAATGAGCATTAAATGAATAATATTCATAGCCAATTTTGAGTGTACATAGTTATCATTGTAATGGGTATGGTCATAGAAGTTATGAATGTAAAAGAAATACATTTCAGTCCTCCAATAGTTTATGAAATTCATCATTCAATGATGATATAAAATGCTATCATTGTCAAAATTTGTGTCACATTGCAAAACATGGCAAGCTTAGGCCAACTAAGAAAAAGAAGATAGTGTTAACCTTAGAACCCGAAGCAAATTCAGATTAAAAAAAATAGCAGAAAACAAGAAAGAAACCAAATGAGTTTGGGTTGAAAAGGGTAAGGACACGACTGAATCTTGTTTGATTATTCAAATTGCCCTGCATGCTGAAAGGAAAAACTTATGGGTAGTAGACAGTGGGTGCTCTAACCACATGACTGGTGATAAGAAGAAATTCATTAAACTTGAAGATTGGAATGGTGGCTCAGTGAGGTTTGGAGATAACTCTTCAATCAAGATAAAAGGCAAAGGTAGACTATCTTGGCACTTTGGAGGAATTGATTATGTGTTGCATTGTGTTTGTGTTTGATGTCAACACTAGTTGTTTTGTTGTCTACCGGGTTCTGATAGAGTGGTTGGAATTTGATGATGATCTGGAGATTTTTCTTCAGTATTCTCCGGTATGCTCCGACTATTGGAATTGGTTTAGATTAGTTATTCATGTGTTCTTGATGCATATCTCATTCAGTTGGTTTGGGATTTGATGATCCAGAAGCTATCATTTGTTCTAGTAAGCCTTTTGGTTATCGATAAGGTTTTACCGACAAAGATTTGTTGAATATCTTTTCATGAATCTAATAAGTGGTGTTGGTGCGACTTCTAGAAGGTTATCAGGATGCTGATAGTTATCACGTTCATGTTCAAGTTGATCGGTGGTGTTTCATTTGGCTTATGGTGACTATTTTAGGTCCAGTCTTATTCTACTAGTTTATGGACCGGTTTATGTAACATGTTGGTTGATGCTCCCGATGTGTTACCAATGGGATTTTCAGTCTTAGGCCAACTTGGTTTATCATTGGTTTGTGGGTTTATGTAATGGATTTCTTGTATTATCTTCTTGGTGGCCGACTTAATTGTTTAGGTCCCGGGTTGGTATACATATGATGTAAAATCTCTTTGTAGATCATGGTTACAAAAGGTTATGGGATTATTTGCATGCGAATAAAATTGTAATCATATGCAGAGGTTTTGGTATATCATAGGTGATCGAATTGGGTTTGTATAATAGGTTTAAGACCTTCAGTATTGAGCTTAACCGAAACTGTACTCAGGCATAGGAGATGCTATTCTTGCAGTTCACTCATCTTTCTGGATTTATTTTATAGTCAGTGAGGCTCCATTTGTGATGAGCAGCGTGCTCTAGGCTATTGACATTCCTACATGTGTAGGCCCCTCTTAATTTAATTGCATACTTACTGTAGAAGTATTATCTGACTGTGGGTAGGCTTCCCACCTTGGTTTTTCCCTTTACCGAGTTTTCCACATACAAATCTCTGTGTTATGTGTTGTGGATGGATGGTAATTGTTCTATGATTTATGTTTGTGCTTAAATGATATATTTGCTATTCCAGTAAAAGGTTTTGTAAGCTTAAAGTTTCATAATCTATTGACAACTGATTCACCCCCCCTCTTAGTTCTCCACCGGTTATCCTAACAATTGGTATCAGAGCCTAGTCCTCTTTATATAAGCTTAACCACCTAAGGAAGATCCTATGGCATCTAATTGTTCATCTGCAGCTGCTTTCCAGAGAGAAAGCCCTAAGATTGATTCAACAAATTACAGAGTATGGAAGATTCAGATGGAGACTCATTTAAGATGTATTGGGAAAGAGATTTGAGATATCACTGAGAAAGGATATACCCCTTATAATCTAGCATCTAGCAATCCTCCTCCAACAGACTTGGATAAGAACATTGAAAATGACTGTAGAGATAGAGAAGCCCTCTTGAGTACACTTTTTGATCAATAAATAATGGGATTAATGGACAAATCATCTGTAAAAGCTATATGGGATTAGTTAGAGACTCTGAATGAAGGTGACCCTACTCAGATTAATGAACAAATCATCTTTTGAGTGTAGGACAGTTGGTGGATAAGGGATTTTAATTACAGTTCAAGGATGGAAAATGAAAAATCATCAACAGAACTGGATTGGAGATTGCAACCAATACTTAGACTAAAGGTAACATTTTTCATTTGAACTTTGGTGAGAAGACATGTTTGATTGCACAAATTGATGAGAGTTGGATATGGCATAAGAGATTGTGTCATTTGAATTTTGATTGCATTTTAAAGATCAGTTCAAATAAGGCAATTAGAGATATACTGAAGATTGTGAAGCCCTATAATCTAGTATGCAAGGAATGTCAAATGGGAAAGCAGGTTAGAACTTTTTTCAAGAGTATACAAGACAAATCTAATGATGTTCTTGATCTTATTCATACTAATTTATGTGGTCTTGCTAGGATAAAAAGTTTTTCAGGGAGTTATATATCATGCTAATCATTGATGACTATTCTAGAATGATGTGGGTTACTTTTCTAAGGGAGAAATCTGAAGCCTTTAAAAATTTCAAGATCTTTAAAGCTAAAGTTGAGATAAAGATAAGGTTGAAGATTAAGTGCTTAAGGTATGATCAAGGTGGTGAATTCACATCCGGTGAATTTAATAGTTATTGTGAGAAGAATGGGATAAGGAGACAGTTGTCTTCACCCCAGACACCTCAACAGAATGGTGTTGTGGAAAGAAAGAACATGACTATCTTGGATGCAACTAGAACTATGATGATGGAAGCTAATATGCCTCATATCTATTGGAGAGAAGCTGTGAGCACGATGATATACACATTCAACAGAGTTCATATCAAAGGAGATACCAGTAAAACACCTTATACGTCTTTAGGAATAAATTCAATGAGAATGGACAAGCTATGAGGAATAAGGCTAGATTGGTATGTAAAGGATATTCTTAGAAGGAAGGAATTGATTATGATGAGACTTTTTCTCCGGTAGCTAGGATTGAAGTTGTGAGATTATTTCTTACTTATGTTGCACATAAGAAAAACAAGGTTTATCAGATGGATGTTAAGTGTGCATTTTTGAATGGAGATCTTAAAGAGGAAGTTTATATTGAGTAGCCTGATGGATTTTCACTTTCAGATGACAAAAAGACAGTTTGCAGGTTAAGGAAATCTTTATATGGATTGAAACAAGCCCTTAGAGCTTGGTATGCTAGATTGGACAAATATATTTTGAAGCTTGGTTTCACTAAAGTTAATGCTGACAATAACTTATATTATAATTTCACAGATGATGTCATATTGATTATTGAAGTCTTTGTTGATGATATCATTTTTAGAGGTGAGGATAAGTTATGTATGGAATTCTCTGATAATATGAAGAATGAATTTGAGATGTCTATGATTGGGGAGATGAAATTTTTCTTAGGTTTGTAGATTACTCAGAGTGATAAAGGTATTTTCATCTGTCAAACTAAGTATGTTAGAGAGTCGTTGAAGAAATTTGGTATGGAAAATTCTAAACTGGTCGGTACTCCTATAGTTACAAGTGAGAAATTGACAAAGAAAGATGCATTAGCTTCGGTAAATCCTACAAGGTATAAATCTATGATTGGAGGTTTGTTATATTTGACTCAGACTAGATTGGATATAATAAATGCAATTTGTATTGTATCTGTATATGGTGAAAATGGATAAAAACAATTATATTGAAAGACTAAATGGATTCAACCATAAAACCCTAGCCTAACAACAACAAAGATCCACCATAACATATGAAGATTACCTAAGACAATGCAAATCAAATGAAAGCACAAAGATTATACCATCACATGTCCAATAGGGTTTTGGATCTCCATTCTTCCTATCTCCATTGATCTTGCTTGATATATTTTCTCTCAGATTTTATATGTGCATAAGAGCTCAAAAAAGAAAAGAAATGTGGTTGGTGTAGGATTGCATATGAAAGTTCAAAAGCATAGTGTAGTCAAGTAGTCCACCTAGGGTTTGATAATGAAGGAAGCCTCTCCTTATATAGAAGACACTATAAGAAATGGAGGGATAAGATTGAGAGGTGTAAAAGAGGTCGGCTATGATTAGAGGGTAGGTAGAGGAAATAATCAAAGGGGTAGGTAGTGTAGGAATTAAGAGATGAATGACATGTGTCATGGGTAGAAAAGGTTAATGAATTAATTAAATAAATAAAGATTTATTTAATTAATAGAAGAAGTGGGATAATTAAATAAATAAAATATTTATTTAATTTAGGAAAAGGATAATTTAAATAAATAAAAGGTATTTATTTAAATGAGAAATAAGGCTAGAAGAGGATAAATGAATTAATTAAATAAATAAAGATTTATTTAATTAATAGAAGAATTAGGCTTAGATAATTAAATAAAATAAAATATTTATTTAATTAGACATGACAATTTTAGGTGTCTACATTTTGCCCCTCTTTGAGACAATGCAGCTTGTTGTGTTGTTTCAAAGAAGATAAGATGAACTGATACAAAGTTGCCCCAAGATGAGAATGATATGCCCCCTCGAGAGATTGGATGAAAATATCTGGAAAGATCGCAGACAATCTCTCGATAAGAAAGAAAGGCTAGAATGGACTGACCGGATAAAGTGATAGAGTCACGGGATGATGAAGACTGGCTAGGGAAACGAGGGCTAGTGCGAGGGCTAGGGTAGTCTATAAGATAGACCACAAGGGGAAAACATCCTCATTGTCATCCACACATCCAAGAGATCAGAGTGTAGAGAGAGAATAGAGCAACAAAAGTCAACAACGATGGCATTGGTTCACAGATTCGATCGCGTTCGCCGATTTCAGAGGCGAGCCGATGCAAGAGAACCGGTAAGTACCACAAAACCTCCTTGTAATTTGTCGCAATAAATGTTGTCATAAATGCATGTTAGGTAGGGTAATATGTCTTCTAGGTCGAATCGACAGTTCTATGATGAACATATGTTGTCGATTGGATAAGCTGCTGAGAGGATACACTCAAGCAGGTCCTCTAGGGAAGACTAGGATAGATCGAGGCACTTTGTGATTAATAGTGAGTACCAAGACATAGTACTTTGAGATGAACAAGGAGTACTAAAATATGAGCAACACTTTGTGATGAACAATGAGTGCAAATGTGAGCAACACTTTGTGATAAATAGTGAGTGCAAAACACGTAGTACTTTGTAATGAACAGGGAGTACCACTAGGATAATCAGCAATGCTTTGTGATGAACAATGAGTGTCACTAGAATAGAGTACCATATGCACTTAGATGAAAAGTAGCATTTTGTGATGAACAGGGAATGCCACTATGACTGACATGATTGATTTGCTTGACTGGAGGAGTATTTGCCTATGCTGGAGTCACGGGAGAGATTCCCATCGAGTCAGAGGTTGCAACTAGAGTTGACATTCGAGGACAGAGCTGCCATTGAGGGTATGGATTTACACCACATTTTGTATGTGCCTGAGTTTCGAGTGAACATGGGTTTGCTGACTGCGCTGGCTAAGAGATGGCACTTAGAGGCTTGTACATTTCATTTACCGATGGGTGAGATGACAGTCACCTTGGAGGATGTATACCGGATATTGAGGATACCGATCGATGGGGAGTTAGTACCTTATGATCGAGACAGAGATAGGGATGCATTGAGACGAGTATTCTGAGACCCAGGACTGGATATGAGGGCAGGACATGTCGCATGGGACATGACGACAGCGACAGGACTAGCACTACTAGCAGTACTAGGAGGAGTGATCAGTGGATTCCTGTGTCCAGATAGGGCGACATGAGGGTTGGCTGTGGACTGGGGGAGTACCTTGGAGACACTGGTTACACAACACACTAGATATGCCTGGGGACCGTGTGTGCTGGCACACTTGTACTATGAGCTGCATCAGTTTGTGTATCATGGATCTGTAGGATTGGGCTAAAGAGTTACCTTGTTGCAGGTATGGGCCTATGAGCATCTACCGGTTACCCGACCGATACACTTCAGGGGCAGAGGTCATGGACATAGCTTCGTGCATCTGGATGATATGATTACCTCACAACCATAGATTGGCAGGTTGGAGTACTGGCGTCGAGTCTTGGATGAGATCGACACTATGATATGGAGGCTATACCTTGGGTGCGAGTAGTGGGAGGATGATGCAGTAGAGTTACCATACACCTTCCGGAGTAGATATTTGATTGGGCAGACGCCCTATGTATTGGAGAGGTAGCTAGTGGATAGAGTGGGTAGACAGTTTGGCAGGATTCAATGAATAATCTTTGAGTATCTGGAAAGCCTATTGACAGTTATCATCCCATTTGAATTTGATGTTTTTATGTAGCAAGGGCTGAAAGGGATTACATTTATCTGCAAGTTGTGCTATGAATCTTCGTATGGACTGAAGTCTCCCTTGTAAAGACTGAAGTTGACTGATATTTCTTGGTGGTTGCATCTCTAGGATGGCCTTGAATTTTGCTGGATCGGCTTCGATTCCTCTTTTTGATACAATGAATCCTAGGAGCTTCCTGGAGGTAACTCCAAAGACACATTTCTTGGGGTTTAATCTTACTTTGTATTTTTCCAATTGATCAAAGATGACTGAAAGTATGTCCAAATGTGTATCTCTATCTACTGATTTTCCCAAGAGGTCGTCAACATAATCTTCCACAGTAACGTGCATGAGATCATGAGAGATAGTAGTCATGGCTCTTTGATATGTAGCGCCTGCATTTTTTAGCCCAAAGGGCATGACATTCCAATAGAAGGTTCCCCAAGGACAAGTGAATGCTGTTTTGTGTTGATCCTCGGATGTGATCTTTATTTGATTATAACCAGAGAATCCATCCATCAATGATAACATTTCATGACTTGCTGTGAGATCTACAATGAAATCTATGTTTGGTAATGGAAAGTCATCCTTAGGACAAGCTTTGTTGATGTCTCTGAAATCTGTACATATTCTGATGCTACAATCTGGTTTACTGATAGGTACTAAGTTGGAGATCCATTCAAGATAATCAATTAGGTGTATGAATCCGACATCCAATAATTTCTCAAGTTCTGCTTTGACTAGTAATGCTACTTGTGGATGCATCTTTCTTAATTTTTGTTTCACTGGTTTTGGCCCCCGTTTAACTATCAAATGGTGCATTACCAAATCTAGATCCAATCCAGGCATATCAGTGTATGACCATGCAAAGTTGATTTGTCGTTCCGTGAAGAAACTTATGAATTTTGACCTTTCTGACTCTGTCAAAGATTGAGCCAGGAATATGTTGTGTGGAACTTCTTTTGTACCAATGTTTGTTTTGATAGTCTCCTCTACCAACATGGATGACTTTTCTTCATATGATGCTAGGAGAATGTCGAGCCTTCCATCTTCGGGTGTCTCGGAGAGGTTTTTGCCCTCAGATGCATCCTTTCTTTTTACTTTTTTGGGGTCAAACAATGCCACAATGTGGTTTTCGCCATAAGATCCTTGGTTTGTTTTTATTTAATTATTTTTGTGACTGGAAGGTCCGACACCCTCACCAAAATATGCCACGCTGTTGAGTTCTATAGTGTATCTTGCTTTATGATCCCCAGGGGGAATATCCTCTCTATGCCTAGATAGTCAATAAAAGCTTCATCATTTTGGAATGTGTCAAACTGTGCAGGTCCTTCATGGTCCCAGTCAATAAGTTGGTGGTGGACAAGGGGAAGGCCTTTGATGTCTTCAAAGTTAGCGGGGCTAAGAGTGAAGATGCAGTTATATTCAGGTATGTCAAGGTAGTTATCGAGGTCATCGTTGGCACTCTCCTCATCAGTCTTGATCATGAATGAATCCAAATTATCATCACTAGTAGCACATTTTGAGACAGGTGTTCTCATTCTATGTGATTTTGTTGGTGTAAATAATTATTCATCATGGATATTATTACACTTACTTAAGTTTACTTAGGATAATGCATTTCATAGTAGTTTGGATATGAGACACTTGGGTGTTTGTGCCACATTGGGATAGTGTGTGTAGGAGAAATTCCACCTCTTATGGTGTTGATCTTGTTATTACACTATCATATCCACTTATTGTGGAGTGATAATTCCACCTTCGGTGGGTGATCCACCTCATGTGGAATATTATATTATTTCTCCTACCTACCCACACCTATTTCCTACCTACCCTTGTTTCTTATTGAGCCACATGTCATACTTGTGTGCTCATACATATCCCTAGCCTTGCCTATATAAGCAGACTCATCTACATTGTATGTAACAATTATTGATCATTTTCTATTGATGAGAATACAGTTTATTCTTATCCCATATTATGTCTCTTTCATGTACATTTCAATGACTTCTTGATCTTGGCAAAATCCAACATGGTATCAGAGCTATTGGAGTCTCATTGATTTGTCTTGAAGAGGCATTATTGTGACGTCAAGAGGCAGATCTGAGGAGCATCGTCATTTGGAGGCGTCCTAGACCAGATCCGACCTCTCCATTGCGTCCGGAAGGCCATTTCCATGAATTTTGGTTATAAAGTTGGCCTATTTTGGTGAGGAAAAATTTTTTCCCCAATTTTGCTTATCGTACGGATTTTTCGAATATTTTATATATATTTTTCAAAAAAAAAAAAAAAAATTTCTGAAAAATTGTTTCAAAAAATCAAAAATCAAAAAATTTGAAAAATTTGAAAAAAAATCGAAAAAATTGAAAAGGCAAAGCAAAAAATCAAAATTTTTTTTTGGTTTTTGGGGGGTCCGCAGACCCCCCCCGTACGCGTGTTGCAGGTTGTGTGCAGAGAACGTACCTTCCGTCTGCCGTCGTACTCTGCCATCGCATCCGTGTCAGCGCCTCGGCCTCTGCTTCGGGCTCCGTCCGCCGGTGCCCGTACCACCTGCAGCCGCCGACGTATTCCTGTGCCGCATCTCCTTCGCCGCCTCCCGTGCAGCTGCTCCGCGCCGACAACCTGCATCACCTCCCGGACTCCGGCGCAGCTCCTGACCTCCCGGCGCCGACACACCCGCGCCGCACCACAGGCTCCTTCCTCCGGCTGCTCCCGGCGCCGCCCGCGCCACGCTCCCGGCTCCGCCCACGCTCTCGGCTCCTAGCGCTGCCTCCCACCTGCAGGTGCCACGTCACCCAGACACGCAGATTCCCAGAGACAGCTCATCCGCCACGTGGGAGATCCGTACGCAGAGTCAGAAAACTGTACATCAGCGTCAGCTTTCCGTACAGTCACACGTCAGCGCGCCACATCATCGCCCAGTCACCCTGCCACGTCATCCGTCCGTACAGTACGGACGCACAGTCAGCCAGGCAGTGAAGTTTTGGTGATGGTCATACGGCCGTCAAATTTAACACAGTGAATTGCTGACGTCAGCGCCACATCAGCAGGAAAATGCAGTTTTTGGTGACTGTCCCTGAGTAATCCCAATTTTTGCAACTTCAGAGGCTTCGTTTGGGGTCATCCGACCTCCTTTTTGGGTGCCGTTTTTTTTGAAAGTGCATATTTTTTTGTCTACTTTCACATGATGCTATCAGATTGATGCCATTGTAAGTAGAAATTGTACTTTCAGACTTAGGCCATTTTTGGCTCTCTTGGTACTTGTATATTTGCTTGAATCTCAGTTAGATTCATTGCACTATTGATTGAAGTCTCTTGTATCTCATTTGAGAAGTTGTAAAATCTGCATCATAAACCCACTTTGCCTTGTTTTGCAAGTGGCTCATTGTAATTGCACTAAGTATAAAGTGCCAAAATCATCACTTTTGGGGGGGTACTTTGATTGATTGAATTTGGGGGGTGTCTCTTGTGCTTTTGTGCTCTTGTGTTCCTTCCTTTTTGCTACTATGGGTTCTTCTAAGTTTCCTCTCTTAACTCCACATAATTATGCTACTTGGAAAATTGATGCATGGAGTAAACTTATGGAGAAAGGACTCACTCATTACATTGATGGAACTATTGTTGCTCCAGCTGATCCTAAGGCTGATCCAGTTGGTCACTTAGATTGGCGCACTAAAAATATCATGGCAATTGGTACCTTAAGAAAGTATGTATCAAAGGATCTCATTTTTCATATTGAGAAATGCACTCTAATCAAGGATGCTTGGCAAAAGTTTCAAGACTTGTATGGTCAAGTTGATGAGATTAGGGGATATCAAATTGATAGTGATCTCACCATGTTAGATCCCAAGAACTTTGATACTATACAAGATTATGTCACTAAGGCAAATGAGTTGAGGGCACAACTCAAAGATTGTGGCATTGATAAGAAGGATACTCAATTGATATTCAACTTGATAGGCAAGCTTCCACAAGAATATGCAGCATTTGTTTCTAGTTTCCAAACTCATAGGATGACAATGGGTTCAAGCTACAAAATGCCTACATTTGATGCTTTCAATGAAATGTTGATGATGGAACAAACTAAGTTGATAAGCATGGGCATTCTTAAGACTTCTTCTAAGTCTCAAGCATTAGTGGCAAATCAAGGGAACAAAGGAAATCAAGGAAAGGACAACTCAAACAAGAAGAAATGGCAATCCAAGCCTAAGGAAAAAGCACAATCTTCTCCACAACAAGGAGATTCATCTTCTTCCAAGAAAGATAATTCACCAAAGAGAGAGAGACCTACTTGTGCTTATTGTAAAAAGATTGGTCATGAGGAACATCGTTGCCATACTAAGAAGATTGATGAGCTCACACATATCATCAAAAAGCATAACATTGATTTGCCTAAAGTCTACAAGAAGGATGATTCATCAACTTCAACTTCCTCACATTCAAAAGGAAAAGCGCAAGCATTCATGGCTTCTACAAGTGGAAAGACTCACTCTTTTGGAACAAGAAAAGGACAAGCTCTATGTGCTACAACAAATCATACTTCAGAGAGATGGCTTCTAGATTCAGGGGCTTCTCATCATATGGCATCTTCACAGTCTATGTTCTCTACATTTGAGCCTTGCACCATGCCACAGATTTTGATGGGCAATCATACATACATGGATGTGATTGGGAAAGGATCTATTGACATTGGGGATAACTCCTTCAATGATGTGTTGTGTGTACCCCACTTGACAAACAATCTCCTTTCTATCTATCAAATCACACATGGCACAACTAAGAGAGTTGTGGAGTTCACACCTGACTCAGTTTTTATTAGAGACATGGAGACTAGAGCAATCATTGCAACTGGGGTGGTTGATCATGCATCTCAGTTATACTCCTTTTCAGATTTTGTTGATGATGATGATTTCACATTTGATGATTCTACTCATTATGATCACACTTGTGATAGTTCAGATTTTGAGGAGAACTTTGGACACTTGAACATGGGGATTCTCACATGTAACCCAGTTCTTGAGTCTTGTACTTCATCTTCTCATATTGATATCACATCACCTATTGCACCTGATGATGCAGATAGTGCGACAGTTTTGCCTACATGTGATTCAGTGCAGCAGGATATACCTTGTCTTCCAGCTTCAGATTCATGGGATGATTACTTGACAGACATTGCAGGTTTGTTTGTGGAATCCTACATTGCAGATTTGGGAGACATCATTGATGACACACATCTTCTCTTTGATGAAGATGATCCTTCTTCGATTGTTGCGAGGGCACACTCTGACCCTCTTGTTCATTCTCTACATGATCATTCTTTCGAGGTTGACATGATTGTGGATACTTATGTACAACAGTTGGAGGAGGTCTCTTTATTCTTTGAGGAGACACATGAGTCTTTGGATATTGTTCTACATCCATCTCCACTAGATGTTGGAGTTCCTTTTTCAGCAGTATGGCACAGTTTACCATCTTTGGAAGGGGTATCTTTCAGCATCGACATGGGGACACTTGAGCAGTTTTCAGAGATTCCTTTCATCATGAGTTTTCTTCATACATCTTCCCTTCATGATTGGGGAGACTTCATGGATACACCTTTGGTTTTGTTTCTTCCTAAGGGGAGGAATGTTGTTCGACGTTCATGGAGCAGTTTCTTCATACATCGAGCCTCTATCATTGGTGCAGATTCTTCATTGAGGGATGATCACAGTTTGACTTCTCTTCTTCTCTCGTATGGGGGGGACTTTTTCCTCACATGGGGTTTTGTTCCTCACATACTTCTTTGAGAGTTCTCTTGTATAGCTTTCATCTCTTCTTTTGGGGGAGGGTTTTTTCCCATTGGGTTTTTCTCTCTTTCCCCACTTTGTGAGAGATTTCATTGGTTTGCATGCATTTGCATTTGTGCATGGGTACCTAACATGGCCTCGTAGCCGGGACCCATCTTGCATTGCTTAGTTGCATTGTAGACTTAAGTGCATTCCCCTAAGTTGCACTTAAGGGGGGGTGTTGGTGTAAATAATTATTCATCATGGATATTATTACACTTACTTAAGTTTACTTAGGATAATGCATTTCATAGTAGTTTGGATATGAGACACTTGGGTGTTTGTGCCACATTGGGATAGTGTGTGTAGGAGAAATTCCACCTCTTATGGTGTTGATCTTGTTATTACACTATCATATCCACTTATTGTGGAGTGATAATTCCACCTTCGGTGGGTGATCCACCTCATGTGGAATATTATATTATTTCTCCTACCTACCCACACCTATTTCCTACCTACCCTTGTTTCTTATTGAGCCACATGTCATACTTGTGTGCTCATACATATCCCTAGCCTTGCCTATATAAGCAGGCTCATCTACATTGTATGTAACAATTATTGATCATTTTCTATTGATGAGAATACAGTTTATTCTTATCCCATATTATGTCTCTTTCATGTACATTTCAATGACTTCTTGATCTTGGCAAAATCCAACAGATTTCAACCTAGAACCTAGAGACAAGGACTGTGTGGAATCCTTAGGGGTTGTTTCTTCACCAACTTTGAATTTTTCATAAAATTCCTCTTCTTCTGTGGGTTCATCTGGCTCTCTGAATGTCTCAGTGAGCTCGTAGTCACTGGAGGATTTGTCTGAACCCCATTCCCATTCATTGGAGTCTATGGAATAGCGATTTTCTTGTTGAATTTTGGCAGCTTTGATTTGTAATGCTTCTTCTATCTTTTGAGTATGAACCGTGGAAGTCATGAAACCAAGTCCTTTGTAACGTTCTTTTTTGAATGTCAATTCAGGTTGTAAAGGTTCAATGATCCTTCCTTTCTTAACCCAAGAGGACTTTTGCCATCATACTCAAATTTTTGTAGAATCTTGAACCCTTTGCCATACTTCTCACATGGTAAACTGATGTGATCTTGTGTATCATTTTCAAGGTCTTTTTAAAGAATTTTGTATAAGTCTTCTTCTTCCAGTTCACCCCATTTTTGGAAGATTGTAGGATCCCATTCAAGTGTAATGATAGATACTCGCTTAGTAGGATGTGGTTGTCCATATTCTTTTGGTGAATTCATGACTTGTTGTAAGTACATGGTCTGATTCAAAGTGTATTCACCCATGCCCTTGTCCTAGAAATTCCCTTTAAGCTCACCTTGTTTTGAGGTCGAAGGTTTTAATGATTCAGGATCAATGTATGCAGAAGAAGGAACAGCTTCGCGATTACTTGGAATGATCGTCTCAATTTTCGATCTCAAGTTATTGCAATATATGAATGGATTAGGATCACCATTAACTGTTATTTCAACTCCATTGTGGGGAAACTTAATGAATTGGTGATATGTAGATGGGACTGCCCTCATTTCATGAGTCCAAGGATGTCCTAGCAATATGTTGTATGTGAGCTCCAGGTCTAGAACTTGACAAACCACATCCTTTGTAACTGGCCCAACTCTGAGAGGTAAGGTGAGTGTGCCTTTGGATGAATGCTCTTTGTCATCATATGCCTTGATGGTAATTTTGTTTGTAGCATTCACAACTTTATCAGAATATCCCAATTGTTTAATAGTGCTCAATGTACAAATATTTAGACCTGCTCCTCCATCTATCAGGACTTGTTTTATGCGGTGTTTGTGTATGAAGGCTTCAATGTGTAAAGGTGCATTATGCGGCTGACTTATGGAGGCGTCATCAATTTCTGTGAATGTAAGGGAGTGTGGAATGGAAAGGTATCCCACCATGGCTTGAAACTGGTCCACGTTCAAATCAGTAGGAACAACAGTTTCTCTCAAGATTTTGTTAAGAATGGATTTATGAGCAGGGGATATGTGTAGGATCTCAAGAATGGAGATGAGCGTGGGTGTCTTCCCTAACTGTTCTACAAGGTCATACTCAGGTTTGGTGGATGAGGAAGTGGTGTTCTTGGCTGGAGCACCTTGCAAAGTGAATTTACCTTGACGTGTTGTAACATGACATTTAGAGGTAGGTTCAGAAGAAGATCCAATGCCTTTTAGAACAATCTTGGGTCTTTGGGTAGAATTCTCAGGTGTTTTGTCCTTGATGATAATGGTAGAGACATAATTGTCCATTGAGATGAGATTGATAGTTGAATCATAGTTATAGGATGCTCTGGTATAGTTGGTCTGATCATCTATGGCTGGAGCTTTTCCCTTGTCAGGCTTTGGGAATGGTTGCTTAAACATTTCATGTTCTTGATTGGATGAGTGCCCTTCAATTTCAATGTCACCTTTATCAATGAGATCTTGTATGATGTTCTTCAGTCGATGGCAATTTCCTGTCTTATGACCCTTGCTCTTATGAAATTCACAATATTCATCATCATTCCACCAATTTGGTTTCACCTTTGGTTCATATGGAGGAAAATCTAGAATAGTGATTACCTTGTTTGCCACTAGCTTTTTGAAAACTGACTCAAGTGGTTCTCCCAATGGAGTGTACTTCCTTCATGATTTGGAAGTTGTTTGAGTATTCACCTGATTGTTTGTAGAGCTTGATCCGGAAAAAATGATTTTGGGTCGTACTGAATTGGCATCAACAACACCATCATTGACTGTGTTCTTGTTTTTATTCCAAAATCTTGGCTTATCTTTTCCTTTAAAGTCATCTTTGTTTTCCTTGAATATCTTAATGACTCTTGTTTTTATGAAATTTCACAAGAGCATCTGCTGGCTAGATTTCTCCATCTTTGTAAAAAAGATGAAAAAGATTCTCCATCCTTTTGTTTGGTGTTGCACAAAGTAGTGACTGTTGTGTCTATCTCTATGTTGTATGAGAAATGTTGGATAAATGCCTCTGCTAAATCACCCCATGACTTAATACCAGGTGGGAGTTGGGAGAACCATTCCATAGCTTGATCACCTAAGCTTTGTGGGAATAATCTCATCAAATATGTCTCTTCTGCTGCTACCTCAATGCAAGCTATGAAAAACTGTCTTATATGTACCTTAGGATCTCCTTTTCCTCTATACTTATCAAACTTAGGTGTCACAAAGTGTGTAGGAAATGGAGGCATTGGAATGCTTTTGTCAAATGGATAGGGACATATGTCTCTCATTGTGTAAGTTGGATTCGGTGTATTTATGTCCTCCATTTTCTTTTGTAAGTCCCTGATTTACTGTTCCAAATTGCTCTTAGGTGGAGATCGACTTCTTGGACCATACCCCATGCTTGAGGCACCAATTGGAGGAGGAGCATGTTGCATATATGGATGATATTGATCATACACATGTTCATATGGAGGAGGTCTATAATGATGCTGCGTATATGGACCACTTGGTATAGAGTCATGATGAGGAATAGAATATCTACTTTGTCCATGTATACCATACTCTATAGGAACGTCATGAGTTTGTTCTAATGTGTTGCCCCCAAATTTGACATGGGGTTTCCTTGTGTCCAAATTTTGAGCATGCCTTTGAATATCCAATTGCTTTGGTGGTTGATCATTAGCATTGGTATGTGATTGAGTATATTGTTCTGCATAAGACTTCCATAATGGTCTGCGGAGGTGAGTATCATATGCTTGACCATGTGTGTATGGGATCTATGGTTTTTGAAACAAAGATGATGGTGATTCACGCACAAGATGTGGTCCTATATTGCCTCCACTAGTAGGCCTCCTTTGATCCATGTTGGAGTGAGTTTTTTGCAAAGGTTGATTTTCCATTATTTGAGACATGTCAAAATCATGAGGTATCTTGGCTCCACTTTGTGCCATCATTTGTAAGAAATATTGTCTATCCCTCCTCATTATTTCCTCAACCAATTGATTGAAACAGGGATCCATAATGGAGTCTTCCACTTCTGCTGAATGTATTGAAATATTGTCCATATTGTCATTGTGTGTATCATTGTTTTTTATAGTGTCCATGTTCTCAAAATTTGGAATGTTTCTATAGGCATCCATGTCAGGTAATGTAGTATGATCAGAATTGAAAAAGACATCATTGTCATACTCATAGGCACTCATGTTTATGGACTCTTGAGCCTCTTTAGCTTCTCTCCTAGATTTTTGGGAATGAGTTTCAACCATGAACTAGGTATTGAACAAGATGTGTGAGACTAGATGAAAATGGAAAGAGTATGGAAGACCAAGAGTTGGATGGAATGTAAATGAATTTGAGGTGTACTTGCAATATCCAAAGTGTAAGACCAAGTATGTATGTAGTAGAGTAGGTGTGACTTCCAAAGAGATGATAGTTTCTCTTGATGAGGTAAGTTGACCTTGACTCTAAGTAAGAACAAATGGGACCCAAAGGTGATAGACCGTGATGAGGGACCACTTAGCAAAATGTTGTTGTATGTAGTGTGTTGACAAAGTATGATGAGGACAAGCAAGTGACCTTTTGACTCAAGTTTAGACAAATGTGAATGTAATGTAAGGTGTAAAGCAATGATGGACTTTGTAAGACCCAAAGACAGGTTGAATGCTAGATGAAACCCTGGAGAAATAGCCTAGGAAGCTCAAGAATTCTAAAACTAACTGTGTTTGTTTGCTGAACTGTAAAAGTTTTTCAATTCTGAACACAGATGTGCCTGTATACTGCACAGACGCGATTTCCTAACACAGACGCGAATCTGAGATTTTATAAATGCAATGTTGATTCTGAGAACACAGACACATTTCTGCCCTTCACAAACGCAGTTATACGACATAGACGCTATTATGTTAGACATAGACGTGTTTCTGCAAAATTTGTGCAATTTTTTCCAATCTGTGAAGTTGCTTTGTTGTGACCAAATCTAAATGTTTGACTATTTTTTCATGACAAGATGACACAGTGTTGATGAGAAATCAATGTTTGCAAGTGTCTAGACAAAAATGACTCAAAGAAAAGTGTGTTGTTTGATGTATAATTGTTTTGCATACACTTGAGGACACAAAAGACACAATGTTTTGCTGTTTGGTCTTGAATGTTTGAATGTTTAAAATAAGTCAAGCACAATTCTTATGGCTGGCCAAGACAATAGTTGTTGATCCCACATGGGGTTTTACCCCCAAGGCTACGCTATTCAGAGTGGATACTTAGATGCTTGACCCCACTGGCTCCACCCTCGGCACTCACTTCTTAGGGTAGCCAAGCATCAGTCCCCACAAAAACTCCTTGTGGCGAACTTTGTATTTCTACTAAGAATCATATATGTGTGGGCTGCTACCAGAGGTCCGACCTCCTGCCCCAACAACTAGAAGGATTTGGGCTTCTAAAACAAAAAGGTGCTAGTAAGGGCATCCGCTCATGTGGCCATACATGCGACACTTTTAGCTCTATAAATACAAAAGGCTCCCAGCCGGTAGGGGTTACACCCTACAAATGATCAAATAAATTTGATCAAACGGGTTTATGGGGAGACATAGTGTCGGTATGAACTAATCAGCACACGTTATTCATAGTTTTCACCATGAATACAGTTATTTATAGTGGTTTGGAAGAAGATGGCTTTTCTTTTCCTACCACTTGGGTCGTTCTCTCCTCACTAGTAGTCCTAATGACCACACGGGGAGACAGACCCTCTAAAGATTAAACAAAAGAGCCTATTGCTCAAGACACAAAAGACAATGGTTCAATTTTAGTGCACCAATTGAAGTGTTTGCTAATATATGAAAACAAGGGAGACAATAAAGATCAAAAACCCTTGCCAAGGTCCTGCAACAAAGATTTGTTAGTAGTTTGGATTGTTTCAAATAATCACCCCTTCCTGCAAGCACACAGGTTAGGTAAATTTTAGATCCAAAAGACTTTGTGAAATGGGGGCCTTCGACAAAACGATTTTGCTTTCAAGACAAGCTACACCAATTTTGTTAGCTAGATTTGAAGATGTTAGCTCAAAATAAACCAGATTTGAAACATTAAATGCAGGACCAAATGGAGAAAAATGAAAACCTAAATTATTATTATTTTTTTTTCTTTTTGAAAACACAGACGTGATTTTACCTTACATAGACGCGATTCCACGCTACACAGACGTGATTCCACAACACAGACGCGTTTTAACACCTCACAGACACGTTTCTTCAAAAAAAATGCAAAATAGAAAATCTTGCAGAGCACAGACGTGATTAAAATGATCACAGATGCGACTAGATCTCACAGACGCGATTAAATTGACCATAGACGCGCTTATAATGAAAACCTGCAATCTGAAAAATGAAAATACTACTGGAAATACAGATGCGGTTCAGAGGTTCATAGACGCGATTCAGGAACACAGACACGATCCTGCAATCTGCAAAAAAAAGTGAAATAATGTCGAAGACGCAGACGTGATTCCAGATGTCACAAACGCGACAGAAAATAAAAAATGTGATCTGAAAGTATGCAGACATGATAGAAAACCAAAAACGCGATCCGAAAGTACGCAGACACGAAAATATCAAAATGTTGTCGAAAATGTCAGATCTGCAACTTCAAGACACAAAATTTGCAACAAGGATGTTAAATGCAAAAGGGACAAGAGTCCCACCGGGCGTGCCAAAATGTATATGGTGAAAATGGATAACAACAATTATATTGAAAGACTAAATGGATTCAACCACAAAACCCTAGCCTAACAACAACAAAGAACCACCATAACATATGAAGATTACCTAAGACAATGCAAATCAAATGAAAACACAAAGATTATACCATCACATGTCCAATAGGGTTTTGGATCTCCATTCTTCCTATCTCCATTGATCTTGCTTGATATATTTGCTCTCAGATTTTATATGTACACAAGAGCTCAACAAAGAACGGAAATGTGGTTGGTGTAGGATCGCATATGAAAATTCATAAGCGTAGTGTAGTCAAGTAGTCCACCTAGGGTTTGATAATGAAGGAAGCCTCTCCTTATATAGAAGACACTATAAGAAATGGAGGGATAAGATTGAGAGGTGTAAAAGAGGTCAGCTATGATTAGAGGGTAGGTAGAGGAAATAATAAAATAATGAAAGGGGTAGGTAGTG
The DNA here is from genome assembly GCF_030272615.1 of Cryptomeria japonica. Classification (NCBI taxonomy): domain Eukaryota; kingdom Viridiplantae; phylum Streptophyta; class Pinopsida; order Cupressales; family Cupressaceae; genus Cryptomeria; species Cryptomeria japonica. The sequence continues at coordinate 678,333,636 of NC_081415.1, read as the reverse complement.
TAGGAATTAAGAGATGAATGACATGTGTCATGGGTAGAAATGGTTAATGAATTAATTAAATAAATAAAGATTTATTTAATTAATAGAAGAAGTGGGATAATTAAATAAATTAAATATTTATTTAATTTAGGAAAAGGATAATTTAAATAAATAAAAGGTATTTATTTAAATGAGAAATAAGGCTAGAAGAGGATAAATGAATTAATTAAATAAATAAAGATTTATTTAATTAATAGAAGAATTAGGCCTAGATAATTAAATAAAAAAAATATTTATTTAATTAGACATGACAATTTTAGGTGTCTACAGTATCAAGATATCAAAGTGATCCTAGAGAGAATCACGAGAGTGCGGTGAAAAGGATTTTTAGGTATTGACAAGGAATTATTGAGTATGGTTTGTGGCATCCTAAAGATGATGACTTTACACTATGTGCATATATAGATGTAGATTGGGTTGGAGATGTTGATGACTGAAAGAGCACATCTGGTGGAGCTTTCTTTCTTGGAAAGAAACTTGTTTCATGGATCAACAAGAAATAGTCATGTACTTCTTTATCTACTGCTGAAGCTGAGTATGTTGTTGCTGCTACTAACTATACACAAATTTCGTGGATGAAGCAAATGTTGAAGGATATAAGGGTAGGTTGTAATGAACCGGTAATTATTCATTGTGATAACTTTTTTGTTATTGACATATCAAAGAATTCGGTATTTCATTCTAAGACAAAGCACATATCAATCAAGTATAATATATGAAGGAGAAGGTGGAAGCAAATGAAGTCAGAATGGTTTATGTGAACACTAAAGAGAAGATTGCAGATATGTTCACTAAACCTTTGCCTAAGGAATCATTTGAGTACTTCATAGATAGATTGGGGGTTTTTGCCCCTCCGGTAGTGAGTTAAGTGATGCTGATTGGCATCAGTCCGGTATGCATTTATCAGAGTTATCATTCATTCTAGATTTGTGTCTTGGTGCGACTACTCAGGGGGAGTAGTCAGTTGTGTGGTTCAAACATTTTTTATGATTTTTTTTGATGTTTATGTCAGATTTCTAGCATTGATGTCAAAGGGGGAGATATATATATGTGAAAAACAAAGCTTACCAGAAATATCAACCATTGGGAAGAGATCAAAGCTTAACCGAGATATCTTTTCAGGGGGAGTTTGATCTATTGGTTTAGAACTTCATTGTTATATCATCTTGGGGAGATTGTTGGATGTCTTCCATTGGGGGAGATTTATTTGACATTTCTTGGCACTTGGATGTTTTTCACATCTAGTGTTACCATCAATGCCAAAGGGGGATATTGTTATTACTTTGGAGGAATTGATTATGTGTTGCATTGATGTTTGTCATTGATGTCAATAGTGGCTGTTTTGTTGTCTACTGGGTTTCAGTAGAGTGGTTGGACTTTGACGATGATCTGGAGATTTGTCTCTGGTATTCTCTGGTATACTCCGGCTGTTGGAATTGGTTTGGATTGTTTATTCATGTGTTCTTGATGCGTATCTCATTCAGGTGGTTTGGGATTTGATGATTTGAAAGCTATCATTTGTTCTAGTAAGCCTTTTGGTTATTGGTAAGGGTTTTACCGATAGAGATTTGTTGAAGGTCTTTTGATGAATTTGATAAGTGGTGTTGGTGCGGCTTCTAGAAAATTATCAGGATGCTAAAGGTTACCATGTTCGTATTCCGGTTGATTGGTGGTGTTTCATTTGGCTTATGGTGACCTATTTTAGGTCCATTCTTATTCTGCTAGGTTATGGACCAGTTTATGTAACATTTTGGTTGATGCTCCCGATGCATTACCGGTTGGATTTATTGATTGGTTTATGTTGTTTCGGTCCGAGGTCGACTTGGTTTATCATTGGTTTGCATGTTTATGTAACGGATTTATTGTATTATCTTTTTGGTGGCCAACCTGTAATACCCTAAAAATGGTCATCTAAACCATGAGCCCCTAATCTCGACAACGTCACCAAGGTCATAACCAAAGGCAATTAAAATAAATCTTGAGCACACAATTAATTTCTAAAATCACCAATGTCATATGGAAAATTAATCAACCAATATTAATTAAATATTTATTTAATTAATTGATCATTCCAAGTAAATCATTTTTAAAACAATTATCCTATTTATTTTATTAAATATCCTAGCATATTTAATGAAATAAATCAATTTGCCATTAAATCATCAAAAAGAGGAATTAATTTGAAAAAAATAATTAAAAATTGAGAAAAGAAATCAATTGGAGATAATCTTGAAAAACAAATTAAAAATTGATAAATAATCTCAAACAAAGCAAATAAAACAATTAAATATTAAAATTGAATGAAATAGAGAATAAATCAGTTTTTTCCTGATTTTATCTTAATTTTAGTTCAATTTCCTTTAAAATTGAGAAAAGCATCTAATCATATCAATTCACTTGGATTGTGCTTCCTCTTGGAAAATATTGACCGCTCATCATCATTTGATCTCAGCCATTAGTTTCTTTCTGAATTTTCTATAAATTCAGGCTCTCATGTCATAATCAAAGATCCTCGAGAATATATTGTTATTATGCTGTTTTTGCTCTAGGTTCATTGAGAATTTGCATTGAGATATTGCATATTAGTTCATATTACTTAAATAATTTAGCTTAAATATTCATATATTGCTTAAATCATGTTAGATTAAATCTTGCAAATCATACATTCATCTAACTTAAATCTTGCATTCATTTAGCTCATATTCATGCTCATATAGATTTAAAAATCCTTTGTTTAGGCGTTGTCTAGTCACTGGATAGCTTAGCAATCTGAGAGCAATCTAAACTCGGATCTACTAGAAGATAATGGGTCACTTTGTAATGGTTTATTATTCATTGATTATTGATTTACTAACCACGTATCTAATGACTTAATTGAAGTGTTGTGTATTCTAGATACAGATACAGGTTCACTTTTCACACACACATTTTTGGTGCCCACCGTGGGGCACAAAATTCAATACTTCAGCCTCAAAATCATTTTTTTATTACCTTACAGGTTTCGTCTATACAATCTCTGTGAAATATCGTACGAGTGGTATTACTGCATCATACGACATTCTATCAAAATCTGTGTTTTATCGTATGAACCAGTAAATGGACTCATATGAAATTATGCTCTGAATATCTGGTTTTGTCTTCTATCATTTCATGCTCAGTTTTGACTTGTACGATAAAAGGCTTTTGTCATTTTATTGTGTAAATATTGTTGAACGATGCTATATTCTGTTGGGTTAAAACAAGTTTCATTCATCAGGTTTTCTGTTCAACTTTTATTATACTAACGCTAACCTTGAATTGTCTTCTGTTTGCCTGAGATTTTCACAACCTAACCAGTTTTATCAAAGAATTTATCAATCAAACATACGCCTGTCAAAGAATAAAAACAACATGACTACTGATGCATTGTTTTTGCACGTTGTCTAAAGAGAATCAACCAAACATCGTGTATTCCTTAAATTCATTTTTAGGCACTGTTAGTTGTGTTTAGAGTCGCCATATTAATTCAAGGGTTCCCCTTTAAAAACCTCGCCTATCTTATTCGAGGCCTCCCCTTCATCATCTAAGTGTCTATCATCCTTTGAAGAAGTTGGTCAAGGTCGCAAGCTTCCACGGTCATTCCTCCCCTCCCTTTTGAATCGCTTCGAATCATTTCGAACCTCGGTTCGAAGTAGTTCAAAGTGGTTCGACCAAATTTTTCACACTAACACTCTTTCTTGGCAGGAAGTATCTTTTATCGCGGCGGTCTTCTTTGAAATACTTTGAACCGTTTTGAAGCTCGGTTCAAGCTTATTCAAAGTGGTTCTTGACAAGTGTTGACGGCGGGAGTTTATTTTTGGAGTACGATGCGCCGCCTTTCTCTCAAGCAATCAATGGTCCCGTCAGCATGTCAAATCAAAAGATTTTATTTCTTTTTCAAGGGAAAGGGCATCATTATTATGAGTGTGAGTAGACCTTCGTTTTAGGGATGACTGGATACTGCATGAAATCAATTATTATTAACTCATGCGAAAGGGTAAATCATTAATCGAGGCATTTATTCATCGATGCCTCGAGCATGTCAATCCTGATGTGAGGTGATGAACTATCATTATCCGATCTTCCCATGTATAAGGTTTCCCTGTGATAAATTTTCATTCAGTTGCCTGGTAAGTTATCCAAAAAAAAAAAAAAGGAAAAGAAAAAAGGAAAAGAGGTCCATTTTCGGAGAGAAGGAGCAGTTAGGGAAGCTAGAGAAGATTATTTGCTTTTCAACGGAAAATAGGTGAGAGTTTAGTAATCCTTGTTCTGTTCTGCAAAACTGTTATTTTCAAAGGTTTGTCCGAAAGAGGTCTTGCTTGTTTAAGTTGAGAATGAAGTCGGTTATGCATTTTCTCGGTAATGTTTCTAGCCTTGAATGTAAAAGACCAGTGATTTGTGATATCAATTTAGAAGGGGTAAATGTGGAAAGTCTTCAAGCAAATTTTCTTGCGAATACGGAAGAAGTTAAGGGATGTATGGAAATATTAACGAGCGGGTTAATTGAAGCTGCTGCGTTCCCCCCTACCTTCGTAAACCCTGAACTCCTACAACTTTGCATTGACCATTATGATGTAAGAAGCAAGAGCACAGTAAACAAAAATGGTAATACCATACTTACTGTCTCCAGGGAAACCATTTCTTCTGTTTTGAAATTAACAGCAAGTACCTTTGCCGCTTTCTCACCCATTCAAGCTGAAGCTGAATATCGGGAAAACCCTAGTGTGTACCGAAACACCCTTGCCAGGAAATGGACCAAGGTTAACTATGGAGGTGGGTCTAGACTCTCCAAGGTCATTTCTAAAGACCACATGAAACCCCACATACACGACCTGGTGGTATTATTACACAGGGTGAAAGGTTCAGCTGATGTATGTTTGTTCGAAGAATGGATGTATAGGTACATTGAAATTATCTTAAAGGGTGAACAATGGATGGATTGGGCGGAGATTATTGCCACTTCCCTGAGAAGCCAGCTCAAACGCACCAAAGAGTTTGGAGAAGATTTTCGTATGGCCTCATATTTGACTTACTGTATTGCCTGCATGTGTGATCTCACCACTCTTCCGCATGAGGTATGGAATGAGGAAATAACCATCTTCCAATATTGTCCGTTGTTGCAAAAAGACAGAGTTCTGGAGGATTTCTGCAAGGTGCATGATGTATTATTTGAAAACATTTATTCGGCCCTAGAAGGTGTTCAGATGCCACGACTCTCTCCTGAATCACTGAGGCTGGTTCAACGTTATGGGAGTTCTTTTATTCAGTTTCCTAGGTTCACATATTTGAGAGTCGGAGGGTTTGAGGAAGAACCTGTGAGGTTACCTCGATATGCCCTTGATTGTTTCATTTTAGCCGAATTGTGCAGGCAACTTTCTACTATTATTAAGGATAATCTCCCTCAGAAGAAATGGGAAACGGTTTTCGCTATTAAGCTGCGCTCTTTGGTCTGTAATAACATGAATAACGCTTCCATCATTGGAAGCAATTTGCTGGGATTCAATCTAGGTTTCTACTACAGTAGGAGAAACTTTGATAGTAAGGGATATGCAGCCCTAACCCTCGGCCTTGAAATCAACTCATCAGTTGCTCCGCAGCTAGAAGATCTATGGGAAGACTGTGAAAATGAAGAAGAAGTCTTGAAAAAGGATCATTCTAGACTCACTTTGCAGCAAATTAGCTCTTTCAAATTGAAGTTCAAAACACAAGGAATCGTCGAAGATGGTTCATTTTTAGTTGAACCCGGATGGGAAGGATCAAACGAAGCAAAATCCTTGACAGTTGATTGGAGCAAGGAGGAAGATGATGATATTAATTTGAGAGCCAGATCCATATTAACTTATACGGATGATTGGCTGCAAAGGAAAAGAAATGGAAACATCAATGAGTCTTCTCCTAAGGTGATTTCTCTCTTGGAACCGCTTCAATCTGACATTCCACTTTCTCATGTTGCAGGTGATGCACTGGCTTCAGATAAGAAAATAAAGTCTCCTTCCCGATCACAAGTCATGGCTCCTAGGATGAGATCCCATTCCAGGAACAAAGCTTTGAAGCAGCCTAGTTCCCAGAAGCAGAAAATGACATCACCAGAGCGGGATTCAAGTGACAAGTTCGCTTCCCCAGATGGAGCAGACGATGAAGTCCAATTCATTGAAACATCAAAGACAGATCAACCCAATTTCTTGACTCCGACTAAAGATACTCAGATGATATCAACTACTCCCACTGTTCCTTTATGGTTGTCAAATTCAATCAATAAAAAGCGGAGTTTGCAACCAGTGGCCACGCCAGTAAAAGATATTGTCACTAGGTATGCGGCTAGAGGGTCTAAAACAAAGAAAATGAAAACGAATGCTTGTCTCACTAAAGATCCAGTGACGGGGAAAATCATAGCGGAGGTGGCTACTTATAAACAGAAAAGGGAGTCAGGGGAAATTGATGAGGAAGGATTCAAAGTCACTTCTATTGAACTGGGTGCCCTTAATAGGAATACTGGTAATAATTTTTCTTTAAATTTTCTGCCGACCACATGCTCACGCAATCAGAAAAAGATTCCAGAGAGAAGAAAGAATTGAAAGCAATGGTGGTGACGATGGCCGCATACATTAATTCGCTGATTAATTTGGGACCTGACCCAATAATCCAGATGCCTCAGCCATTCGATCCAAATTCTGCCGAAAGCCAGCAATTGATGAAACAGATGCAGAGGGGAAAATTGTTGTCTGACGCTGTGGTTAGTTGGGTAAATAGCATATTAGATCAAGGGAATAAATTTATTTCCGAAGTTACTAGTATCTATTCCGAGGGTGAGGCATTGCTCGGGGAAATTCAAACTTTGATACCAGGATGGGAGACAAAATTGTCACGGTGCCAAACCATAGTTTCCTGAGTAACAGAGGTTGAAAAGTTTGGAGTTCTCAAATTCTTAGGTGAAAACCCCATGAAAGCCGTGGACCCGTGCATATTATTTATCCTGAAAAGTAATATGAGCTGGAAGGAGTCCATCTACAAAGAGGCCATCAAAGAGATCCAAGGCGTCGGGAATCAAATCACAGACATGCATAAGGAACTGGTTAAAGACATGAAGATTGTTAACCCCACAGGCATCTTACAATTGGATGAAGGCAGCATGGACATTGAAGTGTTAACCAAAAGTTTCACTGAAGCAGTTGAACGGATTAGGGACAAAGAAACGCCAAAGGTCGATGATTTCACTTCGTTGGCAGGTATAGAATCCATGTTGCGCCTCAATGAGAAACTGATGCCACGTCAGAGCCTAAAGATGAAGGGGTATAGGTGGTAGAAGGACGCATGTAGAGCCCGACTGATGAGTTTAAAGAACCCGCACTCACATGCCACGCAGGAATTCATGTCTACTTTCCGGAGCTGGAAGCTGGTACGTCAAACCGTCAGAGATGAGGAGGAAGCCGACGAATATAGTGGAAACTGAATCGTCACTCGCTAGCGTTCTATCTTTTTGATAACTGCCTTCTAGTTTCATAACGGTTTCTTGTATTAACCCGATAGGGCTGGGTTTTAAGGGAGGCCCTTCGGGATTTAAAAAAAAAAAAAACTATAAATGCGGGGGCATGGAATGTTTTTGGGGGTTAGCAATAGGGAAGAAAGAATAGCAGATTAGATATAGCTTTAAGATAGATTTTTCTGAAGAACAGTGATCAAGGATAGTATATGCATGTTTTAGCTTCCAAAGACTTTGTGCATTGAAGTTGGATATACATATATGAAAAATTTCGAGTTATGCTTTGAAACTTTGTGTTCTGGGTGTTGAATTATTATCACTTTGTGGAGGTAATTCAGCGATTCGAAAGTTCCTTATTGCTGTTGGTTAGTCGTAAGTTCATCTATTTCCTGTTTTGATATATGTTGAAAATCTAGCAGAAAATTCACTCTTTAAAATAGATTTTGTTGATTATATGTGTGTGAATCTTTTCATTTTCGAGCTGTATTTTGTAATTACCTCACTACCTAGGAGTAGTTGAGAGAACCTTGTGCACTTTCGGGAAAAAGTGTAATTGTAAAAACTGAATTCATTGTAAATCAGATGAGGGAGCTGTACCTGTAGAAAATTCAGAGAGGAAGTTAAAGTAAAATTAATACTTTCTCAACTGTAGTGAATGATTCTGTTCTCTTCATAATATTGGGCATAGAGTAAATTAAGAGAAGTTGAGTGAGAGGACAATCTGTTCACTAACAGGCACCTAACTTTCTATCTGGTTAAAGAAAAAATCTGCATTTTGTGTTTTAGGAGAATTCTAAGAGGTAGGAGAGTATGCTCTTGTTTGTATAGACAATCAGAAATCCTGACCCTTGAAGAGTTTTCTTTACATTTGAGATTTTCATATCTTTAGCGGGCCTACCCTCCCAAGGAGCTAATAACTCTTTAGCCATTACGGCCAGTGAGAGGGGAATGACCCAAGTGGGAACGACAAAACGACAAGTACTCCAACCCACTATAAAACAAATGTGATTTGATGAAAATCAAGTCAACATCAGTGCTCGAGAATAGGTCTCCTCTGTACCTTCAGGTATATTAAACCTTGGTTTTCAAGGCTAGGAGATCTCTTAATTGAGTTTATATCTCAACGCGCCGAACTAACCCCTTACTAGTTCCAATTCAAATCAGAATCTAGCCGGTTCACCTCCAAAAGATTGATAATCTTTGTGTAAGAGAGATAGTAACTCTCCCAAGAAATTTGCCATATCATGCCCCCATTAGCATTTGGAGTCGGCTAATACGACGTTGAGAATCCATTGCGTGAGACTCAGCAACCGTATTCTGATTAGCTATTGGGTGTGTATCTAAGTCAACAAGAAAAGGTTTTCTTCTCTAAGCCAACTTCCATAGGGTTTGCATGTTATGATTGAAGGTATTATTCGTATTGCATGTTTTCTATGTTTTCATCCCTGAAACTGAAACTGAAATACCAAAAATGGAGAAAACAATGCCAAATAAATCAGTGATAAACCCTGTCAGTGTCGAAAACTAGTCTTCGTCAGTCAGTGAAAACTCAGTCCACCTCAAAACTTGTCATACTCAGTCATTGAAAACTCAACATTTAATCTTTGTCCAGACACAGTCGTACAAGCCTTCTATTTTATCGTTCTGCTTCATATTCTGTGTTGTATGATATTCCATCAGTTTTAACAGTCTATCGTTTGAGCCTGTTTTGTGTTGTACGACACCTGATTATCTATAGTCCCGTTTAGGGAATTGTCGTTTTATCTTGCATTCTGTGTCATATGATAATTCATTGCATTGACCAGTTTGTCATTTCAGACATACCCATCTATCATATGGTATTAGGTAGCAACTCGTACGAAATAGTACTGTCATTTTCCTGAAGCTATTACACTATTGTCTAGTCCTGTAAAACCCATTGTACGAATCTTTGATTCTGTCAGTCCAGAACAATCAAACTTGCCTAAAATAGTCTACAACGAGCCTAAAACTAGTTATCGTCCTCCTAAGCATAAAAAATCTTGATAGTGTACCCCTGTCATTGTGTTGCACAATTTTGTCGATCATCTCTCAACTAGTTCAATCAACATCTTATCAAACCTAAGTTAACTTAGATAACATCTTACACAGGATAGATCATTCCCAAAACCAGACCAGATCTTATTTACTTCACTCAATCACTACGTTAAACGAACAACTAGGTACAATTTGATCTTGACTTCTGCAACACATCTAGCTCTCCGTCTTGTCAATTGTAATGCCCATTCAAACCAGAAGATCTCGTAGCAAAATAGACAAAGGAAAGGAAACAATCTTTTCATCAAACAACAATCCATTCTTTGTAGAAAACCTCATCTCAAATAAACCATCATCATCACAAATACTAGTTTATGATCTACCAATCTTTGGTCAGCCCCTATCTCCCACCATGTCTGGAGAAAGGCAGGAAAGACAAGTTGCTAAACACAAAAATTATGATGACATCAGTATCCATAATACCAATAGTGATTCCTCATCAAGTGAATCTGAAGCCTCTGAACCTCTAGAAAAAGATATTCATAAATGTCAAAAAGATAAAGATTTCCAAAAAATGATGAAAGTTATCATGGCTAGAGAAAAAGAGGACTATTTCCTAGAACTAGCAAAACAAGGCACCAAGCTTCCTACTGGTTATGATGTGGAAACCCTCATCACTAAAGAGGAAGAGACACCATTGGGAATTCTAAACAAACAATTACAAGGGTTAAAAACTGAGATCACAGAACTGAAAAACAAAGACAAATCACCAAAACAATATTCTCTGGACACAATATGCCCATTCCCATTTGACAAAAACCTCCACAAGCCTCCATTCCCCTCAAATGTAGAAATTCCTAAGTTTGACAAATATGATGGGAATACAAATCCTAAAGATCATATCAGAGAATTTTGTGCTTTATGTATGGAGTTCATGCATGACCAAATGTATCTCATGCACCTTTTCCCAAAAGTTTAGGGGGGAAAGCTATGGAATGGTTCTCAAGTCTACCTGTGGGAATAAAAACTTTAGATGAATTAATCCAACTATTCCTACAACAATACTCCTATAAAATTCATCACGCAGTCACTATGATAGAGCTTTGCAATACCAAACAAAAAATAGGAGAACCCTTCCCCACTTTTCTCCAACGATGGAGAAAGATGTTCTTTAGATATTCACGAACAATTCCAGATTTTGAGAAAATGGATATCTTTGTTAACAAATTAATCATTGAATTAAAATACAGTATCTAGATGCAAGTACATCCTTCATTCAACAAAATGGTAGATAATGCCCTCAGAATCGAAGACGTGCATATAAAAAGGGAGATATATCACTTTGGAAAGAAACATCACAAGGTTCTAGCTCTAAAGAAAAGAACAAATACTGGAAGTACGACAAAGATAACAACATAAGTATTGTTAATGATGGAGTGGTAGACAATGTTAAGGTAAAAACAAAATCCACCATATTTAACTTGGCTAGTGACACACAAGCACTTAAGGCAGCTGAAACCGCAGCAGAAAATCCTCTAAAGAAAGAAAGAGAATGGTTTAAAGAGAAACCTTGGCTTTCAAAGCCCAAGCACGAGTTTACTCCTCTAGATGAATCATATGAATCAACTTTTAAAACTTTATTGGAAAATGATCTGATAACATTGCCAGACAATTCTAGACCATATGATCCAAAAATTAAACCCAAATGGTGGAGAGAAAACAAATACTGTGACTACCATCAGAACAAGGGACATAACACAAACAACTGCATGAAACTCCGACATGAAATTCAAGATCTCATCAACGCTGGCAAGATTGTTGTTGGAAATCACACGACTAATGCTGATCATAAGGCCTTTAAAGATCCCTTACCAAATTATGAACAAGGAGATTCCTCAATATCCAAGGGAGGTACTAGAGTCAATTATACCTACACTAACATTGGCAATGTGATCAACATGATTGAATTTTCACAACCTGAATATTGTAATGTGATCATGATCAAAGATAAACAAAATTGAGCACAAACTACCAATGCTGTGACCCGCGCTCAAAAGAATGTTACTCTCCAAGGAGCTAGTTCCTCAACTTTCGATCAAGCAACATCACACCTACCAACTCCTACAAATAGACAAAGCCAAATCAAAACAACTAGCTTCATCATCCACTCCTGGTTATAGTATTGTTGAACAATTAACAAAGAACTAATGCTCAAATATCCATTTTGGAACTGCTTAAGATCTCTTCTGCTCATAGAGAGATCTTGGACAAGGCTTTGCTCACCACTAGTGTCCCTAAATATTTTGATGTAGAATGGTTTCAATCTATGTTGGGTCACCCGACTTCACCTCATTATCTCAATTTCTCTGAAGAAGATGATAACTCACCGAGTCACCCGCATAACCAGCCATTACACATCAAAGCTATGATCCATAAACACTGAGTTAAACGTCTTTTGATAGATGGAGGCGCTAGGTTGAATATTTGTACTTACAATATACTAACACAACTAAGATTTTCTAAAAACGTTATTGATCCAACAAAGAAAATAACAATCAAAGATTATGATGAAGAAGAAAGAACCTCTAAAGGTCTGGTACTATTACCAATAAGGGTAGGACTTGTAGAAAGAGATGTCATCTTTCAAGTCCTTGACCTTCCTCTTTCATACAACATCTTATTGGGCAGGCCATGGATTCATGAAATGAAAGTAGTACCATCTACGTATCATCAGTGCTTGAAATTTCCTTATAATGGAGTTGAAGTCATTATTTCTACTGATACAAGCTATACCTGCAATGCATTAATGCAGAGTGCTGATGCTTTTGTTCCTCATAATCGAGCAGCTTCTACAGCTGAAAGTTTAGAATCTTTGTTGAAAGATTTAGAGAAGAAATTGAAAATCACAAACACCGGCATGGATGGCTACAAGATAGAGCCTGTACTCTCACTAATGTCTCTTTCTCAATTAGCAAGACAGTCGGGAAAACCATCACAAGTTATGAAGCCACAAATTTCAACTCCAAAAGTCATTTATGATGGTCTCTTTATACAGTCCTCTACTTCCCTTGTAGATGAAATAGAAGAGGATGCTTCTCTCAAATGGCTTTTCAAAGAAGATAGCGCAAACAAAGAAATACGACATTGTGAGGTTTCCTTGACACAATATGGTCCAGGCTATAAGATGCTTCAATGAATGGGGTATTTAGGTACTGGTCCTCTAGGAAAGCGTCAGGAAGGTATTGTTGAACCTATTTAGTTACAAACTAAGTTTGTAAATGATAAAGCTGGACTAGGATATGATCCAAGAAAGTCATCAGATCAGAAACATACTCCTCACTATCAACCTAAGTGGAGGAAAAAGGTACTACCTTCAACACCAGAGGAAATTAATACTCAACAAACTTAGGAAGAGTGTGATGATGAACAAGAAGAATTGCCAACCCAGAGAGAGGAAGCAAATTGTAATGAAGTTCCCATCGTATTAGCTATAACACTATAGGAAGTAGAAATTCCAGAGGATATAAGAGAAGAAGTATACAGAATCATACAATTGTTTGCACCACTGAACATTCCAGTCACATATGCTAGTAGACAACAAGTAGAGGATTCAAAAACTGATTCAAATGAGTATGAATGGGGTCCAGACCATCTCTCAGATACATCTACTATAGGAACCCCCAAAGAATCTAGTGATATCTTAGATGATGCACAAGAGCTGATGCGCTTCAAAAATGCAAAAGGAAATAGAAGAAATCAGACTAAAAAGACAAGACGGCTATGAACAATAGCTGGAGGAAGAAAGGACACAAGAAATTTCTTCACCTACTAATTCTCCCTCTAATGAGATAGGAGAAATCAAGTATGAAACTACAAAAGAAGAATTAGAAGCTATAGAAGTAGGACTAGTCTTCAGTCCAGAGGAATCTGAATGGAATAGACGACAGGGATTAATAGATCCATCAAGGTTATGTCCACAAGTGTGTCAAATACAAGTGATCAATGAACCAAATCATGAAGGAACTTGCAACATCAAATATGTGGGTATGGATACTATATATACTTCTACTAAACCACTTGAAGATCAATCTGAAACTTCATCTTATGACTCTGATAATTCAGACATAAGCTCTATTTATAACAACAATTATTCAGCAACATATTATGACTACTCTGTCATGAATATTGAGATGTTGTCTATTGACCCTGTTACTATCACACCATGGTATGTATTCCAATTTGAAGATGGATTAGGTACCTTTGATTCAAGAAGTGATGAAGGTATCTGCTTGGGGTACTCCACTCATTGCAAGGCCTACAAGTGTTTCAACAAGAGGTTGAAGAAAGTGGTAGAAAGTGTTAATGTGAAAGTAAATGAAGATTTGCATAAAGGAAGACAAACCACAGTAAATCAGATTGAAGATTCACATATTGAAGATAAAGAGCAATCTAAAAGTGAACAAGAAGAGGAACCTATCAAAGCCCCAAATAGATATGTGCAAAAGAATCACCCTGAAGATTAGATAAATTGCAACAAGAATGAAAGTGTGCAAACAAAAAAATGCATGCAAGAAATAACGAGCAAGTAAACTTCTGTGTTATGACTGAGATGGAACCCAAGACATATAATGAGGCCAACAAGAATGAGAAGTGGATAAAAACAATGAAAGAAGAGCTACAATAGATTGAGAAGAACAAAACATGGGAATTGGTTCCTAGACCTGCTGATAAGAATGTCATTGGGACTAAATGGGTCCATTGGAACAAGATGAATGAAGAAGACAAAGTAATAAGAAACAAAGCTAAACTAGTATGTAAGGGATATGCTCAAGTAGAGGGCATAAATTTTGAAGAGACTTTTGATCCTATTGCAAGACTTGAAGCCATAAGAATTTTCTTGGTATTTTCAACATATAAAGGATATAAGGTTTATCAAATGGATGTGAAGTCTATATTCTTGAATGTTAATCTTGAGGAAGAAGTATACATTGAGCAACCTGAAGGTTTTCAGCTTCATGAGGATGAAAACTTTGTATGCAGGTTGAAGAAGGTATTATATGGTTCATAATAGGCCCCTAGAGCATGGTATTCTAGGTTGGACAAGTATCTACATTAGCAAGGTTTAAAAAAGGGATGTATTGATAGTAACTTGTACATAAAAATAAATGGTAATCATACGATCATAGTTGTTGTGTATATGGATGATATTATTTTTGTAGGCAATAAAGATATCCTATGTAAGGAATTCATTGATCAAATGCAGTGTAAGTTTGAGATGTCTTTACTTGGAGAGTTGTCATACTTTCTTGGTTTACAAATTTATTAGTTGGAAAAGGGCATATTTATATCACAAACCAAGTATGCAAAGGACATGTTGAATAAATTTCAAATGGAGAACAACAAGCCAGTTAGTACCATCAACATCTCAAAGAACCCTGTTATGCATTGTAGGACAAAACACATTTCTATCAAGTATCATTTTCTTAGGGAAAAGGTTCCAGAGAAAGAAGGAAAGGTTGAATATGCTCCCACAACTGAGAAGGTTGCAAAAATTTTCACAGCCTCTACCTAAGGATACCTTTGAGTATCTCAGACACAAGTTGGGTGTTGTCTCACCCTCCTTCAACACAAGTGTATTTTGAGGTTTATGGTTTAGGAGGAGCATACTATTTTACTATTTTTCATTCTTGAACCTCATGTTTGTCTCAGGGGAGTTACAATTTATGCACATTACCAGTAGGATAGGGGGAGAAGAATGTTGGTTAGGCCCTTTGCCATTGTTGTCAAAGGGGGAGAAGAACAAGTCTGTCTATACTAACATCAATGCCAAAGGGGGAGATTATTGGTATTGAAGTTGTCATTGATGTCAACATCTGTGTGTGCATGGCTGATCTGAGGAGATGATGTTGTAGAAGAGACTATTATGTTGCCATTGATGTCAACTAGGTCATATAGTTGCAGGCTACAAAAGAATTGAGATGCACAAAAAGTTGAGCTCATGCATTGCAGAGGTGTAAACTATGTGGTTTCATATTCTACAGGTGCGTCAAAATGTGTTTGATCCATCACCATTGGTGTGTGCAAGTTGTAGAGGTAAAAAATGCAATAAACCTATGTTTGATAGTATATCAACAAGACCCTTGAGTTGTCTGGCCGATCTGAGTAGATAAATCCTTATTTGATAGTGTATCGGTGAGACCCCTGTGTTGTCTGGCTAATCAGTGCTGTGTAGGATATATTCACATCAGTTATTTGATCGACATAATTATAGTGGATGAGAGGCTAAGGATTATGTCGGGGTTAGAATGTACGATCGGTGTGACTTCGGCCGATGATGGATCAGGGAATGCTATCAGGATGAAACAGGGTCATAGAATGTGTCATAATGATTTGGAGATGTGAAGATAATGGGGTTCTATCAGCATAAGTCAGGCCAATGCCATATTGTGTTGAGAAAAATGAACCTACATTGATATAAACAAGAGACATACTGACAGGAAGATGGTTATCATTTCATTGGCTTGAGTACCTTCGTTGGTGTGAGCAGGGGGTAGTCATTCCAATTTCATTTGTCATGCCAACACATAGTCACGGGTGGTGATCTATCGAGAAGAGTCAGGCTGATGCCAATGGAGCAGGTGTGGATAGGTTGTCAGAGTAACTCATGGCGATGGGATCAGTATAGAGGTGCATTTGGGTGACTTTGGTCTTTAGAATGACTTGTTGAATGCCAGACCGACTTCTATGGTCTAGCGGATGGATTTTTTATTGGGAAGAGTTTGGCCAATGAATTTTGACATTAGCAGGAGTTATAAAGTTGGGATGAGATCAAGAAAGTCAGTCTGACAATGTAAAAAAACATGGAGGCATATCGGGTTGAGTCACTCAGACATGAATAATAATGACAAGCCAAGTTGATCGATGAGACTTAGACCATTGGTGTCTACCCCAACTATAGTGACAATAATAATACCTCTAATTGAAATCTCAATCCAAAGTTTGGACATTCATATGGTAGAGTTTACTATTCTCATGGCTGGTGTTCATTTAGTTGTCAATCCAAGAACGTAAAACTTGAAATGGGTCTGCAAAATATATGCACTAAACTCCTTAAATGATTATTCTTAATTACTGCAAGAAAGGTAGGAATGGAAATCATAAAAGGCTAAATGAAAGCTTTACAAAAATCTGCTGAAAAGATCTAATAAGAATAATAGTAATCACACCGTTCTACCTTGGCTACAAGA